>NW_022196905.1:42621377-42645796 GCF_008632895.1 Mastomys coucha | reverse complement strand
TGCCCAGGAGTGGTATAGCCGAGTCCTCTGAACCTTCTTTTTTGCCTCAATATTCTCAAGCACTGTAGGGAAGGGTATAAATGCCTATTATCTAATAACTTACTCTAAGACATGATTCTGTTGTAGATGACTGAACTATATGAGGAACTACATAAATATCACTGAAAAGTGCTTCTAGAGTCATAAGTAAGGTTTAAAGCCTGGGCAAGGCAGAAAGTAGGGAATTCTGTATAACAAAGAAGAAAACAAAGAAGAAGAAGAAGAAGAAGAAGAAGAAGAAGAAGAAGAAGAAGAAGAAGAAGAAGAAGAAGAATCAATTTTCCTCATCTTCATTCCAAATGGATAAGTTGATGGTTATAGGAGTCTTTGTTCTGTAAATTATGATATAAGATATGAGTAAGGAAAATGTTCCAATAGTAAATCAAAGAATAAGGGGGTATTGAACTACCTCTCTCCACAGAAGATAAGCTACCCAGTTTTCATCAACTAAGTCTGGGAAATATATATTGTAAAAGTTAGAAGACTGAATTTGGGACAAGAATAAAAAAGACATCTATTTGTTTGTCATTTTTTATTTTTAGCAACAAGAAGTATACTCTATAAGCAGAGAATAGAGGAGCAATATTCTGCATACTTTACATCCCGTCTGTGTAGATTTAATTTATGATCTGAGACACACCCTTATAGGGGAGGAGACAGAGGTATAAAGGGGAAGAATAATGTGTGTGACAATTGATATGCAGAATACATGCATTTCTTCTATGCTTTTGGAAGAAATGACAACCGTCAAAATAGCCAGCAGCAGCACAAACTCTTCTTACTGTTCTACAGGCCAGAGTCTAAACTGAGATTACTGATTCTTTTTTTATTAGATATTTTCTTTATTTATGTTTCTAATGTTATTCCCTTTCCCAGATGCCCACCCCAGAAACTTCCTATCCCATCTCCTCCCCCTATTTCTATAGGGGTGTTCCCCCACCCACCCACCCACTCCTACCTCCCACTCTCACATTCTCCTATGCTGGGGCATCAATACTTCCTTCAGAGGACCAAGGGCCTCTACTTCCATTGATGCCTAACAAAGGCATCCTCTGCTACATATGAGGTTGGAGCCATGGGTCCCTCCCTGTGTACTCCTTGGTTGGTGGTTTAGTCTGACTGTCTTTTCAACAGCTTCTAGAATAAAATAGTTGTCTTCATTGTTATTTTTGTTATTGTTTTTTGTGGTTTTTCTTTTTAGATTTTTACACAACACTTACATTCTTTGATTCATAGCCATTCCTACATTGTCAAAGCCAGCAACATAGCTTGCTCCCTCTGCCTGTATCTCTATTTGTGCCTCTTTGTCTCTTTATCTGTATCTCTCTGTGCATATTTTTCTATCTCTATTTTTCTCTGTGTCTCTCTTACATGTTCTATTTCTGTTTTTCTGTCTCTCTCTCTCTCTCTCTCTCTCTCTCTCTCTCTCTATATATATATATATATATATATATATATATATATATATATATATGTCTATGTTTCTGTGTGTCTCTGTCTCTTTCTCAGTCATCCCTCCTCCTCCTCCTCCTGTTCCTCCTCCTCCTCCTCGTCCTTCTAAGCCCCTGTTAATGCATTGACATTTGACCATTTCTTATTAGGATCACTGACATGCACTCTGTCCTACTAGATCTTCCAAGATAACTTTCTGAC
This sequence comes from Mastomys coucha, assembly GCF_008632895.1. NCBI lineage: Eukaryota > Metazoa > Chordata > Mammalia > Rodentia > Muridae > Mastomys > Mastomys coucha. Next base: position 42,644,104 of record NW_022196905.1, on the reverse strand, counting down.
CTATAAATACTTAGCTAAAACCTGAGTAGGCATGAGCCTTTAAACTCATCTACTCTGGAAGCTAAGGCAAGGATGATTTCAAGTTAAAGGCCAGACTGACTTGTAGGATGTTTTCAAGACTGCTGTGGATGACTTGTTGAAATCAGCTTTTAAAAACAAAATATCTAATCTACTATACTGGACTTTGTTTTATTATTGTTTGTTTTGCTATTTAATAGAATGCTCTAGAAGTTCTGATACGTCGTGAAAAGATGTCTTTGGCAAACTAGCATTCTTCCTTGTACAGAAATCCAAGTGGAGAAATTCTGGCTACTATATCAGCAGCCTGAAATTGCTTCACTATAGTGACCACAGTGTTTAACAAGCTTGAATAACTTATTTTCATCATATGTTCTCTTCCAAGTACTTTTATATGGCTAATATTACAATACTGAAAAACAACCTTGTCCTATATTCAAACAGAGTAATGGCCTACAAGATACATGTTTGGTGGTGATAATATGCAAATATCAACTAAGCAAAAAGAAAGGTGTCTCATGAAAAGTACAATGGTGATAGGAAAGGAATCCAGTTAAAAATTATAGGTCATAGAAGACTTCTTGAAGCAAAGATTAGAATGATGAAACTTTTTATATAGTTATATTCATATAAATAATATATGTGAGAAAAATTTAAAGTATTTTGGTAGGGTTTATTTATGAAATTAAGTAACATATAATTCTAGCCTAATGTTGGATTTTTTTCCTATGGTTGTACTTTCTTTATTCACATTAAAATTAGAAACTTGAGATAGTATTTTTAAAGGAGTAAAGTATAATGTTACTTTTCAACTTTGAATCAATAGAAAATTTCCTGTGACAGTATTTGTAATGAGTCACTATCTGTGACAATGGGTTTTAGACTTCCTTCTAATGTGTTCTAGAACATAGTGTCCCCTCAATGGAAAGAATTAAGCTTATTTAAGTTCTTCTGCTTTTCATATCTCTGGATCTTTGGTTGTCTTAGAGACCTGTCTAGTCTATATTTAGAACAACTGACTAAGGAGGGGGGATAAAGGCAGGTGTTGGGGCTCTCTTATCAATATTTGATATGATGGATTCATCCAAGTGCTGGTCAGCTTTATATTGAATGCTTTCATGAGCAACAAGTTTAAGAACTTCCTGTAAGTAAGAAAACAGGAAGAATATAGACTGTATGGACATTCACCTGGGTGGATATTCCATTTTACTCATGTGCCTACCTACTTTTACAGCCTTACACTTTATTGATCTATCTCTCTGTGCTCTTATCCTTTATCCCCTGTAATATTAAAATACATACACAATTAGCTTCCTTCCACAGTTATCTTTCTCCCATCTTATTTGTTAAATCTATTGCTGCCACAGTGGATTAGCCAAAATAATGCTTTCCCTAGCTCATTCAATATCAAGAAGTTAATGTGATTAACTACTCACTAACTGATAGTCCTCATGCTACAGTCTTTGAGTTTCCAGCATTGTTCTACCCCAAGATAACTCAAAGACTTTTCATTTGTAGTCCTAAAGACAAAGGAAGCACTTGAGCAATATACTGGCATCCAGGACCAGATGACATCAACAAGAATTGAAGTAGAGGCTCTGAGGGCACAAGAAATGAACAATAGGTATCAGTCTAATCGTCCATTAATCATTCTCTCATCCAGCTACCTTGCCTATCATCTCTCTGTCAATCATCTAAGACTATCAGTTTTATCTATCTGTCTATCACCTATCTATCATCTACCTATTATCTATCTGTCTTATCTAATCATCCACAACTTCCCATGAGCTAAATGAAGTCTTCAGTCTCTGTTGGAATCATCTTTTCTGATAAGCACCTTGAAGGAAAAAAAAAAAAAAAAAAAAAAAACCTTATGGCAGAAAATCTGGCTAACTTTCCAGACAGTCAGAGAGCATTTTCCAGGAAATCAAGTGTCTATGTTTGCTGATTGAATACTTTGTTCAGAAGGGCAACAGTTTTCTGTTGAGAAAACTACATTTTAAAAGCCAAATCATGTTGCCAGTGAAAAATATTTCTAGGAAACCTAAAAATATCCTTAAACTTTGCAATAGCTATCTCAAGAATATAAACTCTTAATTTGGATACTTCAGTCTCTCATCTGCTCCCTAGCAGATTAGAGCTGATAACCATAAAGGGTTATTATATATATATCCTATAGATAGACAGATAAACACACAGAAGACAGACAGAAAGATAGAATATTCGGATCATCTTTTTTCTTCCCTGAATCTTTATTGCAACCATTCTCACAAATACACTCTGTGAGGTTTGCTTTACTAATCTACTTGCTTCTTAATGTGGTCAAATTACTCATCAACTTTAACCACCACCATTTCTTAAAGCTTGATGCCATTATAGTCTTTCTAGCTAAACACAAGTATCACATTCAAATTCACCTGAAACTCATATCTATTCTTTGGTTTTATCCTCATCTATACTAATCTAAATAATTCACTTTACCTCAAATCTACTAAATTAATTTTTACTCTTATCTGTCTCTTGTATCATACTCAATTTCCAAATCCAATTCTGTAATCTATTACTTTCATGATCATCTTGAATGTGCATTTTAAAAGACTAGCAGTTAGATTAGTATTTTACCATGAAAAATCAAGGTCACAGTATTTCAGAGCAGGAAGAATCTATAGTATGGATTTTAACTTGAATTCCTATACACTAATTTTTATTGAGAACCTATGAATTTGACATGTAGCTAAACACTTAGTACAAATTATAAATAGGTCAAGTAATAGTGACAAAAACTTGGATTTTAATACCAGTTCTACATTTGGCTGCAGACAAATTCAATCAGCTCTATACCTCAGTTTTGTCATATGTTAAAGAAGACACAACAAGAACTACTTCATAGACTGGTAAAGAATAAATAAGTCAATGTCGTTTTCTTCATTTTATAATTATTTCAACTTTACTCGGGATATCACTTATTACTACAATTAAATTTATAGAGTAATCTAGTCCAATTTTATTATCTTTTCCTGCCTGAGGGAGGAAATATTTGCAACACAGATATTCCATGTGTTTGTAGCACCATTCCAGCTGAGATTTAGTGAAATCATCCAACATACTGGCCACATTCTCCATGAATATTTCATGCTTACCATAAATGAAACTACTCTTTCTTTATATGAGATACAGATTAGTCCTCATATACTGAGAATATTTGTGACTCTGTGGCATATTCTACACGTAGAAGTGTACAGTTGTATAGGAAGTAAGAAGTGGATAGAGATGTTTCATTTAGAGTCTGCATCACTTGCCCCTCAGCTGTTAAAGTACTCATCTCATTGATCTTCTACTGTCTAGTCTATAAAATGGGAACATCAGTTTCTCCTTCTCAGTGCATTCACAACGGTTAAATAATATGGTGTGGGCCAAGCACCTAGTGGATTGTTTGTCCTGCGGGAGGTTCTGAACAAGTTCTCTCTTCACCTTTACAACACTAACAAAATTAGTTAGTCTCATATTTTTCACAGTAATTTATACCCTTAAAATAGTTGCATCAAAGAAAACATAAAATTAAACTCATTTTTACATTACTTGCACTGATGGTAATGTAATGACACGAGATGCTTAGAAGTTGGTTCTTGTGGTGATTGTATGTGTATGTTTATTTATATATAAGATAACAATTGCTCATCAGAAAGATCTGTGGACTTTTCTCTCATAGCAAACAAACCAAGATCTTGAAAATTCCCTTGTAAAATCCTAAGCAATACACAGTAGTTTCATTCTAACTTTCCATTCTTTGAACAATTGGAATATCCTGGTTATAGATTTAACCTTCATTGCAGTTGTTCACATTTTAGTTTTTCTTACTAAACTTCAATTCAATCAGGAAGCAGATTTTCTTCTACTTCTAGCCCTCATCCTTTACCTGGTGCTTATTCTGTAAAGGGTTCCAGGAAATATATTGGGTTTGTCTTTAATCACATCAAGATCTACATAACCAAAAGGAGGTCATTGAGAGATTGCTCAGTGGGCAAAAATGCTTCTTAAGTAATCATGAAGCAAGACTCATTTAAAAATTGGGTATGGCCATGTGTGTACCTGTCATGGCAGTGTTGGGGGAGGGGCTCAAAAACATCATGGTACTTGCTGGCTGATGCCTAGCTAAAAGTTCAGTGAGTGACCATTTCTCAAAGGAATAGAGAGTAATGGACCAAGGTACCCAATGTCTTTTCTCATCTCATTGAGTTGTGTGCACCAACACATATGCATACCTATGCTATAAGTATTATAATCCATAAGCACACATATAGGCTTGATTAAATACATAAAAGCTCCTGATTTAATACATGGAAGGTCCTCTGTATGTCTTCTGAGAAAGTGACATTTGTGAACCTGAAACATGGTACTGGAATGCAGACTAATTGGTTAAATTGACACATGTATCTTTTTGTTAAAGCTTGAAGAAATGCTGATTATAAGATTGGCAATGGAACTGAGGCACTCAAGTCTCACAAGTTCATAGAAAGAAGTCTATATCTTGATAATTGAAGTATTTTCATTATTAAAGAAAATTATACCACAGAAATTGAGATTCCTTTCAATCATGCTTTCTTTATAAGTCCGATCCCTAAATCTACTCCAGTGATTCAAGCTTATCATGAATTAATCAAATAGGTGTCCCTAAAGACCTTCAAAACTATGTCAAAGTAAATAGTGACTTGGTTATCAAATTGCAAAACTAGCAACTCTAACTGGATCAATGGGAAGTCAATATGTACCTTTAGGATTAAATGTCACTACCGCTCTGCAGATAACAGTATGGGAGCACACTCCAGAGTGTTCAGCACACATTCCCTTTCTTAAAAGTATATTATATGGACTCATAAGAATGGTTAAAAGATATATTCTCTGATTCTTCCCCAATATCTCACCCAGAATATTTGTTGACACTTAGCCTTTTATGCAAAAGGAAGACTAGAATCATCCCAACCTTTCCTGAGAGGCAATATGCACACAAGTTCAAAGGTTAATGAGAAACAGCACAATTTAGGTCAGAATAGTGAGTGGGGGGGGTTATTTACCTATTTATTTTAAGTCTTGAAACTCACCTGACAGTACTCCTGTTTGACTAAGTGACATCACAGCCCAGCCTGCTTCGGGGTTTTTTTTTTTTTTTGTAACTGAGTTCACAAGCACAGGATGTTTGTAGGACAGTTTTATGTCAGTGGGAAGTGAAATTGTATGTGCGGTAAGAGTCTTCTTTACTGCTCCAAGCTACCTTTAGTTACTGTATTTTTCCCTATCACTGTGTCGCAGACTTTGATCACTGGCCTAACACATTTTTGAACAGCATTTCCTAGGCATTCCCTAAGATGAAAGCTTAGTACCTTATCTATGCTATGTGTGTGTTTACGTGTAGCATTCACTTTGCTGAATAGATTCCTTCCTTTATAGATCTTTTAGTGGCATGTATGTGCTCAACTTTAGTCTGCCAATGAGAGCAGAACCTAGAGAATTGGACTGAGTGGCCTCTATCATCTATTCTTTGATATGGGTATGAACTGAACACCTTCAAAATACTGCATGTAAAAAAAAAAATCACACTTAAAGAAGATTATTGTTTTGAAAGTCAAATGATACCCAAATAGGTACTAGCATGTAGTTAGTACCCACCATAAGCCACTCTTTCTTTTTTATTTAAGCAATTTGCTTTCTGGGAGGTTACTGGGAACAATGCAACATAGAGGGTGTGTAAAATACACACCATGTAGCCAAAAATTGGGCCATAATTTACATTTCAAGAGTACCTTCAAATACAGAAATTAGCATATATATTCTGCAGGAGTACCTGTTGTCATAATCAAAAATGACGTTATTGTCCCATATTAAAATGTCAGAATGCTCACATCATATTTGACAATACAAAATGACAATGTGTAGCTGAAATTCAAATACAATTTCTCTGATTGTAAATTAAAGCCTGAAACATTTTTTTAATATAGCTGGCATATCCTTGTTGCTCAGCTTTTAATTGAATTGATTTTTTAATGTTCTTAAAATTGTATTATTCAGTTTTAGTTTGGGTCAGTCTCCAATGATAGGTGATAAATTTTGATTATTTTTCACAGGTGATCCTGGTCCATCTCATCCATCAAACCTGTTTAGAACTTTAAAGAGTGTTTAAAATTCATTGTAATTTCCCATTAACAACACATTATGGAAGGATTTGAGGAAATAGGATTGGGTACTGTGGGATTAAAGTGCAAGGATTGGAGATTGAATCTCCATTTTTTGGATTCTTGGGTAGAATACTAAGAAGCCTCGAACAGTTAGCACAAAGTTTTATGCGTATGGTGTTTTGGATGCAACAGAAAGCAACATGATGTTTTTGTTTCTTTGTTTTAACTCAAAATTTTATGTAAAATACACCTTAAGTTGTAAATTGAAAATATCCTGTTGCAATATTTCTTTAATTAACAATAGTAACTAGAAGGTAAATATGAATTGTTGGGGATATGAAAAGGCTTCAATTCCATGTCTGTGCCTCAGCAAATAATCAACCCCTGACTTTCGGCAGCCCTTGGAGCTTATTTTTAATCTGCAGACTGTTTCTCTAGATTAACTTGAATCTAGGAAATCTTATCAAGGGAGAGTACAGTTCAAAAACTAGATTTGAAAATGTAACTCCTCCTTCCATGTTGGATTTGGTAGTTTAATAACAACAGCAGCTAAGTATAAAAGTTCTCTGAAGGATTTAGAGCAAAACAAGACACAACAATTCCCGATGAATGGCTATGAGCCTCTACTTCTGTATTAATCGGGCACTGGCAGAGCCTCTCAGGAGATAGCTATATCAGGCTCACAGCCATCCATTGGACTGAGCACAGGGTCCCCAATAAAGGAGCTAGAGAAAGGACCCAAGGAGCTGAAAGGTTTGCAGCCCCTTAGGACAAACAACAATATGGACTAACTAGTACCCTCAGAGCTCCCAGGGACTAAAACTCCAACCAAAGAGTACACATAGTGAGACTCATGGCTCCAGCAGCATATGTATAGCAGAGGATGGCCTAGTTGGTCATCAATAGGAGGAGAGGCCCCTAGTCCTGTGAAGATTCTATGTCTCAGTGTAGGGGAATGCCAGGGCCAGGAAGTGGGAGTGGATGGGTTGATGAGCAGGGGAGAGGGGAGGGAACAGGGGTTTTTTGGTTGGTTGGTTGGTTGGTTGGTTGGTGTTTGTTTGTTTGTTTGTTTTCGGAGGGGAGACTGGGAAAGGAGATATCCTTTGAAATGTAAATACAGAAAATAAAAAAAAAAAGAAAAAAAAAAAAAGAAAAAACATCCTGATGAGCCGTCTGTCTTTTCTGGGCAGTTAATTTACTTCAGATGACTTTCTTATTCTTCATATGTCTTGTCTGGGCATCCTAATGTAGTCCATTTTACTGACAGCGTCCCTGTCACACATTGTTTAGGTATCATTCCATATTCTGTCACCATTGTGTCAGTCTCCCAAAGCAATACACCTGAGTTTTAAGTAGGCACTGACAGTAAATTGTCAGGAAGCCTATTCCAACTATTCCGGCATTTGCGTTATATTCCGTTTATACATCCAAAGATAAAAACGTGAATAATTATACAATGTTTTAAATTGTTCTTATACTTAAATATTGATTCATGAACTGGAATATTATATTTGATGAAGAATTATAATCATTTTTCTTTAATTAATTTAAATATAATTATGGAAATGTTTATCAGGTACCTACTATATCTTCAACACTGTACAGGTCAGACAGGAAAATAAGGAATATTTCAAATAGCTTTCTTACTTTTCTGCAAGTAGCAGACCTGTTGGGAAGCTCAAGTACACATAAACACACATAAACACAGAGCAGGAATGGGAAAGAAAGAGAGAGAGAAAGAGAGAGAGAGAGAGAGAGACAGAGAGACAGAGAGACAGAGAGACTACTATTGTATAATCCCAAAGATAATAACAAAGGGTTGCATTTAATTTTTTTTTTTATGTAACTACAGTTTGAGAAGTTAGTGTTTTCTTGAAATCTACCATGAAGCAAATTGCTGTCTGAATATCAACTAGGATAGGATTTCTCTTGAAGAATTATACTCAAGCATATGCATGCATATATATATGTATATGTATATATATGTATATGTGTGTACATATATATCCATTTATAAACACAAATATATAAATATATAACAAAATATTATTATTGAAGTCTCTCAGTACAATGTACCTCTTGGTCCTTAATAAATGGTTTACATGAATAAGTTGCATGGTTAGCAGAGAAAACTTTATAGAAAGAGATCCCATGGGGAAAAAAAGATAAGCAGAAGAGAAGAAAGTACAAAGACCAGAAAAAAATGTAAAAATGAAAGCAAACCCAGAAGGTGAGAAAGGGATGATGGAGTTGAAGAGGAAAGTCATTACATGGGATGATTCTGAAGATCCAATTATAAATATATTGTCTGCAGAAAGCTTAACAGTGATGAAAAGTCTTTCAAAGACTTCAATGGCCTACTTTATGTGTCCTAGGAAGAGAATATGATGACCTTTTACCCACAGTCCTAGAATCATGGAAAGAAGGAAAGTCAGTTGGAACTGTGTGTTAGTGGAAAAATGATCAGAGGAAGTTGGTCCATACAAAATTGAGGAAGGAATTAGAATAAACAAGGCAGGAAGAAGTTTATAATACTTTCTTGAATAACTACTTGATGTATTTTCAACTGGTGCTATGAAATTAATATTTAAAAGATGGAAATAGAAACTGATTGAAAACAGGCTTCTCTGAAAAGTTCCTGTCATGTATTTAAGAGGCTTGTTGCTTTTGAAAAGCACCCTGGTGTCACACTGATGATTTAGAGGGAAATGAGCCTTAAAATAATGGATGCTGACAGAGATGCTAACACAGAGACACCTACAGTTGGATGCCACATTGCGTAGGAAGGGAGCCTTGCAAGAATTTGTCACAGCAACACAGCTGCTATGCCACACCAAATAGGCATAGACTACTCTGCAGTAAGGTGTCTTTCAGGCAAGTGGATGCTTGTTTGCATTCCTTGTTCTTGGTTAAAAATAGATACATTTATTATAGAAAAGTTAGCAAACAAAACTTCAAAAGAAATGAGAAATTCTGCAATCTCACCACACAAAAACATTGTTAACCTTTGGAATGTTTATTTTCCCAGATCTGTGTGCTTATTTAGTTATTGTAAGAAGTATCTCAAAGAATAATCTTCCTTCTGTCTCTCTCCTCAGCCTATCTTTAATTCTGGTTTTCTCATTTCTTTTGCCTTATTCTTAAATGTTTCCTTTTTTGCCACATATTAGCTTGGAACAAAACAAATCGTTAACCATCTCCTAATTCAACAATTTTGAACCATAGAGAGTTCTCTTTTTCTTGTAAAACTAACAGAGCTTAATAGACATAGTTCGTGACCACTGTATTAGCCAGGAGGTTGTGTAAATTGGCAGAAGCTACTGAACCAAAGGTGTCAGAGGGGTAGTTACAGTGGGCTAAGAACAGTGTGCACATCTGGTATCTTTAGAAAATAAGTGGGAACTAAAGACAACATCGAAAGGCTCCAGCTCTGCAGTCACAGCAAGGACAGCTACAAAATGACTGTCTGGGCTGGCTATGGACACACATTTCCAGTGTGGTCAGCCTCAGGTATGAATCCCGCTCCTCCTCCTTCCCAGACTTGGCAATTGTTGGCAATTGTTCTGTGACTTTGAACTGTTACATGGCTTCTGTAAGAGTAAATTTTCCTTTCCATAAAATACATGTAAAATCAACTCATAGTAAATCATACACTATGAAATAAATATTTGTCATCTCAAAATCATTGAGCTTCAGAGAAAATATTTGTTCTTTGAAGCATACTTCACAGTACCAAAAATTTTCACAGCAGGCCTGATTTTAAACCTTTTGCATTTTAAGAATCCAACCATCTTCAAATAGCATAGAAACCAGAAAATCTGCTCACATCATCCCTTCAAACTCCAAAATTGTGAAATGATCTATTTCAACCGGGACTCTCTCTACCATGATTTTGCAGCTATAGTCATTTTCTGAGTGACTGTGTTTCATTAGTCACTATATACTAGAGTCCATAAGGTCATTTTGCCTTAGGATGTTATTGTTATCTAGATTACATAAACACCCCATCCAATGTTTGCACAATGATGAAATTGCCTCCATACATTTCTCAGAATGTACCCCTATCTTGAAGTGATGCATGACTATATTTAAAACCGTCCTCAGACACAAGTCTGACTCCCAGCCAGGGTCAAAGCCACTTAGTGTGACTAATTTGGATTTGAACCTTTTAGCTCCTTGCAGTATCCAGAAATAATTTATTATGCTGACATTCCGCAAAAGATATAAGTACAAAACAAATATCTAAACTGGCATTTTAAAATATGTCAACTGAATGGATCAAAGAGTCCCCATTCTTCACTTTCTATCAAGATGAACTTGCTTGGTGCCTGTCATGGAGTGAAGCTTATCTTGCAGCAACAGGAAGCAAAGGTTATCTTTAACACAATGGAAAAGGGCAAATGAATGTTAACATTTAATTAAAGCCACAGGAAAAGAATGGCAAAGCGCAGGTCAGTGGTAAAAAGAATAGTGTGTTGTTGCCTTGTAGAGAGCTGGCTGAGCGTGGAGGCAGAATCTAAATGCAGACAGTCGAATTAGCAGTGCTCTCGATGTTGCTGACATTATATTACAATAGTTTATGCTCCAGCAAAAGCATTAATAGGAAGAAGCTTTGGGGGAAGGAAATGACTGCAAGGGCTCCAGTCCAATCTATGAGGATTTTAGAAGAGTCCAAAGTACAAGCGAAGAAAAGCTGCAAGACAGACTATCTGTTTTTGGACATTCTCTATTTCTGTTCCACATGTAACTAAAGAAACATGGGCAAGTGGCTCAGCCTCTTCCTTTAGTCCCCAAATCTATAAAATTCAATATTGTTGGTGTGTCCTTATATAGTAATTAGTAAACTAAACACAGAAATTACTAATTTTGTAATCCATAATCTTCCTTCTATGTATATTTTTCTATGTACTCATAAGCTTTAGATTCAGTATTTAACAGCAACATCCCTAGTAGAAATTATTTAGCCTTTTAAAACTTGGTCCTCTTGTCTGAAAAATTGGTCTTATTATGGTGTCTAGATCATAGAATTGTAAATATCAAGTGGTCCCAATAATGCACACTCTTTGGCATACACTAATAATTTTTGTGGTGTTTCCAGTTCTGTAGGTAGACAAAGAGCTTCCTAGAGCAGGTACTCCCTTCGTTTCTCCTTGTGTCCAATAACATTTTTATATGAGTGTTTATGAAGGAATGAGAAAGAAAAACTAGTCCATGTAAAATCTGATGCATTAACCTAGTAACTTTCATGCTCAAATACTAGGCATGGACCAAAAAAGAACTGAATGGGTGCTCACAAAGGACTACAGGATGGTGGTGGAATGATTCTCAGAGACTCATAGAACAGTAGAAGGGATAGAATACTGACCTCACCAAGTCATATTCTCTCTTGTGTCCTCATATCAGAGCCTCACTCAAGCTCTCAGAAGCCCACAGTGAAGTTAACTATAGAGAAAATGCATTTCTTTTTTCTCATATTCCACCAAGTCTTTAATCTCTCTCTAACTGTCGATTCCTCCCTTCTATGTCCCAGCTCTCTGTGTATCTATCTGTCTGTCTACCTGATGCTCTGTCTTTACATGTCTCTCTTTCCCTTTCTCTTTCTCTCTCTCTGTTCCTCCATATCTCTGTATGTGTCTGTCTGTCAGTCAGTTCCTTCTCTCTCTACTCCAACTCATTATTTTGAAAGGTCCCACTTGTTACAGATGTTCTCACACTTTTCTCCATGACTGTGTGCATAAAGCCCCCCAACTTCTGTATTTTCTGACCTCTCAGCTTTATCTATAATATTCCTGTCTAGAAGTTGCTCAGTAAAATTGTATATTTAGCGAGCACATAATAAAATAAGAGATATCTGGGATCTCATATGATCCTTCCTGTACTAAAAGAGCAATGTATATTAACTACAACATCAGTATCCATTTTCTCCCACTTATATATTTTTTTCTATTTAAAATCATGATATCAGAAAAAGATATTTCATTTTCTAGGTCTAAGATGAAATTTAAACAACCTTTAATTCTTAACAGTTTAATTTCAAAAGCTTTTCACACCTCAAAGAAAATCAAAATTTTTTAGTAATTTTCCATGTTGGTAATTCAAAGCTAAGCACTTGCAGACCACCAATCAAGACTGAGTCACCCATGTCAATTCCCTGTACTTTACAAGAACTTTGCAAATTGCAAAGCTCTTTAAGTAACACAAAACTGTATGATTTTGATATTTAAGTCATTGTTATAAAGGTAACCAAACTTTATATGTCTTCATATGTAAGAAAATACATTAAATCTTACAGAATGTATATGTACCCCTCAGAGACTCTCAATATTTCACATCTGGAGAGTCTCAAAACTGAGTGAGAACTGGGATTCAACTTGGCTCATTTCTTCTTTCCTTCTAGTGAATCACAGGGATTGGCACAGATAAATAGAAAAGTGGGGAATTCAAAGGGTGTTCAATAGCAGATATGCAAAGCAGGTGGAGGAAATTAAAAAAACAGAAGAATCCCTAACTATATCTCATCAATAAACCACTGGGACACACTCAAGAATTAGAATATCTGTGCTTTACATGGGAGCCAACTTAAGGACAACCATAAAGAAAGATTCTCCCTGGTTTGACCCACAAAAGAATTTTCATTTTACTGCACCTAGGGGTAATTTTCAATTGGTCAGAAGAAGGTAAGTGTCTCTACAAGGAGTTGAAATTTGGATAACTTTTTCTTAACGAGGGGTGGAAAGTATCACATGTTTAATTAGTAAGTTTTAATGAGTCCACTACTCTTCTTAAAATAAAACAAAGATTCGAAGGGTGAACAGATGCATCAGTTGTAAAAAGCACTGAATGCTCTTCAAGCAGAGCAGAGCAGAGTTTGATTCCCAGCATGCTTATAGAGGCTCACAACTCTCTGTGATTCCATTCCCAGGGCATACGATATCCTTTTCTGGGCTTCCATTGGTACCAAACCCTCACATGCTGCACAGGCATATGTGCAGGCAAGATACCTATGTACATAAAATAAATACATAAATTAGGTTAAAAACTAAAGATATAGACTTGTTTCTTTTAATATGTGGTGTTTCTGAAGTGTGTGTATGTTTGCATGTGTGTACACACTCCAAAGAGGGCATTGGATCCTATGGAACTGGAGTTTGTTGTGAGCCCCCAACCTGAATGCTAGAAACCAAAGTCTGGTCCTTTCAAACAACATCAAGCACTTTTAACCACGAACCCATCTTTGTAGCTCCAACTACCCTCATTCCTTATATTTTATGCTTATATTGCTTGTATCATTAAAGGCTATGAAATTTTACTTAGGAAATTTCAGGAAACACATGTGTGAGGTTGCTTCATGATAGAGTTTCTGAAATAAGGTTCTTGGCAAGGGTACACAATTATTTTCTTGCTCCCTATAAAAGCACGTTTGGTTCCCACAGAGTGGGAGCCAGAGAAAATTCCCTGCCTCTCAGAAGCAGAATACCTAAGAATAATGTGCAGGCTAAGTAAGTTAGAGATGTGTGCTTAACCAGGCAGAAAGAAATCAAAACATTCCTAATGAGGCATCACAACCTGACTGATCTCAGTTAGAATCAAAGTAGAGTAAGCAGGAGTTTTCTTGTAAGTAGTAATAATTAGCAGTTCCAAGGAGAATAAAAGTAAAAACTATGATTTGGGCTCTTTTGATTCTTGGATTGATCTACCTTTTTTTCTTTTGCACTATTTGTTATTGCTGTCAGTCATCCAAATTTCACTTTCTGAGGACCCAGGAGCACTGGAAATTTGAAGGATATTTCTACATCAAGCAAGTAATAACTATGCACCTGGAAAACACACACACACACACACACACACACACACACACACCTTCTAGTGTACATTGTCTTTGACTTTTTGTTGGGGCTCCATTTTCACAGATAGCATAAGTGATGTTTTTGAGCTGCACTCAAATACATATATTTGCACAAAATGTAAGATGCACAGAAATGTGTGGCTTGAAGAATAGCTAATTGTTGATTGTTTGTGGACCTAGTAGGATGAATTTGAGCTATGTTCTTGAGTATATTCAAGAGTTTTGCACACATGCATACATACATACATACATACATACATACTAAAAATGGAAATTGAATCTTAAATGGAGGATAGATCACTATCCAAGAGCCTGCATACATATTCCTGTCATGTGTAACGTTTTTTCTATGTGGCCTAAATTTTCTTTTAGATTTCTTTTTCTAGCTAGTTAAGCAGAAATCAGGTTACTTACATGGACATAGTTATAGGTTTTTATAAATAGATGCATAACTACTCATTAAGATTCTGGAATATGAATGAATAAGATAGAAAAAAATCCTAGGTAAATAAGTTGAACAAACTTGGGAGTCATCTGAGCATCAGGGTGTGAGCAAGGACTTCTGAGCTTAACATCTTTTAAAAACACTCACCTAAACTCTTAAGTTTCATGTCTAAAATGAGGCTGAAGATGTTACCTACCTGTTTAGTATGTCGTAGTCTAGAAAATGACTGTAAATGTGTAAATGGGTAAAAGAGTACTTCCTACAGCAAGAATTTACAAAGGGAGTTATTTGGGGGGGAGTGTGGTTAGAACTTATAATGTAGAAAGAACCTTAAATGAAACAGGGAATGCTGGTTTATAAAAGGCAGAGATCTACTGATTGTTGAACAGTACACATTTACATTTTGAAAATAACTGGATTTGCCTTAATTATTAACACTAGAAAAATAGTTGGTCTTTAAAACTACAATAAGTGGGCAGTGGGTACTTAACAAGGCGAAGTGGTATCCACTGGTATAAGTAGGAAAAACCTGCTAGCACTTAGAGGTTTATAGACACCATTTCTCAACTTTCACTGACACTGAACCATACTTTTGGGTCCTCATTTGTGTGTATTTCTCTCTTGTTTTCTGCCTGTTGATTTGTTGACTGAATGATTTCAAGGTGTGGTAGTTCTGGAGCTTCAAGAAACAAATTGGAATTACTTTCACATTGTTGTAGTAGCTGAACTTAAAAGCATGCTGTGTATTGATAGGTACTTTCAGTAAACTGGATCTCATGAAATTTGTGGATCCACAATCTCATCCGAGTCCTCAACATACTTTTGCTTTGGAATAATAAACTCAAATGAAAGTTTTTAGGGAGAAATTCAGGGAAATTCTGTATTTAAAATTTTTAAAAAAAAAGTAGTGTGGGCTATTTCACTTTAATACTTCAGTAACTTTGGACACTTAAAGTGACTTCAATTCAGTTTTTTCTTTTGTAAAGTAAGGATAGTTAAGGACATGGCACCTTTTGCCTGGAGAATTTTGAACACTTTATCTATTGCACATTGATAGCAGAGTCACCAAGGACAAACTTTGCATTACTCATCTAGAGAAAACACAGAACAAAAGCAGTTTCCACAATGGGTGTTAGTCAGTCCTCCATGGCCAGTGGTCTCTCCTGGCAATAGATGAAGGTAAAGCATTTTTTCTTTATACTAAAAGACATCATTCCTTCACACTAAAGATCAGCAACAGTAACTGGGTTGACCGGGTTGACCAGTTGCCACATCGTGCACAATCTTACCCAGAACAAAACAGTAACAGATACACCCACACAAGGCCATCAGTACCTCACCGACTGGGAAGACTATATAAAGAAGTTTTGCAGGTACAATCTCATGCAGCAGAGCAAAGAGAAGTCTTGTATTTGAGATTGGCTCTCTTTTCCTCAGAAAATAGCACAGCATCGATTTCATAGATGTACTGATGAGGAATATATTTTTAAGTCTATAAAGTATCAACATCATTTTTGACACAGTTGAAAACATGCAAAACACATTGCTCTGAATAAATAAACATTAGTGTATTCATTGTAATCTCCCAATTTCACTTATCTTACCAATTGTAAACAGAAACATTACTGATGCTAGTAGTAGTTCTCGAACTTAGGTTTTTTTGTTTTGTTTTGTTTTGTTTTTTAATTTAAGTTTACTTATTCACTTTTCATCCTGCTTACTCCCTTCTTCTTGGTCACTCCCTCCCATAGTCCCATAGTCCCCACCCCTATTCCCCATTCCCCATTCCCCACCCTCATTCCCTTCTCTTCTGAGTGGATGGGAACTCCCCTGGGTAGCCCCCTTCCTGGCACTTCCAGTCTCTGCAGGGCTAGGGGATATCTCTCTGACTGAGGCCAGACAAGCCAGCCTAGCTAGAAGAACATATCCCACAGACAGGCAATAGCTTTTGGGATAGCCCACACTCCAGTTGTTTGGGACCCACATGAAGACCAAACTACCAAACTGCATATCCATCTGCTATGTATATGTGGAGAGGCCTGAGTCTAACCCATGTATGTACTTTAGTTGATGCTCCAGTCTCTGAAAGCCCCAAGGGTCCAGGTTAGTTTACTCTGTTGGTCTCCTGTGGAATTCCTATCCTCTTCTGGGCCTCAATCTTTCCTCATATTCTTCCATAAACATCCCCCAAGTTCCATATGCTGTTTGGCTCTGAGTGTCTTCATCTGCCTGAGTCAGCTGTCTGTCTTCATCTGTAGAGTCACCCAGAGATCAGCCAAGGTAGACTCCAGCCTGCAAGCATCACAGAATATCATTAATAGTGTTAGGAAATGGTTTTTGCCCATGGACTGGGTTTCAAGTTGGGCTGGCTTTTGGTTGGCCATTTCCTCAGTCTCCCCTCCATCTCCAATGCTTCTATTTCTTGTAGATAGGTAAGTTTAGGGTTGAATGTTTTGTGGGTGGATTAGTGTCTCTATCACTGCACTGGAGTTCCTGCATGGCTACAGAACTTAAACTTTGAGTGGTAAGTTCCTTCTGACAAGGTCAGCTATTTGAAGAGGCAATAAAGGATGGAAGAAACAGGCCCACTTAGAGATCTAGGAAAAGGCTCCATAGAAAATCAAAATTTTAATTCAATTTCACCAAATAAATGCCTAATGTAGTAATTTGTGTTTAAGACTAGTAATTTTATTTCTGAATGTTATCCACAAGTGTTTTTGTTATGGCTGGAATGGTCTCTATAGATGTTTGTATGCTAATTTTAGAAGATTCTTTTAAAATATATTTATATAATTTTATGACTTTTAATGACAAGTGTTTATATACACACACATATATGTATACATACACAAACACACACATATATAATATGTGTGCTCATGGTAAATTGAGCACATTCCCCTATATCTTCACCTTCTCTTTTCTTTTGTTGTTTTTGTCACCTTCTTTTTTCTTATCTCTCTTCTTCCCCCTTAGTCTCCTTAGATACTTTCAGTTTTATTTTTATGTCCTATATCAGTACATGATTCCATATATTTATATAATAATCAAAGGAGGGAAAACATATACCAGCTATTATTCTTATCTCTAAATTTTGAGACAATAGGTTTATATTTTATTTTTTGTTATTGATATCAAATGTATTTTTTGCCTCTGAGATTGTATTGCTATTTTAATCTGAGGTTAAATAATTCTTAGCATTGTGAAAAATAACTAATGACAATATTGTGAATAAGGCCTTTTATCAAAAGCCAATCATAGGTGGATAGCCTCAGTTCAATAGGTATCATTCACAGGTTAAGTCTTAAGAATGTAAAGTGGGAATGGTGCAGCAATTAAGAAAAGTAGCTGCTCTTTCAACATGTTCAGGCTCAATTCCAATTATCTATGCTGTGACCCACAACTCTCTATAACTTCAGTATGCTAGAAGATCTCATGACCCCATCTGGCCTCTCTAGGTACCAAAGAAGCACAAGAACTGCATTCAGTCAGAGCAGCCATGTGCATAAAAGAATAAAAAATAATTTATGCATTAAGCACTTAAGTTGGAACATTGCTGAAACTTTACAAGACTATATTTTGTTCTATCTGTGCAAAAATATGACCATGCCATATATCCATTAAAACTAAATTAGCTTCAGAACTAGAATATCTCTTAGTAATTCTGATAACTTGCTATGTTTGTAAATTCTAAAAACCCAGTATGCTAAGAGAATTATTCAGATTAAGAGATTTTTCTGTTAAAAAAAAAATGGTTGTGAAATTTAAGAGTTGTAGTATGTGAAGCAATCCACTGTGAATTGGAATCAAAACAAATCTAATATAACAAAAGTTATGGACATATCTCTAAAAAGAAAGCATCAGCAGGGCAGTGGTGGCTCATGCCTTTAATCCTAGCACTTGGGAGGCAGAGGCAGGCAGATTTCTGTGTTTAAGGCCAGCCTGGTCTACAGAATTAGTTCCAGGACAGCCAGGGCTACACAGAGAAACCTTGTCTTGAAAAAAACAAACAAAACAAAACAAAAAAAAACAAAAAGCATCCTGTCTGGTTTTTCTATAAGCTTACAAATCCACCTCAAAGTAACTACTCCAAAGAAAAATCACATGCTGCCACATTCATTTTCCTGTTGTTGTAATAAATATTCTGAAGCCAGAAACTTAAGGATGATAGAGTTTATTTGGGCCACAACTTCAGGTTTCTGTCTATCATGTCTGGAAAGTCACAACAGTGGGAGCTTAATAGAATTGGTTACTTTTCATCTGCATCCAGAAGGTGAGAGCAGTAGATGCAAGTGTGCTTATTCCTACCTTCTTACTCTCTTTCAGTGTATTCCAGATCCCAAACTTATAGATGGGTGCAACTCATTTTAAGCTGGCCATTTTCACATCAATTAAATTAGTAAAGACAATTCACAACAGACATATCAACAGGGCACCTTTGCCTAGATAATTACTCACTGAGGTTCTCTTCCTGAGTGATATTAGAATGCCAAACTGATATTTAAAATTAAACACAACACACATAAATATATATACACACACATAACTAAAGGCATGTATAAGATGGTTCATTAAGTTTTATTCACAATAACCAAATATTGAAAATAATCTAAATGCCATAATATTAGAATGTCTTGAAAGTGAACCAATAACAAAAAAACCTGCCTTATATTTAGTCCACATGTAATTTTTATATGTATAATGCTCAAGAAAATTCAAGCACATAATATTACGTATTTATTTCTTTTGGACAAAGTTCAAACAAAACTACCCTTTCATGATGCATCACACTACTGTTTACCATGGTTAATGAAGATTTAGCCTGGAAAACTTATATGAGGTTGACATGTTCCATGTTTTGTAATGGTATAGTTTATTATGTTTTATTTATGTGTGTAAAATTCATCCTTACCTTTGCACCTTTGCTTTGCACAACTATTTATATGATGATGGTGCCAGCATAAGATAAAAATATTATTGCCTATATTCATGGATTATTCAGAATTTCTTAATGTCAAAAATAGCACATTGCCTGACTGTAATCATCTAAACAGGGTGTTCTCTATGGCAACATGATTTGCATACCCAGTTTTGCAGAGACAATTTGTACAACATTGTTAAAATTGAGAAATTGTGTTTGTTTATACTATAATATATATAAAAACTACAGAAAATAGTTTTTAAAAAACATCACTGGCTCAGCAGAGAAAACATGTTTTGTGATAGCAAACTTATACCTTACTGCACTGAATAATTTATTTATAATTGGTTCTTCTCCAATGAGATGGAGATATCATGAAAAATGGTTATGGCAAATATTCTAAAGCTGAAATAACATGCAGTGCCTTAATTCAAGAGGGGGTAATTTAAATAGCATTATAAATAGAAAACATATGTCTATTAAAGTTAGACACCATGATGCTCCATACCAAAAAAAAAAGAAACATTGAAATAGTACATGGATAATAAGCTCAAACAACATACATATGTTTGGTAACTTTTGCTTCATTGTTTGAGACTTTTTAATATAGAATTCCTCTTATTTTCATCATTAAATACTATGATTTTTAAAAAGAGCTCTATGCATCCAGAATGAAGCATTTGACTAGAAAAAAAATGAACAAAATAAAGAGACTGTGAAAATGAGCATAGAAAACTTAAACAAACTAAAGGAACTTGGATTATCCAGGCAGCAGCTATCCCTGAGTCTGTGTCTCTGTAGGAGTGATACTTCTAGCCACTAAACAGGTATAGTTTGACGGTTCATATGTCCTGCCTTCATCGTTTAGATAGCATGAGGATTCAGCAAACAGAAGAGTCAAGTGACTACTTAGACAGGAGGTGTGATATTCTTTTTTTTTTTTTTTTTTGTTTTTTTTTTTTTTTTTTTTGGTTTTTTCTTTTGGTTTTTTCGAGACAGGGTTTCTCTGTGTAGCCCTGGCTGTCCTGGAACTGCCTCTGTAGACAAGGCTGGCCTCGAACTCAGAAATCCGCCTGCCTCAGCCTCCCAAGTGCTGGGACTAAAGGCGTGTGCCACCACCACCCAGCGATATTCTTAACAAGGCTCAGTATCATGGCTGTTCTCAGGTGGAATCAAAATGAAATCAATTGTCCTATGAGGACAGTGGGAACTTGATAGAACTGAGCACTTTTCATCTGCAGTCAGAAGATAAGCTCAGTAGATGCATGCAGGCTTATTCCCTGCTCCTTATTCCCTTTCAATCACATGTTTATTCAGGAATCCCCTGCACCATACAAGATTTATCAAGTATCTACCACACGCAGTGGCTGGTGATCCGTAAATCTTGTTTTGTTGCAGAGTCTAATAAGGTGAATCGTCATTATCCCCAAGGAATGTAACACACCAAAACTATGAAAAATACATACAAATCTATCATCACTTCCTTTCTTTGAGGTCCCATTTTTTTATCTATACTTCTTTTTCTGGTGACAGAGTAGTCAAGTAAGACTACTTGCAAAGCCAATGGAATAAACAACTCAGTTAAAATTATGTAGTGATTTAGGATTCTTTAGATTCACAAATGAATGTGGTCCTTGTGAAATTTTGTTTCTTAACAGATAATTACATTGTCAGTAAGCTTTTCTCTCAGAAAATACTGGCACAATGAGCATCCCCAAACTACAGCTCCTGCTGTCATAAATGAGTGTTTTTTTGTGTGTTCATATTCAGATTTATCCCCAACTGCAAAACAGTGCCACTCTGAAGAAGGGTTTCATGTCTACAAATTTACAGATGTGCACAGACCCTGCAGTCTGTGCACATCTGTAAATTTGTAGACTGTAAACCACTGTATTTGGTTTGCAGTGGGTGACCTTTAGGAAGGAAACATTTGTGGCATAGATTCTCTAAGTATCTGCTAAACCAGGGATAAAAAATGCCCTGTGATTATGAAGGGAAGTGCCTAATGAGGGAGGAAGAGAAATTCACCTAAAGAAGTGGTATTTAAGCCATGGATAATGATGTAGATCCTCATAACACTTGGGAACAGGGATAGGAGACGTGCAGTAAATTCCCAGCTCTATAGCAGAGCCGTATCTTAAAAGGCTAAGCTGCAAAACAAAACAAAACAAAATGATCTAATGCATGGATAAACATTAAGAGGTGCCATCAAGTCAGTAAGGAAGGGACAAATTGCCAGGCAAGCATGCATTTTCTTGGTGAAGAAAGAATGGATTGGTGAAAGAAATATTGGCTACTATACCCAGCTTCTCAATAGCTGTTGAGTATTGTAGCAGTCAACTTTCATATTCATAAAACTCAAAATTATAATAGAGCTTGTCACATCACATATTCATTCAGGAATCCCCTGCCCCCTCCAAGATCTATCAATTACTAACCCCGTGCAGTGGCTGGTGATCCATAAATCTCCTTTTCTTGCAGAATTTAATAAGGCACACAAAGTTGACAGGAGTCATGAGTTGTAAAGGGAAATGCCTGAAGGAGCCACTGCAGAAATTTGTCACTTCATTTTATGTGTTGGACAACAATTTAAATGGAGAAATGGGGTTCCTTTGTGAGGAAGTTTACATATTATCAACACTGAACAGGTAGAATTATTGATAAAAATTTAAGGGAATGAATGCATTTTCTCTTCAAGCAAAGTTACCTTGACAGAGTAAAATTTGTTAATGCCTCTCTTCTTACCTTTCACTGTGCAGCCTCTCTATTGGTTCTTTGCTTATACCTCTGTGTGCAAACCTCCTTTTATACAGAAAAGCTCAGATTGCTTCATTAACTGAGTAGCAAGATGTTCAGAAATGTTTGTTTCCAATCTTTTCTCAGGCATTCAAATAAAACTGAGTTGTAAAATGTGCCCAATGCTAAAAGCTAAATGGCTGCACAAGATGGCTTTGAAACCCTTTCAGAAGAACATGAAAGGCAGTTCCATATTCTTGACAGTTTGAAAGCCAGACATTGACAATTGTGCTTCTGAGTGAAAGTGTTTGTAAAAAACGCCAATCAACAAATAAATCTAGTTTGCACTATTTTAATTTCATAATCGAACAGCTTCTTTATGAGCTTTACTTTCTCCTAGACTCAGAACAAAAAGGATACTTTACAAAAGCATGCAAGTAAACTAATACAGTTAACTAATTGCTTCTAGAAAGTGGCTTTCATGTCAATCATTTTGTAGGACACCCCAAGCCCTTCACTGTTGAATCTTTTTTTTTTTTAGATATTTTCTTTATTTACATGTAAATTTCTCCATTCCCAGTTTCCCCTCCA
>NW_022196905.1:42588787-42619632 GCF_008632895.1 Mastomys coucha | reverse complement strand
CTTTTGTTGTTCCAGATGAATCTGCCAATTGCTCTTTCTAAGTCTGTGAAGAATTGAGTTGGAATTCTCCTGTTCCCTCAGTCCTTCTACATTAGCTAACAGGTTTTCCACTGCTTTTAAAGCAAGCTTTCCTTGTGCTCCAGAATTATTTTAAAGTAATTTCTCTAAATCCTGCAGTCCTTGGTTTCTCAGCCGCACCACTAGGACAAACTGAGTAGCTGGTGCTTCATAATAATAAATGAAGATGTGAGGCCCATGTTAACAACAGCAATAGTCAATGCAGCTAGCAGTGTGGCTCTATGGTTAAAGATGCTTCCCATCAAGCCTAAGGGCTTGTTTTATTGACTCCCTGAACCTATATCGTTCAAGAAGTGACTGTATTCTCACAAGTTGTCCTCTGATCTCTATAAGCAGCATATGCTTGTAGACATACACATGACATACACATGCTCACCCAAAATAATTGAATTGGAGTTTCAATAAATTAAGACTTGGGAAGGGGGAATCGGGTCAGATTCTGGGAGGGGACAGTGTTTTGGATGTAAATTAACTAGTTAATTTATGAAAGATTAACTAATACAAAAACTGACTTGACATTCAAAGCTTGAAGGACAACTCAGTCAGTAGTGCATGCTATGGAAATGGGAGGGTTACAGTTCGATCTCTATCATTCATGTAACAAGCCAGGTGATACATAATTTTATTTAGTTAGTTTTTAAAAGAACTGCTAAAATTAATTGTATATGCTCAAATGCAAAGTTCCTCACTCTGTAGGCCAAGGGTCAAAGATAATCTACTTAATCTAGAAAATAAAGTTTTATTACAATATAGATCTGTACATTCTTTTCTTTTTTAAAAAAAAATTATTCATTTATTTATTTATTTCATTAAAGTAAGTACACTGTAGCTGTCTTTAGACACTCCAGAAGAGGTTGTCAGATCTTGTTAGGAATGGTTGTGAGCTACCATGTGGTTGCTGGGAATTGAACTCAGGACCTCTGGAAGAGCAGTCAGTGCTCTTAACTGCTGAGCCATCTCTCCAGCCCTATGCATTCTTTTTTATAATAATGGATCTATGTTTGTAAAGCAATAGCAGAGCTGAGTAATTGTAGCTGAGGCTCTAGGCCCAGCAAAGCTCATTTATGGCCTGGCACTTAGAGAAACTGTTTGCAACCCCCTGCCATGGAGCATTGATCATCTGAGAATAAAAGTACAAATTATCTGTCAAAATCACCTCAGAGTTGTCTATACAAACTAAGCAAACATGAAAATTAACATGCTGTTAGATGCTATTTGATTTTCTTTTCAATGAAAAACCTTACACATGTATCTGCCTTTAATTGAACAGCAAATGCATTTCACTCCGTTCAATGGATAGACACTACAGTAATGGAAGCCACCACTAAAAGAAGTTCTGCCATGAAGACTTGCATCTAAATGTGGCAGTGCCATGGGGTAGGGGGCCACTGCAGTCCAGGCCAGATGCTGTGCTGCTTTGTTATCTGCCAGTGAGTAAGCTGTGATTGGAGATGGGTTGAAAATGACAACTGCCATTAAGAAGGCAGAAAGGAGCAGGGTTTCTGTTGTGATAATGAACTAAGTAAACGTAAAGAAGCGTGAAGATATCATTTAAAGATTCTCGGTGCTTAGATTTACTTCAAGTTAACATCAAGTTCTCCAACTTAAAAATGCACAACTTATCGTTAAAACATACATCTTATTTTTATATGGTATATAATATTAACGTTCATTAATGAATTTGCAAACAAAATTAGTTTTCTTGCTTCTGTCTCCTCTTTTTTCTCCCTATCTCATTCCCCTGCACTGTATCCTTCCTGTGCCATGTTGTACCTTGTGATCCTTAGTGTTATATTTGTCCTTTCGCCCTCCTTGTTCCTCTTCAATACCTGTGTTGTGGTCTCCTAGCTATAGCTCACAGCTTCCTCTTACTCTCACACTCCCATATCCACACACGTACATACCTCTTTTTAAAACGTTTCTAGATCCAAGACATAACTGACAGTTAATCTATCCATCAAGTCAAGTGTTTCCCTTAGTAAAAGAAACACTGAGGCTATTCCAAGTCTGGGCCCTACAAAGATGGTGTCATAGCATTAAACCAACTTATTTTCCTTTTGAGACCATCCAGGCATGGGGAAATGCTGATGTCACCTCATGTCAAGTGGTGACCTACTGTCAAGTTCCTCTGTTGAAAAGTTATGAATATTTCTTCTGAGTGTATATAATTGAATGCCTGTTTCCAAGTATCTGGAGCAAGTTGTAAGTCTAGAGAAAAGGACGTACAGTCAGTTCATATGTTAAGTATGATAAATCATGGTGACCTAGATGAAAATTAAGGAGTCATGGGTCACAATGTCTATCTGCAAGTACAAAGGATCGATCTGATGACAACTGATGTCATGCCATTCTAGTAAGAAAAATAACCCTAATGCTAACGCAAATAATAGGATCTACCATTGATTGTGTGTGTATTGATTGACAGTTCATAGATCCTCTGCTTTATATGTATATAACTGACAAGCTAAGGATAAAAATCACAAAACTTTTGTTTTATGTAAGCCCTATTTTTTTTTTGAGGCCTATTCTTTGAGATTCAATCTATCACTCTGAAATTGATTTCATCTATCACTTAAGAGCTCAGGCTAATTCCAAGAAAAATCTCTCACCCATCAGATCTTGTTAGTGGCCCAGCTGTCATTTATTACTGAATGTGCTGGCTGTAACTAGTACACACTTCCAGTGGTCAGTTCCTGGCTAACTAGTATTCTGCTATTCCACATGGGACCTCCTCATATACACAGGCAAGGTTCAGATGTTTCTATGGGACTAGTAAGGTCGGGAGGCCTTCTGTGGTGCTAATTATGAAGCCCATCTGTGTAGCATTAAAAAAATCTTGAAAAACTAACATTCCCTTTCCATCATTGTGCACAATGGGTCATTTATGAGTTTTTCCACCACTGTACATGGCAACTTTATGGTCCCAGTCTCTTATTTCTTTAAAATAGCATGTGCATGCACTCACACATTAATTTTCACATCTCAGGAGCCATAATTTCAATCCTCTGGTTTTCGCTATACATAACTATCTGACAAGAATGGGACTCAGAAGGCTGCTTAAATAATATGTTATTTTTCATCCATCCATGTTTGTACATGTTGTCACATTTTTGTTGTGAATATCTCTGTTGCTTCCCGCAAACAATTCTCCTTTGGGCCACTTTGCTTCTTGCTGTAATAAATGACAGAGAAGTTGAATTCATAGAGGGATCAGTAGAAAACGGAAGCCAGCAGATTGCATTTCTAAGCGATGCTATTTTTTTTTTTTTTGAATGCTGCAATTCTCTGATCTACTAAGATCTGCCTCTCGTTGCCTATTGACGAAAGGATGGCTGCTAACAAATTGTAACTCCCTTTCAAAATATTTACTTTTTTGCTTTCAAGGTTTCCTTATAAAACTTTCAAAATTCACAAATAGATGCTGTGAAGAATGAATCTCTAAGCAGCTGTGGCATCTAAATGTAATTACACATTTAATTTGTATGCAGCCTTGGAGGTAGAAGAATATGCAAATACATTTTGATCCCTGTTGGCTATTGAAGTCTCCTTTTCCTTATCTTTGCTTTTTTTCTTTTCTTTTTTTTTTTTCAGCAATAGCAAATAAAATACAGTATCCCTAGATTTGCCCCTGAAGTTTGAAGAGTTTAGAATACTGCTTGGTGATTATTTGCTAACCTTCTTTCTTGTTTTCTGCCATGGGTTCATCTCTCTTGGTTTATCCCTGACCCTCTAAGCACCTGATCCCATAGGTGGCACTTAAAAGTCATCCTCAGCCTCTGTCCTGCACCACAGAAACAAGGAAAGCACTGCACCTGCTTCAGAGCAGGGAGGGGGGCGGTGACCTACTCACTGCATTCCTAGCAATCAAAGCTAAAAGTATGGAATCTATTCCTGGGAGAGGTTTGGTTTCATAGATTTCTCAGTAATGCAGATAGAGTAGGACTGGAGTTTGTAGAAAATAAATTAAGCATTACAAGTTATTCAAGAAGGTTTCCCCTGCCTTCACCTCTGCTTAGTTAGAGCACAGCAGCTGAGGAAGGCAAGCATCAGTGCCTGGAAATAAGACTAGGTCAGAGCCCTTAGCACAGCTGTGGGAGCTAGACACAAGGATTCTGAGCTCCGGTTTCATGTGTCTTAGCAATATTATTTAGTCACAATCATCACAATGTTTTTCTGCTTTAGTGCTATTTTCCATAAGGGTGGATCTCAAGCTCTAATACGGCTAAAACAGTATGTCAGCGTTATTGTCGGAGTAGGAAAGGTCCTGAAGTGCAAACTGAAAATGATGAAGTTTAAAAACAAAATGTCAAAATTAAAATAAATATGTTCTATGTTTGACTAGACCTATGGCTGAGGGAAGATTTTATAAGCCCAAGTAAATACTAAACATATAATTATTTCTCTGATAATAACTTTTCCCTCACAAGCAGCTGATTTTTATAACCAATGTGAATAAAACAATGTAAATTAAGTGAATTTTGGAAGGTTTCAGAATATTTTTATTTTGCACTCTGTGTTGTATTTTGTGCTTGTCAGATGATAACAAAATATTTGGGACAGCAAAATCTTCAGGGACTTAGAGAATTTTAAATATCATTGGGTTTATACACAACAGGGTGAAATATGTTTTTACAGTACTGATGCTCCTGAACTCCTACTCACAACAATGTATCTTATTCTTCAAAAAGTAACAACAGAAATGGAATCTTAGAGACATTAATTAGAAATAGTGTTACATTGTTATGCCATTAGTTTTGATGTCATAAAATGATTTCTGTTGAAGTTTTAAATGGACAAGGAACTACATTTAAATTCCAAAACTGCATATGGATGGAGCTATGAAAAGACTTGGAAAACATGCCTCTGGTATGTTTCAATGTCCAAGATGCAACATTAAAGAATCAATTCCTTACATTCCCAGTACACCATAATTGTGTAATTACAAGAACAACCATTTATGAAACACTTGTTGTGTAGTGAATAAAGTTCTGTGCACCTGAGCAAGGAAGAGGCTCAATGAGGAAAAGGTGTACTATGCAAGCATGAGGAATCTGAGTTCATTATGCCAGAAGCCAAGCAGCATGTGTCTGAAATCCCAGAACTCCTAGGTGAGATGAGGGTTTGAGAATCGGTTCTAGTCTGGACATAAGTACCAATAAACAGAGACTGTCTCAAACAAGGTAAATGTGAATATTGATACCCAACTATGTGCTCTCCACGCACAGCACATGGCATGTATGGCACAGACATGTACACACACACACATACACGCACACACACAAAGATACACACACACACAGCATTTACAGAATTTTTATGTGAGCTATTATTTTGCATTATAGTGTAATTACAATATGGACACTAGTGTCTCATGCTATCATACTCATTCTACAGATGATACAATTAAGGCTCAGAAGAGGGAATAACTTCCCACAGTCATTTGTAGGAGGTAAAAAGTACAGTCAGTCCTCAGTCTTGAGCTACTCAGCTCTTGGGTCTTTGCCCATTTAGACTCAGCCCAGAGAGTAATTTTGATTTTACTACCACTTTTTTTTCCATACCGATTAGGATAGAAAAACACGGTATTGTTAGGATATAGACAGACAGAGGGCCACAGTCTGTAGAGAGAGCTGGCAAGGTGGAGGAGAATTCATAAGGTTCGGCTGCCCTAAAACCATGAGACATTAATGACATTAGATTGGGCTGCACTAAAACCATGAGACATTAATTTAGTTAGATTAATTTCTACATGATATGCTCCTGACACAAGCTTCTCTGACCATCCTGGTAATCAAAACTCCATTAAACTCCTCACTTTTAGTGTCCTCTGTTCCAAGCAGAGGGCAAGCATGCATATTTTTAAATTAGAAAATGAATTTCAATAAATTAAGTAGAAATCTGTGAGGATGACTGCTCTGGGCTGTTACAGAGGTCATAGCCTTGTGTGACTCGCCACCATCTCTGGAATGTTTTCTCTGCTCTCAATAAATAATACTGCTCTGGTTATGTATTTACATCCTCAGCTATTGAAAATTCAATCTGAATGTTTTGTCTGTAGTCACACATGATTAGTTTCCATATTTTCTTAGTTTGTAATAAGAAATTATATATATATATATACATATATATATATACATATATCTGTGTGTGTATGTGTACATATATAACTTTTGATTAAAGAGTAAGTCATGCTATGATTTTGAGACTTATCAGAAGTGGTCCATACATCTATATGAATGGAAACATTGACTTTTATTGACCTAATCTAAGCTATCCTTTAGAGATTTCACAAAATAAATGAATAACTCTTTGACACATATTGTCCAGAAGAAAATAAAATGAAAAAAAAAAATTGCATCCATAGCCTAGAGCCAAACATATGGAGTCTAGAAAAAATTAAAAAGCTCCCACTTCCAGCAAAAAAAAAAAAAATAGAAATTTGGTGGTTGCTTCGCCCAGATCTATTAAACAATGGTTGTAAAAGGCAAAGAAGGAAATCATAGATTTTATTTAAAAGTATACTGATTGAATAATTTCTAAATGTTTCCTAAGAATCACAAAAGAATTTTACTCTGAGATGTTAAACAAGTTCATCTGTATTTTCACAGAATTCTGATTGCAGTGCCTTAAGCTTAGGTGATTAAGCTACCTTCTCAGGACAGTGTCACTATAAAATCTGGGATATTATTCAGAAACTCTGGTATGATTCTAGGGACCATGTCAGGAGCCACTTGAGGTGAGGCTATGGTTATGTCAGGACCAGTGGGCTCTAAAAGGAGGAAGAGGATCAGTGGCTAGGAGTGGTAATGGTGACATATGAACATGACCCAATGGTGTGCATGCTTGAAAATGTATGAAGAAACACATTCTTTTATATGCTTAATAGCTATATCACAAAGTTCTCTCAAAGAGTCCCTAAATCCTTAGATTAATTTAACTATAATTTTAATGTGACAGAGTTTTGAACAGAAAGTTCTTCAAATTGTAACAGGATTATGAAGGGAAGGGAAGTAAATAATTTTAAAAGGATACTAAGGCTCGGATCATTAAGTGTGAACCTGAAGCTCTGTGTGTATGTGTGTGTGTGTGTGTGTGTGTGTGTGTGTGTGTGTGTTTGTGTGTGTGTGTGTTTTCATATGTAAGCACCCACACACATGTATATAAGCACATATCTTACAAAATGATATATACAGCATTTTATGTGGAAATAAGGATTCAGTTATGTTTTTCTTTGCTTGATACTGAAAAATGGCCTTTTAATAATGCAGAAGAGAGAGGGGGAAATTCTATGTATTAAATAACAAATAATGGTGCATTTTAGGGAGGCTGCAATCAAAGAAAGCTTAGCAACATGGTCAACCAAACAACACTTGCATAATGGCAACATCAGCTGACATGCCAACATGGATGGAAAACATTACAATTCCCATGCCTAAGAGAAGAGATGCAGGCTGTTCATGGCTGCTGGGAGGGGGAAACGCAGTTCTCCAGGGATGAGCCTACTGAGAACTTATCCTATTCTGATTGTTCAGCCCTAAACATACAAACTATACACAATGGTGAATTTACTCAGCACACTATATAACCATAATAAAGAAGAGCTCATGTACTTGAGAGTAGGAGGTTATGAAGTGTTGGGAGGACCAAGGAAAAGGAATGACCATAATGTATACATAGTACTTCTGCATGAGATTTCATTCATAGATAGATAGATGATAGAGAGATAAATGATAGATAGATATAGATAGATAGACAAGCAGACAGACAGACAGACAGACAAGAAGGAAAGAAGGAAGGAGGGAAGGAAGGAAGGAAGGAAGGAAGGAAGGAAGGAAGGAAGGAAGGAAGAAAAAGAAAAAAGAGAGGCCACAGTTAAGTGGCAAATGATGGTGCCAGTCCCTAGAAAACTTAAAGTGGCATATGATAACAATGGTGCTGTTGATGACACTTCAGGGAACTCCATGCTTCCTAGGCTAGATTCATTGCCAAATGTGGAAATGGGTGAAAAGCTGATGAGTTATCTCATAAATAAAAGTGAACTAGAAGAAAACATATTCTCAAATCCTGGGAGGGGAGTAATGACTAACTCCTGTTTATAATGTTTAATCATATCATTGGCATGCTTTCACACTGAAAGATTATGGTCAGCTCTGGCATGGACTCTCAGGGAGGAAACAGCAGACAAAGAGGAGAGATAGGTGGGTAAAGAAGAAAAAGAGACAGCAGAAGAGAAGGAGATGAGAGAAACCATCAACAGATAAATCCCTCATGGAACACTGAAATGATGAAAACCTAGGATTCCTTCCATAAGGAAGACAAAATCAGATCCAAGAGCCAGAGTGACTGAGGGAGTTTTCTCTCAAGACTGAGAACAATTTTAACTTTAAAGCAAAAAAAAAAAAAAAGGCAGTATTTTAAAGATATAAATCAATATCCTGCTATAAGCTATTCATACCTCTAAAAGATGTACCAGAAACATTGTATTTTTGCAATTCCTGGCAAATCTGTGTATTATGACATTAAAGTCTCCTGTTTGCTTATGCTTACCTTGTACCACCTGTTGGCAGCCCAAGGTCATTTCAGAAAGAGGAAAAACAAAAACAAAAATCAAGCCGGGCAGTGGTGGCACACGCCTTTAATCCCAGCTCTTGGGAAGCAGAGGCAGGAGGATTTCTGAGTTCAAGGTCAGCTTGGTCTACAGAGTGAGTTCCAGGACAGCCAGGGCTATACAGAGAAACCCTGTCTCAAAGAAACAAAAAATAAAAAACCAAAAAAAAAAACCAAAAAAACAATGACTCCTCGGCTTTTCAACTTTTCAATTCTAACATGAGTCTTAGATGAAGTTGTGAGGGTCTGCATACATTGTTCACACGTGAGTTTGTGTGTGGTGAGAGGAAAGTTAGCACCCAAAGAAGTCAAACAGTGCCACTAACCAGTCCACTATTTATTAGAAATATCCCATTAGATAAGTTTCCCTCACCCTTAGCTAATGGCTTTGTTTATCTTTTGTTCTGTGTCTTCCAGACACAGTACTTAACATGGCTGGCATACTGGCAAAACGCAGGCTAAAAGATCAGAGCGGAGACAAACTAAGTGGAACACAGGAAGGTGCCAAACCCTGTCACCTTGGCCTCATTAATATTAGGTTACAGCTAGCTGTGCCAGCAGCACATCCCACTCTGTCTCTCTCATCATTATATAATAGTAAAGTACTGTTCATCACTGACTTAAATTGCCTTTCCAGATCTAGTCTCCTGTACATCCTTTATCAACTTGTAAATTGAGCTTCTACATGTTTCTTTCCCCTTTCTCTCCAATAAAACCCAAATCAGTTGATTTTCCATATTTTATCCAGTTCTATGCTTGATAGAAGGGAGAGATATCATATAACTAGATGGCTCAGGGTATTATCATAAAACAGAAGCAGACGCAGTAGCAATTAATAATTAATTAAGTGAGACTCTAATAGGCAGAGTTGATGGTATTTTGTTTTGGTTGCTTCATTCAGTTCTCAAAATTAATGTTTTGGGAGGTAAAAATTATTTTCATCATGATTTTACTAATGATAAAACTGAAGCATGAGGAGGTCCATGGTAACCCCAAGGTAATAGAGAAGAGCCCCAGCTCATAGCAACCCCAGAATCCATTCTTTGTCACTCTCTGCAAACAAGAAAAGAAACAGTAGCATAGAAGAAAAGTGGCTAAAAGGATATTTTGTAATAGACAAATAAGCTACAAGGAGCATGACATATAGCATTGGTTGTGATAAACATAAGCATAAGATAAAAAACAGAACGAAAGGGGGCTACTTGAACTGAATATCCAGAGATGTCTCTGTGGATGGAGATGACAGAACTGATTGATAAAAATAATCCTTCCTGCAAATATCAAGCAGGGAGAGTCTCTCACATAGAAGGCAGAGACACAAAGACAAGAGGATGTTGGTAAAGGTCCAAGAGCAGGAAGGGTTGCTACCACGTTGAAGGAACACAAGGATATTACTTCAAGCCTGTGAGATGTCTGCTAGCAAACAGATAAGACTCAGGGAGACTGAGACTGTAGAGTAAAGGAAACTCTTGAATGCCCTTTGAGGAGATGGTCCTCAAAAAGTAAGAGTAGAATCACTCCACACTCCACTCGCCTCATTATTATTATGTCTGAAAAAAAAAAGTCAGAATGTGGAATCTACAGTAACAATAGCACCAATTACAATACAAAGATGCAGAATCAACAGGTGACCTTCAGTGGATCAGGAGATAGTGGAGATGTGGGACGGTGAACACCAAGAAACAATTTTCAGCTGTAGAAGAGGAAATTCTGTCACTTGCAACAACAAACATGAACCCATACAAAATAAAGCCACATAAATATCACTGACAACATTTTATAAGTTGAATCTATAAGTATCTTCTAGAAAGAATTCATAATGGTGGTTATCAGGACTGTTGCCTGAATATATAATATTACAGTTTGACAAGAAAACAACATAAAGTATTGTACCACATGATAATTTGTTATTGATAATGCACTATGGTACTAAGAATTGGTAAAAGGCTGGATTTAAGTATTTTTTTTAACATGCAGTAAAGAAGACAAATATCTGAGGAGATGAATTTTCATTATCGATAAAATGCACAGATATTTCCAAGTATAATGTGGGGTCAATTAAATGATTTTTAATTTAAAAATGGAAAAATATAATGAAGAAGAGCTGGGGTTGATGAGATGAGCTGCAAGGTGAGGATAGTGTATGAAAAAAAATTCTAACCTAAGAATACAAAATGATGTCAGTTTCTCCGGGGAGACCCTGCCTTTCAGGGCTAAGGAAACCATTGGCAGCTTTGTAGAGCACAATGATAATCTTCGCAGTATCCCATAGGTGATTTCTGATGAAATTTTGATCCCTATTCATAGTTTTGATACCACAGGAGTTAGAATACTGCACCACGTGCATAGGTAGCCAATGTCAAGTGTTCTGATACCTTTGACTAATTTCCTGTTTAAAGACCAACAGTCCCTATTTTTGTAACTGTATTATCCCAGACATTTTTCTGTATAATTGGTCTGAATATCTACTGATAACAGACAATATTAATGAGCATGTAGTCATAATTACATCTTCTCTGACAAGGGCTGTCACAGCAGTGTTCCAACAGTACTAGAAGCAGATAAAATCATGCTTAATTGCTAGGAACTGAAGACTGTTGGACATTGAACAGAGCAACTGTTTGACCCAAGAGCTCTACTGTGCCGTGTGAATCAAGGAGCACCTCTGTATTCAAGATTTGGGTATTTGATAAATAATGTGCTCAGACTGAATGTCAAAGGCTCAACAGAAAGGATCATCACATCTCTACTAAGGTCCTCAATAAATACAGTGATGTGAGCAGACAATCTGTGCAGCCTCGGAGTCAGGCTATGCACTCTTCCACAGATAGAGTCTGTGAGCTTTGGAACAAGTCTGTACACACTTATTCTAGACCTAAAACTACTTAATTAAAGGGTTTTTTGTCTTCTTTATTAGATATTTTCTTTATTTACATGTCATATGATATCACCTTTCCCAGTTTCCCTTCTGAAAAAAAGAAAAAGAAAAGAAAAAAACCCTGTTCCCTCCCCCATCCCCCTGCTCACCAACCCACCCTCTCCCACTTCCTGGCCCTGGCATTCCCCTACACTGGGGCATAGAACCTTCACAGAGCCAAGGGCCTCTTCTGCCCTTGATGACCAACTAGGCCATCCTTTGCTATACACATACTGCTGGAGCCATGAGTCCCACAATGTGGGACTTTGGTTGGTGGTTTAGTCCCTGGGTACTGAAGGCACTGAACTAATTAATTAAAGTTTTATAGAGAGAAGTATTCTAACTTTATTGACACAGC
This sequence comes from Mastomys coucha, assembly GCF_008632895.1. Lineage (NCBI taxonomy): Eukaryota > Metazoa > Chordata > Mammalia > Rodentia > Muridae > Mastomys > Mastomys coucha. Next base: position 42,607,672 of record NW_022196905.1, on the reverse strand, counting down.
ATCAAGCATGGCAGTTTTCAGTTATAGGTTATGTACTTGATTTAGAAAGGTGATTGCATGGATGGAAAGATGGATGGGTGGGTGGATGGATGAATGGATGGATGCACAGATGGATGCATGAATTGATGAATCAACAAATTGAGAGATGAATGAGATACTTGATATCCTGTGCATCAGAGTGCAATCCTGGAGATATACTTTGCTAGTCAGGATTTTCTAGGTAATCAGACCAGAAGACATGATGGGATCAGGAAATGAAACCCTGTTATTAGCCTCTAACATTATTTCAGCTTCTAAGCCTAGGGAACACTCAAGCTGTATAGACAGAAAGTTGTGATAATTTAATCAAACAATACAAATGAAAGGCAAAGTATATAACCCTACCAGGATCTCCCACTGGAGGGGCTGACTTCATAGATCTCAGGGAATGTTTTATGTCATTTGCTTCAGAAACACATTCTCAAATGCACCTCCATCAGCCCTATTGCACTATTGTCTCAAGTGGTAGTCTCAGTGTTCAAAGCCACATATGCTCTAACATTGAATATTCTTATTAACCTAGGCCCTTCTCTTCCTGGAATTTAATTTTAAAATGTCAAAAAATATTATTTGGGGACATACATCTGACTTTCCACTGAGATAAGAAAATTGTGTTATTTCTTTACACCAGTAATGTTCCTTCTTTTCTTCTCTGAAATTTCAGATATTTGCATTCTTAAAATGGGTGCAAACATCTTGAGTATGTGACTGCTTTCCCACATTCTTTCTGCCTTAAGTTAATTATGTTCACCTCTTAAGGAATGGACCTTATGCCTTCTATCTGACATATCCCAATAGTCAACATAATTGCTATGGTGCTTTGAAGTAAAACATTTCAAGCACTGTGATAGTATGATATGAGAGCAATTGTCCTGATGACTGAGGTAGCTACATCTTGATTACTGGGTAGGTAGCATATAGGGCATGGATACATGAGAATAGAAATCCTATGCTCTTGGCAGGTGGAAAGGGATGATGAGAGATCTCATTGATAATACCTCAGAATAGAACACAATATAAAGCTTGTGAATTATTTATCTTTGGAATTTTCCAGTGTCTGCTTACCAGAGCTGGCTGTTGGTAACAGAATCTATATATAAGCAAAACCATTTATGAGAGGGACTTCTGTATTATCATTTCATGGCCAACATTCTATTTGTTTATTTAGGACAATATAGATTGTTATATACATAATTTTGTTTTGATTTGTAAGGTGAGGTCTAGCAAAATCATTATTTCAAAGACTACATTTCCCCAACATCTTCAAAGTATAGGGGAAGGGATAAAGTAGGAGGGTCCATTAGAAAGATATTAAAACTAGACAATAGTGAGTATTTTTTATCTTTACATGATAATAATATTTTTAAAGTTGATATTGCAAAGGATCAGCAAATATTGGACTGCTGAGATCCATTCTAAAGTAATCAAGTTTATATTGACTGAACATAGTGGCTTATAACTGTACTCTCAGAAATTGGGAAGCTAAAATAGAAGTATTAAATGAAATAATGGAAACCTGGACTACATAGTATGCTTAAGAATAGTCTTAGCTACAAGGGAAAGATGTAAGCCTATATGAATAAATAAATAAAATCAATAACTTGTATTCATGTTAGGTGTATGTGAGCTCTTTGTATTACATGAGTTAATTTTACAAGCTTTTAATATCGCATATGTCAGAAAAAAAGCCTGACATTCTAAAATCGAATTCTGAGCATAATGATAATATCTATCCATTACCTATACAAACCATCCCTTTCCTTCTTGCTTTCAAGAGTCACAACTTTTGTTATTAGGATTCTAGTCATAAACTTTGGACTACAAGTTATGTAATTAATCTCCAATTGCATCAAGAACATTGTGGTGTTTGTTTATGGACTTTGCACAGAAGCAGAATTCAGATTTATGAGAGGGAGTGATTACAATTCCAGTGGCTTAGTGAGAATGGTGTTATCGTAAACATTGCAGTGTATTTGTGGTGTCTGTGGAACCATTGCTTGATTAGATGGAAGGAAAAGCAGACTTGGCTTCTAGATGGCCTGCTATACAATTTTAATGGGGAAAGAAATCATCTGTAACTATTCTCCTCAACCAACAGCACCATTGCTGTGGAGTCAGGTGAATGTAACTGAGCTGTGTCTGAGCTCAATGTGAGGTTCAATGAAATAGTATTAGATTGAGTAGTAGAAGATCAGGAAAGAATTGGAGGCAGTTGATAGACATGCTGCTGTATTGATAAATTGCCAAGGACCACCCTCATCTAGGTCCAGGTTGCTGAGAGAGGGGCGTTTGGGTGTGGTAAAAACAAAGACTTCAAAGTCAAATCGTGGATCCAAGCTCGTGGTCTTGATTCTGCTGAGATGGCTTTCCAGACTGCTCGCTCTCTCTCTCTGTCTCTCTGTCTGACCAAGTCAGAAATCCAGATAGAAACATTCTAAAAGTAATTCTTGGGTTTTCCAATCAAAATCAGAAAGCCACAAAAATTCTAAAAGAGCTGTGTAATTCTTAAAATAATTCTTAAGATTTCTGACCTTATATTGTTAAAAAAAACTCTCGAAGAGTTGTTTTCACTCTCCAGAAATCTCTAGACAGCTTAGATCTCACCAAAGAAAAATTCTATAGAACTGCTATCACTTTCTGCTAGCTAATCTCATGGAGACCAAAAGCCTAGTTTTTATTTACATATCAATGCAGTTATTTATTCCAGATTTCCTTTTGATTAACCTATGAATTAGAATCCCTTGGCCTCAGACCCTTAATTCTTAGGAAACAGCAAACACATATTTTCTTTTAACATTGCAAAAGAATCCAAGAATTTGGAGATTTGCAGGCCTCAGTTAAGCACAAACAATAAACTAGCTGGGAGGGACCCTGTACTGAAATTACCATTCCTACCACACTTGGAGTTAACCTTGCTATGTCCCAGGTTGACCTTGAACTCAGGAATCTTCCTGCCTTGTATCTATCTGCCATTGTATACGTCTAGGAAGTTGGCTCATTAATGCAGCTGCCTTTGTTCCTTTAGATTCTTGAAGCCCCTTATATAATTCATATTGCATTCTTATTTTTTACATAGTTAAGAAATGATACATATATGCATATATTTGACTTTTCCAGACAGGGTGTCTCAGTGTAGCCCTGGCTGTCCTAGAACTCACTCTGTAATCCAAGCTGGCCTGGAACTCAGAAATCCACCTGCTTCTGCCTCCCAAGTGCTGGGATTGATATATTTTTGAACTCATGTTTTTAAGAGTTCTTCTCCACAGCCTTAAGGGCTACCCTGAAGGTCCCAGCATTTACCACTTTTTCTGAGACATTAGCTTCACCCTCAGTTTCTAGATTCAAGCTGTTTGATTATGATAGAGTCATTAATGTTAACAGGGAGGACATTCCTTAAAGGAGGAGTGTAAAATATGTACATTAGTATTCAAACAAGCCTTATACCCATGGAAGCACATATTCACCAGCCCAGTCTTAGGGATATGAACCATGTTATTCTGTCCCCACAAATGCCTTGCTGGACCTGACAAAAATAAAGCTATAAAAAGGAGCCATAGAAATGGCATAGAATATACACACATCACTCTTGTGAGAGAGACCAGTTGGTCCTCAACACCCACACCAGCCTTACAACTGAGCTTGTAACCTGACACCATGGCTTCCATGGGCAACTGAACTTATGCATACATGCATAGATACATGAATACATATATACATACACACACACAGACACACACACACACAAAAATCCTAAAAGTAAAAATATATCTTGAAAGAAATCTATGATGAAATGGTTATTAGGAAAAGGCTTCAAATACGAAATGTTTTAAGAGGCCATTATTTTCTCACATATTTAAAACAACATATTATTTACACAAAATTTAAGAAATTTAGTGACACCTAAAGAAAATTAAAGTTACCTGTATTTTACTAACGAGAAATCCAATATTTAAGTCTGCATGCTGATGGGCATATGCACACATGCATATAAGTGAATGTATTTATGTGATTCTTAAAATATTACAACATAATTACTTATGACTAATAAATTTCTAATATCATTTTCTGTTTTCCTAATATATTCATTCATGTATATGTGTCATTACTTAGGAATTTATTTACCTTGCTCTGATTTTTAGCACTTGGACATTTTGCATTGCTTGCTACTGTATTTTCATAATAGCCATTTTTGTGCAAGACTATTTGCGTGTAAATTATTTACTTATCTCCAAATTTATATGTTGAAATTTATGTATTATATGTTGAGTCCCAAATTAATGGCATCAGGAATGGACTTAAGGAAGATTATTAGATCATAAAATCAGAGCTTTTATAGATGGGACTAACCCCATAATAAAAGAGACTTGAGGTTGCTCATCTGGCCCACTACTGTATGGTGATGTGGCAGAAAGGTACCTTGTATGAACCAGGAATGAGTCTTTATAAGCTGCAAATGCGTGAGATATAAAAATTGTTTATATGTTTATTGTGTATAAGTGCATCATTTGCATATATACCTGTGCACTTCATTGATACCTAGAGGCCAGAAGAGTGTATAGGATACTCTACAGTTGGAATAGCAGACAGTTATGAGCTCCCATATGAGTGCTGGTAGTTGAACCCATGTCTTGTAAAATAGCAGCCAGTACTTTTAACTACTGGAGCATCTTTCCAGCCTGCTTTGTAATGTTTTATAGAAATATGATTCTACTAAGACAGTAACTAAAATTTCTATACCTGTTGAGTAAAAATGTGGCATAGTAAGCAAAAATTTAGAAATTTCATCCCCAAGAAGGAAAGAAATATAGAAAACTTCCTCAAGAAGGTTGTGAAAAATTTTAAAAATATCCACTTAAGAAAATATGGAAGAGGGAAAGATGGTTTACAAGGTGATGAGTATATGTTTAGCATTGAAAGATAAAACCAGAGAGAGCTCTACTTTCCTGACTCACTTTTACTAACAGAGGAAGTATATCCATCTGACAAAAAATTGAAGAATACTAATGCAATAGAAGATAAGGAAATTTAGAATGGTCAATTTAGGGGAATAAAGTTAGACAATTTAATATAAATACCAAAGTTTGTATCAATTATATGTTTATTGCTTCATTTACCATCATCACTCATATTGATAGCAGGACATTTGGGGAAGAATTTAAATACATGGGATGTAAGTATTTAAGACGCATGCCTAATACTTAAGGAGAAAGACTTATGGGCATGAATACACTGAACTTTAATGGCATTAACTGATCTGGTAAGGAATTATACCAAACATTATCTTAAACGCTATAGTCAAGTCAGGAAAACCAGTGCCTAAGAAAGAAAACGAGATGATAACAAAACCTCTGTTCTCATCTGCTCTTAGATTTCCCAGTTAGAGGGGCCAGTGGCATTTCTCTTGCTTTCAGTTATATTTTATAACTCATAGCCATGAGTATAGTCAGAATTTGCCTTGAAAGTGCTTTATACTCTTTGGAGTAGACTAAGCACTTTTATTAAAAAGTAGGGACATATTTGTAAGTAAGATAATTAAAATATTTTATAATGAAGGTAGAAATGATAGTGTCTTTTGCTAAGTCCACAGGGACATGTAGCTGAAATAGGTTGAAACTTTATTAGTGAGAAGATCCTTTTGATAAATCCACCTGAGACATGCTAATAGGTGTTTCTTGCTCAAGCTATGGAGAATGGTTAAATGCTCAATTTAATTTATAATATTAAAATAATGTGTGAATAGTGGAGGGGCTGGTAGCAACAATCAGAAACTATTTGCATTTTACTTTCAGAAGTGCTACAGCATGCAAAAGGCACCTGTTCAGTGTTAGTTTGTTACTATCAGCTATGTTGCACTATACAAGGTGCATGATCAGAAAGAAGAGACATAAAAACAGTAACAACTTCTGTTTGGAATCTCAGAATCTTCAATGCCAGTGGTTTTCAACCTATTGGTTGTGACCCCTTTGGAGGTCAAATGACCATTTCACAGGGGCCACCCAAAACCACTGGAAAGCACAGATATTTATATTACAATTCACAACAGTAGCAAAATCACAGTTATAAAATAACAACAAAATAATTTTATGGTTGGGGTCACCATTGCATGAGGAATTGTATTAAAACATCCCAGCATTAGAAAGATCAAGAACCACTCTTCCATTCCATATAATGAGCTCTGACAATATGTCCTGGGTGCAATTGTATGTGAAGAATTCTGAGTATATCTAAATACAAAGGAACTTAGCACACAGTTTGACCTTCTCTTACATTTAGAATTCTATAAGTGTAGGGGTATTGTAAATCTCTCCATAATAATAGACAACATTTTATTTAACTTGATTTTGAAATTCATACACAGTATTTATATGTGATAAATACTCAGCAACTCTTGAGAAACAGATAATTGTACCTGACCTACTTGTCCTTAGATTAGGAATCACTATCAATTGAATACATATTTTTCTTTTAAATTTGTAAATTATTTAAAGATCAAAGTGCAAGTATGTATTATCTAAAGAGTATCTATTGAACAAATTCTTATAAGTAACAGTGTTAGATAAAAATATAAAACTGAAAACAATTGAAAGTAGAAGTTTAGGGGAAGAAAAATGTCTTTAGAGTTTAAATCTATTGAAAATAATCTCAGAACATTACAACTGGAAAAGTGCATGAGTCAGAATGCAGTGGTATGTGTGTGTTTGTTTATTTTGTTTGCTTTGTATTTCTTTTTAACCTGCATTAGTACTCTATTCAAATGAGATCAACAAGAAACATAAATTTCTTTTACATTTTTATTAAAGGAGGATTTTCTAAGAGTCTCAACTGAAGCTCCTCCTCTGGTGTCCACTGGGGTTAGGAAAGCTTTCCTGGATGCACCAGTAAGCCTACATCCTTACTGTTCAGAAGGGAGAGCACAGGCCATCTGAATATAGGATTATGTCATTTCATTATAAAAGTTCAAGCCACAATCTCCGTCTTCAATTCCAACTCAAGGCAATGTGACAGGACTACTTATGATCGGATTCAAAATACCATCTTTATGTTTGTTAATCACATAACTTTGGGTACAACATGAATGATGTTGCACCTACCATTGAGTTAGGCAAAGGAAGTCTTTGTTCAAGACTCTTTAATAGAAGTCTAGAAGCAACATTAGAGGAAATAGAGCTTAAGTGTAGGGCAATGAGCAGGAGATTTTAAACTCTCAGGTGGGTCGAAAGAAAGTTTCTGGTGGACTGCACAGTGGATGATGATCAGAGTGCGGAGTGCTCTGAGTTTGTTAATTGTCAGTTGTCTAAGGAAGCTTTCTCCCCGTCACAGAGGCAAGCTTAGCTCCCAAGATCAGTTTTCAGAGAGACAAATCTCAAATCTTTAGATATAGTTTTCTGGATACAGACCCAGAGGCTAGAGTTGCAAGTTTTCTAAAGCAAATGTTCTCAAAACTTGGAGGGCAGGAGCTTCCAGTTGTCTTATTTTCAGGGGACCTGATGAGGCTAAGAAAGCCACTTTAGGAACTGACCCCTTAACTGAATGAATGCTAGTGTCCTTGCCTTTAAAGCAAAAATGAAATAAAATCTTAAGATGGTATTAGAAATACCATGAACTGGTCATGCATTTCAGCATGGTATTGCAGAAATATCAACAGATATTTCAATGAGAGCCCATGAAATGGGGCTAACTTGTGTTAAGAGAGTAACTGAATCAAAAACCCAGTAATTCTTCACTTATCATAAACTGCTTTCAAGTGTCAAGTTCCTATATATTTTAACTTCCTACAGGTTTAGCTTTATTCTAATTTTCAGAGAGACTAAGAGCATTTCAGAAAGACTTTTCTTTGAATCTAGCCACACATCAGCAAGGGTCAAGATGTCATTCAAAACCAGGACCATGTAACTGCCAGCCAGTGTCTGCTTCTCCCCTTCAAGGAAGCCAGGCCCATCATGCTCCAGGATGGTGTGTGGAGAGAGAGAAGCTTAGCTGGGTAAGGGTGGATACAGCTAGGATCTTGGTCCCTGGTGAGCACAGAGGCAAAGAACACATGCCCAGAAACTGCTTTGGAGAATTGGTTCAATTATTGAAGGAGACAAAGAGGTATTTATGCCCCTAGAGAAGTGGTCACAGTCTCTGTGGCTAGTTTGTGTAGTCATGTACCATTGGTCAGGACAGGAGTGTTGGAAAACATTTTATCTCCTACTCAACGCATGTAAGGGGAAAACCTTATAAGGCTAGTCAAGGAGTGAATCCTGATAACTGTTAGGGTGATGAACTCTTAAACAGATTGATGATGGGGCAGCCAACTTAATGGCATCAAGTTGGGAGGAGGAAGGGAGCTAATTCTTGACATCTTTATCTGAAGTATCCTGAGTTGTAGCTCTCCTCGACCCTTTCGCTGTAGTCCTGGGCCATTCTAGTCCCACATGTAATCGCAAAGTCTTGGTGTTTCTAAGAAGTTGAACTTGTTCTCAGAACCTTTATAAGGCCTAAGACAAAAACAATAAATCTCTATAGTCACCTTGTAATGAAAATTGAGAGGTCAATCTTTTATTTTTTTCTCCAAGTTTCATTAGTCACAAATGTTAAAATAGGAGGCAGATTGGGGACCACATGTTGAGGACAAAACAGACTTTGAAGTAACTTCCAACCAAGGGTCATGTGGGTGTGATCTGACATTTTTTAAACTGGACTATGTGGGTTCTTAAGACCTTCAAATCACCATTAAAAGGAACACAGGTGACCTTTTCTTTCTGGCTTTCTATACTTGGCATTAGTGAGAAATGACTGGGGTGTATTCTTTGTTGTCCTTGGTGCTCTTACCTACAAGGCACAGCTGAAGAAAGGAGCACACTCTGAAAAGCCAAATGCAAAAGAGCAAGCATTCTTCCTTGCTGGCATTACAGCCTGTGATTTTTTTCTCCCACTCTGTTTCTCAATGCAGCTATTCACCCATCCTACTGCATGTGTAAATTAGCAGGTAAACCCACTCAGCTGATCAGGTAGTTGCTCTGACCAGAAGCAATGGATCTACTGACATAGGCTTGAAGTTTAAGCTTTCCACCAATACAGTGTGGCCTGGCTAAGGAAGATTCTTTCCTCTGAGCCTTAGTTTCCTTTTCTGTGGAATGAAGACTATCATTTCTAAAACTAATATGTTAGTCTTATTCAAATGTTATCTTCCTGTAAAATACATTCAGGGACATCACCTCAGTTTACGTCTCTTATACATTTCCATCCATTTGAATTCTAGGACTTTTCAAATGTACTGCCTTTGTTCTTCATTTACATAGGAAGGCAGTATAATGATAAGTGACTACATTACAGATATGCACAGGACTGTATCTGAATGATGTCTGATGCACAAGGACTTTATATGTCAGTGATATAAAACACATTGTCTGGTTTCTGAGCTTGAGCTGCTATATTTATCAACTGGAGACCTTATGAATATTTTCCAAGGCTTTGTTGTTTACCTACCACTACCTGCCTAGCTAGTACTTGTCTAATGGCTTTAATTTTGGAATCCTCCATTTGAAAAGTGTTCCTTTTCTGATTTTAAAGCCACAAATGAAGCCTTTTGACCTTCTTTGTCACTAACATTCAAGACTCTTGTCTATAACTATCAGCTATACCCACTTGCTCTATTGTGGATATGGAAGGAGGTCTCAAAATGAACTCATTGCTGGAAAAGGTACTGGGAAAGTCACTGGATCTCAAAAAGAGCAAAGTTAGTGATTAAACTGACTACCATTAACAGTGTAGGCTGGCATTACTCACAGGAGGGAGTCCTAGAGTGTGGCTGATGACTGAAACTGGCCCAGGATCATGTAAGAATCATGCTCCATCTCTCAGAAGTCCTTAAAGATGTCTTTAATGAATTCTTTCTTTTAAGTCTCATTTCTGCTTAACTCAGTGGGGTCTGTGTCATGATTGTAAAGTTGACTGTAGCTGTCCAGCAGCCATGGATGAACTGGGTACCTAAAAGGGAGGCTGGAAATAAAAAAGCATGGGGGTGGGGCGGGGCAAGAGAAGGATGAAGCCAAGATAAAAGTTTCTGATCAAGGCTCATAGTTTAATATTTAGCACTGTATTTATGTAGGGAGAGCCTACAGACCTATCCTTTGTTTCAGCTGGATTATGCTGCTTTTATTCAGCTGGATTATGTTGCAAAGCAAGCTCAGCAGGCAATCTGCTCCTGTAGGAATTGCTGATGCAGCAAGGCAAAAGATTCCACCTAGGTTTGCCTAAGACCATCTGTGGCAAACACTTATGATCTATTTAGCCTGCTCAAGGCTGGGTGAAGGGCAAGCTGACTGATCCATCGGTTCAAGCAAACCAATGTCAAGGTTAATTAAAATTAATGTAAGAATCAGGTGACATCAATATATCCAAGAGTAGAGGTTTTATAAATTATTCTGTGTTGTCTTCACACATTCACTGTATTCTATTATTTTGAAAATTCTTGAAGTTCAATAGGGATGTTTGATCACAAATACCACAATGAATACTTGAAGGGTACCAATATTACTTTTATGTGTATATTCCCTGGAGGAAAGACAGAGGGTGAGGAATTATACATATAAATTATGTATTTAAGTCATTTCTCTCCTTCCTACCAAATCTTCAATGTTAAATAATCCTACTCTCAGCTTGCATTCCTCTGTACAACAGCATATTAGCTCATTTCTGCTGTGTTTCTTATTGACCTTAGTAAATTCCATTACACTACTCAGAGAAGAGCCTGGTACATAGTAAGTGCTCACAAGATGTTAAGTACCTCTGCTTAGTAGCATTGATAAAAAGATCAAAACTTACAAAGCACAAATTCCCAATTGACTACAAACCTCAGTCAAGTCCTTGTAGAAATATCAGCTAGACACTTATATCTTGAATGTCGACAAGAACACTGAGCAAGAAATGTGTACTCTAAGAAGTACTATACACTTCACATCATATTCACTGTTTCCATGAAAGAGTCAACTAAATGTGAACATCCCTCTTCTACATTGTGATTCAAATACTACAAACCAAGCTAATGTGATCCATGGTTTTTTTTATTAGATGTTTTCTTTATTTACAATATCTCCTTTCCCAGAAGTAGAGGCTCACAGCCATTGGAACTAGGGAAAGGACCCAAGGAGCTGAAGGATTTGCAGCCCCTTAGGATGAACAACAATATGAACTAACTAGTACCCTCGGAGCTCCCAGGGACTAAACACCAACCAAAGAGTATATACACATGATCCATGTTTTTAAAGCCTGTGTTGGTTTTAGAAGCCTGGGCACTGGATATCTTTGAGTAGAATGTTGCTACAGAGAGTTCTAATCCCCTCCACAATCTCTTATGGTCATTTTACCAGAGTTTTTCTTTGTGGGTCCTCCTATTCAGCCTCCAGAGTGCCAAGATTGGAATGAATGTGCCAGCACACCTACCTTAATAGCCCCACTACCTTTTCTAGCACCAAATTTTTCAATAAGTATCTATATATGAGCATGATAGGACAGTTATTTTAGTCACTCCTCTAATATCCTATTAAGCAGTTACTTAGCATATGGAACCATGATAAGGATAATAATTTTTAAAAACTTGATGACTCAGAAACTGTTGACTGAAAGTAGTTCTGCTTATGTGATACTATTCGAGAACAGTCAAGCTCTACGACATCTGTTTTCATCTGTATGAAAAAGACGATATCTTCTTTGTCAGCACAGGAACATCATCTGATTTTAATGACTCTCTTATTATTGACTGTACACCTACAATAGCATGGGAGTTTGTTAGCAGTTGTTTTAGAGTTGTGTTAACACTTCCTTACCTCACAGGGTCCTTATTTGGCTTTCTCTACCACTTACATAAGACTTCCTTTATCACAAGAGCAGTTGAATTTAGCTATTTAATTATGAGAAGACAAAACGATGAGTTCAAGAAACAACAGTAGGAGCGGATGTGTTTGAATTGATGTGTTTGTCACTCAAACTGGAACCAGTCAATACGTTTGTTGTTAAAGACAACTGAACAGAAAGTCTTTCCTACTATCAACATAGGAATTAAGTTAGGGAAAGCAGAATAATTGGCATTATCAGGCAAAGCTCATTCCTCTCTCACACCTCATTTTCCACTTCAAATTAAATCCACTTTTGACTAGGTGTAGTCCTTTGAGATACGGGAAACATCTAACACAGCAAATTAAAGAAAAAGTACATTGGCTAGTTAGATTCCTCTGACAGTGGGAGAATTCAATGTTTATATATAAATTCTGTAGCTTGGCTGACAAAATACAAATGGATATCTTACCATAAGTATTTAGAATGTGCATTTATAATATTACATATATATATATATATATATATATATATATATATATATATATATATATATATATATGACTGCAGTTAATCTTCATTTCAATTTCCTTTCCTATAGGTATAATATCCAAAGGGACATGGATATTATTTGTGATATTGTCATGTTATTTGTAATTTGCATTGAGTGATTATGATGCATCTCAGTTTATGTCTCATTTGCTTCTTGTCTGAGATACAAGTATTACAGCATTAATTGTTACGGCCTCTTTATCACACCTGATGATGTTCCCATGCCTTTATCTCTTGGGTATCAGTAATAAAAACTAAATACATAGAAGATTCATATTTTCATATAATGGCTTATGCTTGACAATCACAAACATTGTTTTTATTATCTAAGTTCTATCATGAGGTTTGAGGACTTACATGGCTCACTACAAGCTATTTCCTCAAAGCAACTTCCGTTAAACATGTGAAGAAATCACATATTCTCCTACATCATTAACTCAGCTTAATTTACATAAAATATTTTCCTTCATTGTGACAAAATTAACTTGTTACCATATGAAGTTAAGTATTTCCACACAGAATTTGTAAACCAATTTTCTATGTTGAATACAAGGAACAATTCCCAAAATAACTCTACACTAAATATTATTCGATATTCAATTGAAGGCTAATTAACTTCCTTATTTCTTCTTTTCCTAGTTTTCTGTAGTACAGGGGCACTTAAATACATAAATTCTATATAAATAGAACTTTCACTTTGCTCTATACAGGAGGAAGATGTCAAGGCATTATTTGATACATAGAGGATCATCTACCATTTCTGTACAACAGATACAATATAGGTTTCTTTGCTTAAACACTAGAAGCTTCTTCTGGAAAAAAATATCAGAACTAGAACCTGACAAGTTGTTTAATCATTTATATATTACCACCCATACTGATACCATTCCATTTCAACATCAGTAGCCTACTCAGAACAGATTAAGAAGAGAGAGAAAGACAGGGAGGGCACTCTGCTTAAAATAAAAGCAAATGAAAATGATAGCAATCACAGGAAAACCAGAACAAGAAAACAAGAAAAGTCTTTCAAGGCTGAGGTCAGACATGGTAGCACGAGGCTCTCATGGAAATGCATTTCTAATATTTATCTGTCAGTAAACTCTCTTGCAATATTTTTTGTCATCTTATTTCAAGTCTTTAAATAATCACCCCCAGAAGTCAGATCCTGATTACGGTGCCAGAGCTCTTCCATGGGGTAGACCCAGGTTGATTAACATGCACTTACATCAATTCCTTATAAAGACAAATTTTAACATAAAGTATACTTGAGTGTACAACATCTCTGGTGCTATTGAAAATATATGAATGATATAGCTGTGTTTTATGACTACCAAGCACAATCATAGCAATCCTAGCTTATAGAAACACTTGCAAAGGAGAAGAAACATCCAGCTATTTCATGGTAACCAAGAGGATTATGTTTGTGTGCATATGTGAAATTTATGGGAGAGCTGCCAGCAATATTGGCAAATGAAGAAGGCATGGTGTAGTGATAATCAGGAAAAGTGAGGGCAGACATGGGCATATTATTTGGTGATTCTTGCCTTGACTCCACTGTGTATCTTCCAAGCTGGCATGATTTTGCGATAGAAGGCTTATGAATATAAACCCCTTAACTATGCTATATCTATAATGGGAACTCAATGGTTATATTTTATTACCCAAGTGCAACAGTAGTTTTTGGATTCAAGACTATTAGAAATCAGACTTCATATAAGAACTGGGAAAAATCAGTACATACAGTGCTTCCCACAGAAACATGAGGACCTGAGTTCAGATTCCCAGAACCAAAGGCAATGCTGGTTTGGTAGCATGCCTCTATGATTCAACAAGATGAAAGATGGAGGAAAGAGAATCCCCAGGTGCTTGTTGGCCAATTAGCCTGGCATATGCAGGTTTGCACAATGAAATACCTTGTCTTAAAGTGGGAAGCAAGAATTGACACACAATATTGGCCTCTGGCCTTTACACATATTCCATGGCACTTGTACACTTACATTGATACATTGACAGCAACATGCTTCTGTGTGCACACACATACACAAACACACACACACACAAATGCACACACACACACACACAGAGAGAGAGAAAGAGAGAGAAACAGAGAGACAGAGACAGAGAGACAGAGAGAGAAAAAGAGAAGGAGGGAGAGAGCAAACCAGGGAGAAAGAGAAGGGAAGGGAGAGGCAGAGAAGATAGGGCATTTTTTTTAAGAATATATCTATCCTGGAATAAATCTCTGATTGTAGGAAAAGAATACCTGGATGGCTTTTATATTTTAATATTTATATACCAATTTCTACAGTCTCGACAGCCTATTGGTTAAGAGAGATCCTGAACACTTGTTTGAGTCTAAAAATCCAATATGGCTAAGAACTCTAGAAAGTTATTGAGCCATACCCCATTCCTAGCAGAGTACTAAAGGAAGAACCTCTCATGTCCCTGGTATCGCTATTTAGCATACCTTTGTGCTGTTCCCCCATAAGTCTCCTTGTCAGTATCATCACAGCAGCATTAGTGAGGCAGTGACAACAATATCAAAACAATGCAAATAAAAAGGAGGAAGGAAGATGCAGTGAGCTTTCTTCTTTCCCTTTTCCCTCCCCCCTTCTTCCTTTCTTTCCTTTTCATTTTCTATGATAGTACATCATTTTGTACTAATATAGTAGAGAGATTGATCAGTTTGGCTCGTTTGAAACCCTGGAGGTAGTTTTGTCAAAATAGAATGCCCTTCTGGAGATCATGAATTAGTACATAGTTTACTCACCTGGAATTACTTCCTAGCCACAAGAGAAACCAAGGACAGGTTTCCAGTCTCACCACTGTGGGTCACAAAGAAGTTCTCAGAAATAAAAGCTGAGCAGGAGCAAGTTCAGTGTTCCATCTGCACTCTTGGGAGTAGTTGAAGTAGTTATTAAACCTGCACATGTAATCATTTATATCTTCATAAATAAACACTTGGGAAAATGATAATTTATGGACAAGACCCAATTATTCTAAAAGAAACAATGCTTTGAACATAAAGGGAAACTATTAAGGAAAAATAATTTTGTATGTAATCTTAAATTTAACAATTTTCTAAAACAGTGGAATTTTAACCCAGATAAAAGCTATATGATTATTTTGGATGCCTAGACAGGCCAACACTCCTTGAATGTCTCATACAAATGGATAAGTGAATAAAAGAAAGCAGAGATTGTCATATAGACAAACTTCAAACTGATAATTCTTTTTATTTTTCATTTTAAAATTATGGTATACTTCACCCACAATAAATTGTATATCCTTAATGTCTATACACTAAATTATTTTTAATATATGTATATGTTTGTGTGTATGAAATAGTTTGAATCAACTTAATAAATTACAGATCTGTTGTCACCCCAAATTTTTATGCCACCTTCAAACATTCTGGCCATCTTTTTCAAGAAATGAATAATCTTTCACCTAGATAAGTTTACTATGTTTATTTTGGCAATGTTTTAGAAACTTACATTTTATATACCCCTTTATACTTTATCCCAATTATTTTGGTAGGACACATAATAGTTTATCCTTTTTAATGATGAAATTATTCCAAGAATAGAAATACATTAATTTGCTGATACATTTACTTTCCTTTGGCTTGGTGTTGACATAAGGTCAATAAGTAGCCCCATAGGCTTCAAATTAATTGGAGATCCTTCTTCCTCTGTCTCCAAGTCCTGGTACTGAATGAGTTAACTATCTACATCTTTGGTTTTCACTTGTGGTTGGAAGATGAGTTCTAGTTTGTTTGAATAATTCTGACAGTCGTATGTGAGCTTTCCTACGTTCATGTGATTTCTTTGCTCCTTAGTAAATTGGGAAGAGTAAAATTTGTTGATCAGAAAGTAAATGCATATTTGGTATTTCAGAAAACAGCTGAACTGGTTTTCAAAGAAGTTAAACAGTTTTACATTCTCAGTAGACACTTATGAGAGATCTGGTTGTTCCACCTTGTCCATACCACACTACATATCATGTGTGAGCAAAATGTTAATTACTTCCAAATTGCAAGGAATATAATGATAACCCAATGATGACATATATTAATATTTCCCTAATGACAACTGATACTGGTGTCCTTCTTTGTACTTTGTGTCATCTGTATATCTTCATTAGTTAAGTGTCTGCTTATGGCTTCTCTAATATAATAGTCTCTAAATGAGGTGCTTATATTCCTATTGAGTACTCTGAACTTCTTGCATACTCTGGAAACAAGTCCTCTGCATACATCTTGCCCACTTATTCAGTTAGAACAAAATACTTTACAGCATATCATTTCTAAATACTGTAATTGTATTCATAGCTAGAAAAGCTACATCAATTCATCCATTCTTCCACAAGTCCCACTTTCTATTTAAAATAACATTGTGGTAAGTTATAAAACGAGAGAATATGAATTTTATATTGTCCTGTTAAAATTTCCATGACTCATTTAGAGTCATTGAGTTTCTGGCTCAATTTATAAATAGATTATTGATATTTACACTTAACAAAAGACTGTTTATTACATTGGTAGCATTATCTGGTACTCTATTTGTACAATTGTATTAATACATATTATGTTTAAGAAAACAAAATACTGGGGAACTGCACATTTATTTTCTAAAGTGCTTGGTTATGATCACAGTTTTGGGTGCTGAAAATCTGAAATCAGGCTGCTTACTCTAATTGCTTAGCCTTTAGAGAGTTTCCCTCAGCTGCATCACAATAAAAAAGAAAAGCCAAACTGAAAAGATTCATACAGATGGCTCATGTGTAAGGTATATGTATTTGCTTTATGTGACAGCAGTGTTATCAGCTTTAATCCTTCTGAGAACAGAGTCATGCTACAGAATGTCATCCATTATGCTCTTGCCTTGTTAAGGTATGACCACCTCAAAAGTCCCACACAAAAATCCATCTCCCAGTCCACAGTATTATAGGGACAAAACAAATCAAAATTATAGCTCTGTTAGAAATGATATGTTCTTACTATGTTTATTGTTAGTATTGCAGTGCAAGTCATGTTGATATTGACTCCTGAAATCTAACTTCAATCATTTTTTCACAGACTTGTTGTTATTGTAATTTAGATATCTTATATCCCCAAAGGCCTGTTTACTAAATGCTCATACCCTCAGGGTAGCCCAACCTAGAAGGAAATTCAGAAACTGAGAGCCAAAGTATATATTTTGTTTTGTTAAGTTAACCATCTCTGTTCTTTCACTATAGTGATCTATATCTGGATAAGACAGTAATATTTAAATATAGGTACTCTATTTGTATAATTAATTAATTAATTAATTTTGATAACTTACTGAATTATCTAATTATATTTGCTGTGATTTTCACTTAATGTTGAAGAAAATAGGTAGAAAGTAAGAGCAGGTAATTTCCTGCGATATAGATATTAGTGGTAGCATAATTAAATTGAAGCATTTGTTCTTTACCATTATGCTAGCTGGAGGTTTATATAAGTTTTCCTACACTGAAGAAGTTGGTTTTTGCTCTTGGACTGGTTTTAAATGAGATTGGGTTGTCAATCTTTCATAGCAACTATGGAGATGATAGTATAATTGTTAGTACAGTTAACTTGTGATTTTGCTATTGTAATGTGAGTCAAGCCTATATTTCTGAAATAGGCTTTAGACTGTGTGTTGATTCTGTACACTGTATTATTTGATTTATGACACTTTCCTTAGTTGTTTTGTACCTATACAGGTATTCCTCATAAACATCATTTAGAAGTTTGTTTCTTTATTATGGCTCTGCGTATCTTTGATGTTGCAAGGATCATGGCCCCACAGAACGTTTTCAGAAGCTTAATTACTTCATGAGACTTTCTAATGATCTTTGTTTTGTTTCATTTGTTTGGTTGGTTGTTGTTCCTTTTTTAAAAAATTTATTGACAGCCCAAACTTTTTCACTCATCCCAGTCCACCCCTCACAAAGTCCCTCCCCCTCCCCTTCCTCTTCTCTTTTACCATTGAGAAAGCACCCTCCCCTTGTTTTTAATAGCTAAATAGTATTCCATTGTATAAATGAACTACATTTCTGTATCCATTCTTCTGTTGAGGGACAGCTGGGTTGTTTCCAGTTTCTGACTATTAAAAAGGAACCTGCTGTGAACATAGGGGAGCACATGTCCTGAAGTTATAGTGAAACATCTGCATATATGCCACCAGTGATATAGCTGTGTCTTCAGGTAGGTAGAACAACTTCCAATTTTCTGAGAAGACATCAGAACAGTTTACAGGTTGGTTGTACAAATCTGCAATCCCACCAGCAATGGAGAAGTGTTCTCTTTTCTCCATATACTCACCAACACATGCTGTCCCTTGGGTTTTGATCTTAGCTATCTGACATGTGTAAGGTGGAATCTCAGGGTCATTTTGATTTGCATTTTCCTGACATTTGAGATTCCTCTGTATCCCACTTTTTTTTTTTGTTTTTTTTTGTTTTTTTTTT
>NW_022196905.1:42577468-42588705 GCF_008632895.1 Mastomys coucha | reverse complement strand
CCTGGCTGTCCTGGAACTCACTCTGTAGATCAGGCTGGCCTCAAACTCAGAAATCTGCCTGTCTCTGCTTCCCAAGTGTCAGAATTAAAGGCATGTGCCACCATTGCCTGCCACTGTACCTCACTTTTAAATGGTGTTATTTTGTTTGTAGGTATCTAACTTCTTGATTTCCTTATATATTTTCGATATGAGCCCCCTCTGTCAGATATAGGGTTAGTGAAGATCTTTTCCCAATCTGTAGGTTGCCATTTTGTCCTATTGACAGTGTCCTTTGCTTACAAAAGCTTTTCAGTTTCATAAGTTCGCACTTATCAATTGTTGATCTTACAGTCCAAGCCACTGGTGTTCTGTTCAGGAAACTGTATCCTGTACCATTGCTTTCAAGGTCAAAGATCTTCTTGATCTTCTTTGTCAAAGATCAAGTGACCATAGGTGTTTGGGTTTATTTCTTGGTCTTCAGTTCTATTCCTTTGATCAACCTGTATTTTTCTGTACCAATACCATGCTGTTTTTAATAGTTATTGCTTAATGTCAAAGGTGGAGATTCTTCCAGAAATTCTTTTACTTTTCCCAATAGTTTTGGGTACTTTTTTTTCACAGGAAGTTGAGAATTTCTCCTTCAAAGTCTGTGAAAAATTATGTTTGAATTTTGAGGGGTATCACATTACATTTGTAGACTGCTTTTGATAAAAAGACCATTTTTCACTGTTAATCCTACCAATCCAAGAACATGGAAGAGCTTCCCAACTTCTAATATCTTCCTCAATTTCTTTCTTCAGGGACTTGAAGTTCTTGTCATATAGATCTTTAACTTGCTTGGTTAGAGTTATACCAAGATATTTTATATTATTCGTGGCTATTGTGAAGGGTATTGTTTTCCTAATTTCTTTCTCATCCATTTTATCATGTTTATAAAGGAGGGCTAATTATTTTCTTGAGTTAATTTTATATCCAGCCACATTGCTGAAGTTGTTTATTAGCTGTAGAAGTTCTCTTAGAAGTTTGGGTGTTGCTTATGTATACTATCATATCATCCTTGAATAGTGATTCCTTGACTTCTTCCTTTCCAATTTGTATTCCCTTGGTTTCCATTTGTCTTATTGCTCTAGCTAGAACTTCAAGTACTATGTTATATAGATAGGGAGAGAATGGACAGCCTTGTCTTGTCCTTGATTATAGTGGGATTGCTTCAAGTTTCTCTCCATTTAATTTGATATTGGCTTGCTGTATATTGCTTTTATTATGCTTAAGTATGTGTCATGAATCCTTGGTCTCTCCAAGATTTTTAACATGAAGGGTTGTTGAATTTTGTCAAATGATTTTTCAGCATCTAATGAGATGATCATGTGATTTCTTTTGGTTTATTCATATAGTGGATTATGTTGATGGATTTTTATATATTGAACCATCCCTGTTATGAACTCTACTTAATCCTAGTAAATGATGTTTTTGTTGTGTGCTTGGATTTGTTTGCTAGAATTTTATTGAATATTTTTACATTGATGTTCATAAACAAGATTGGTCTGAATGACTGCTCTTTAGGTATCATGGTAACTGTGGCCTCATAGAATTAATTTGGTAGTGTTCCTTCTGTTTCTATTTTGTACGTCCAGCCCATATTTTATCTTTGGTTGGTGATTCTGGAATCACTCAAGGGTTTAGGTTAGTTGACTCTGTTGGTCTTCCTGTTGAGTCACTGTCCTCTTTGGGTTCTTTCTCCCAACTCGTCCATAAGACTCTATGAACTCCATAAAATTGTTGGCTATGGGTCTCTGCATCTCATTCCATTGGCAGCTGGATGGAGTTTCTCAGAGGACAGTTATGATAAGTTTCTGTTTGTAAGCATAACAACGTATTATTAATAGTGTCAGGGATTAGTTCTTCTGAGTGGAATGGGTTCAAGTTGGGGTAGTCACTGGTTGGCCATTCCCTCTGTCTCTGCTCTATCTTTGTCTCTGTACATCTTGTAGGCAGGACAGACTTTGGGCTGAAGGTTTTATGGGTGGGTTGCTATTCTTGTCCCTTCACTGGTTATCCTTCCTGGCTACAGGAAGTGGTCACATCTGGATCCATATCACCCACTGATAGGACTCTCAGCTAGAGTAGCCCCCATAGGCCCCATGGGGACTCACCCATTCCAGGTTTCTAGCATGTCCTAGATATTGCCATCCTGCCAATTTCTTTCTCTCCTTCTCTCCCTATATCTGATACCATGCCCTGTTCCCCTCCTCATGCCCTCTCCTACCCAGTTCACACCTTCTTTCCACTACCATCTGATAGGTATCTATTTTGTTTTCCCTTCAGAGAAAGATTTAACCATCAACAACCTAAAGAAGTTAATATTTAACACAAATTCCTGGAAATTATTACAAAGACTTTGGTGTTTAGTCTGAATGAAGGAGGTCCCAGAACTATTTGCACAGGTCAATATGACCTCACTGACATTTTAAAAAGCTACTGATTGACATGTTGGAGATACAGTTGGTGGCTGAAGGATGGAGATCATCTTGGCACTACTATTATAATCTGGGATGAGATCACTGTGTCTAAGGTGCTGGGATCAAAGGAAAGTATTAGATCACAGACTTATTTTGAAGAAAGAGTTATGAAAATTCTACCAATGGATAAAATGTGATATATTAAAGGAAAAGAATATCATCAGCATTTCAGAGCTTAGTATCCTGAGCAACTACAGGTACAAGGTAGTCCTCTTCTGACATGGGAAAAAAATGTAAAGACATTACTAGAGGGATAAGAAGCTCCGTAGAACATTTTATATCCATGATTTATATAAGAGATCTATACAGAGGTGCAACAAGTAAGGGAGTTTTGTAATTCTCTGATAGTGGAAGGTGAAGATATAACATTTGTAAATGTCAGCCTGTAGACCACGAGTTTGGCATGTAAGCAATTTTACAAAGATTTGATGGGGAAGAGAAAGATCAAATTTCATCAAAAACTGCCTGCTGACAAAGCAAGGCAAAGTGATCTGCATTTGATTTATCTATATTGCAGTCTTGTTTGATCTTGACAATGGACAATTTTAAGGTCAAATGAGAAAAGTTAAAGTGGAATTGAATATATTAAAAGGATTATGGTGATGCAATCCTTATCATTGATGGTGGACTAATGTATTAAGTACATAAAGAACTGTAAAAAATTGTAACCATAGTTACTGACAATTCACAAAAAGCACTGGCAAAACATATAAAAATGACTACTGTGGATCTAGAACATTTTAATATTCTTATAATAAGAAGAATAATTAAACTACTTAAGTCATTACTCTATATAAAATTTGATAATTCAATTATTGGGCAAAATTTTAAATAAATAAATAACTGGTGCTTTGCAAAGCAGAAAATGTCACAATCATGGAGAAATGCAATGTAACTGGTAAAGTGAAAAGAGAGTGACCTTAGATGAGTGCCCATTCCATTTATCTGTAATAATAAGAGTGGAAGTGCTCACATAATACAGAAAGAGTTCTCTGTATACAAAATTGTATGGTCCAAGATGATATTTTGAAGCCATAATGCTCAATATGATGTCATTTGGAGATGAAATCTTCTGAAGAGAATTAGACCAGATCACAAAAGTGAGGCCTTCATGACACACCTAGTACCTTGATGAACAGAGTTTGCTTTCTATCTCACTTTATATGGGAAAGCTGAGCAAAAGTGGAGTCTCCATAACCAGAGAAAGAGCCCTCAGCACATCTTAAGCATGCTATACCTGATTGTGGGCTTCCCAGCCTCCAGAAATAAGAAGAACCATTCCATATTATCTGAGGCATCCAGTCTATGGTAGTATTATGGGAAGCTGTCTATTAAAATTGTAGTAAAGGTCAGACATGATTACGGGAACCTGTGGAGTTTACTAGGCAAATTTATAATTTTAATTACATCCTTATGTTTCTTTTGTTTAGATGTTGATTAGTGATGTCAACCTTCTATCATGAACTTTTAGCATATTTTTAAAATTTTATCTATTATATATGTGTATATATATATATTCACATGTGTGTTTGAATGTATTCAATGAGGCCAAGGGGAGATGTTGGATGCTTTGGATCTGGAGTTACAGGCAGTTGGCAGTTGCCTGATCTCAGTGCTGAGGCTTAACTCCCAATCTTTGTGAGAATAGTACATATTTTAAACACATAGCCGTCTCTTAATTTCTGTGTTTAGGTAGAAACTTAAACTTTTTTATTTTTGTGGTCCTGGAAGGAGAACCCCACCTATAGATTAGGGTAAGTGCCCCCTGCTTCCTTCTTCTTTCTTCCCTCCTGTATCTCCTTCTTCACAGATGCCTTCTTTCTTTATTCATACTCTATTTCCTGCTTGCCTTCCTCCTTCCTTTACTCCCTTCCTCTCTTACCCCTCGCTCCCTTCCTCTTAAAGATACTTCACATATGTGAACAAAAACTTCTGTGAGGATTATTTTCTTGTTATAATTGTTCTAACAAAGTAATCCCCTTAATAAGAATTAGTAGTCCTAAGGAGATTCTTTGACTTCCTCCTGAACAAGTAGATGTTTAGGCAGACATAAAACTCTATGATGACAAAATTAGAATAAATTGAAAGATGTAACTTCAATGTTCTAATAACAGGCTTTTAAATCTCACATTCATTAACTTGTGTGCTGATTAAGAAGAAATAATGGCTAGCTTGGGGCTTCGTTTTTCAAAGAACTCAAGTCAACAGATTGTGTTTATTTCAAGCTTCTTCATTAACTTCTTATTAAGAATGATAGTCTGATTTAAGTCTACTTCTCTTCTAGGACAGAATTATAGAATGAGAGCTTATAAATACAAACTGATTCAGTAAACATCTCATAAATTTTCTTATTGATTGTGTAAACAGACATAGCTTTGTAGTATAAAATGTCTTAGAATAATAGCTACTTTTTCATGCTGAGTATATTTAATTATTACATTAATATGAACATGCACACTCACCTCAAAATTACCCATTTATACTGCATGTTCTTCCAAAAGGTCATACATGTTAACAAAATTTTAACACCTGAGTTGATTGGGCAAGTTGAGAGCAGATGAGTTCAGACCACAGTCAAGGAAGGCTCCCAGACATTGTGAATATGAGCTTCGCAAGTGGCTCAACATTGATTCTACTTCAACTGATAGCCATGTGTTCTTTTCTGCTCTAAACCATTTCCAGTATATCCAGTACAAAAACAGTCAGTCTCTAGTCTGCTTAACACTTAAGTATCTTGAAATCAACTTCACATTTTCTCTAACTCTCCCTAGATTTTTCATAGAGCTATGTATTTCTTGAAATCATTGGGTTCTCTTCAGGCTCTGTACACTGAAAGGGGGAAAAGTCTCACACGATTCCTAAGGTGTACAAAGTAAATACAGCCACTGTTGGATCTGACAATGACTTCCATTGCATTACAATTTACATATTGATTCAGATAGGCAGTTCTGTCTGTCCATCTCCTTCATATCAATATGAGTACAGAACCTGTACTTTTTGATTTTGGAAAATATAAAGCAAAATACTACTAAATCACTTACCTTTCCTGTGTTTATGGGAGATGGTATGAAGTTGTGTTAGGACTTTATAAAGTATTTAAAAAAACAGTTAAAAGCAGTTAAAACTGCTGAGAATGAAAGAATCTGTCTCCTCCATGAACAAGCACACTGATAGGCTATTCAATCCTAAGCCATAAGTCTTAAACATTTAAGAACATATACATACAAACAACACTAAATGAACTCATTGGGTTATACATGTATATTCGTGTGTGTGTGTGTGTGTGTGTGTGTGTGTGTGTGTGTGTGTGTGTGTGTAGCAGAGGTCATAGATTTGTGAGGAGATGGAGGCATGGGAGAAGTTATAAAAAGAGAAGGGGGAAGTGAATAGTATAAAGTATTCATGATGAAATTCTCAGAAGAAAAAAAATAAATTAAAAAATAATGAAATAAAATATCTGCATTCTTATCCTTTGATTAAATAAAGTATTCATGATGAAATTCTAGAAGAAAAGTAAATTAAAAAATAATGAAATAAAATAAAATCTGCATTCTTATCCTTTGATTATTCTTCATTTGATTTATTTTTCTTTGTCCTTTTTATACTCTATTTTGTTTCTGATGGACCATAAATATCAATTCTTTTTTAATTTAAAACAATTAGCCTTTTCTTTTCTTGACTTTACTGCTGTCAGTTTTACTCAACCCCTCTACTGTGAACTCAGTTCTTTTCCAAGATTATCAAGGCTTACCTCCTTTCTAACAGGGAAGCTAAAGCCAAATGTTAAATATTGGCATTTTTTACTCATTCATGAAAAGGCTTCTTCCTGTTGTTGCTTTATGTAGACATGCCTTCCTCCCTCAGGGGGAAAAAAGAAGAAAGAAAAACAAAGGAAGGAAAAAGAAAGAGAGAGATGCAAAAAAATCAATCAATCAATTATAAATCTTCATTTTTGCATCTATTCAATTTAACTCCTTGAGTTTCCTGGGCTGGTCCAGAGTCCTCTCATTCAAGACCATTTTAAGCATGGCTACATTCTCTTGGGCATCTTACTTTCAGTTCATTCTCTGATCAACTAAAAATAACTCTTCCTTCTCTAGGACCCAGCTAACACCTAATTTTCATAACCTGTTGAGGCCAGGACCCAGGCTCCATTTGTGTGGTTGTGGAACTATGCCTCAGAGTACCTTCAAATAGTTCAAATATATTGTATCTTAATACAATATATTAAAAGATAATTTAATCTCTGCTTTTCTTACTATATTCAAATTAAACATGGTGGAAACTACAATTCTCCAGCCAGCAATATTTGAGTGTTATTGAAACAGAGAGATCATGCTTATTGTTGCTTTGAGACAAATAAGCAAATCGAATGTTACTGTCTTTCTCAATAGTACCAAATTGTCTGTTTTGTGCTGTGAATGATCACTTAGCTTGGCCTTTCTTAATCCTGTTTACTTCTGTGTCTCCTTTCTTCTTCTCCAGGAGAATTACATATTGACTTGTGTCCAATTTTCTTTTAAGAACAAGAGATTTGTTTTGTTTTGTTTTTTTAACAGAAAGTGAAAAGTCATTGAATAATGATGCATTTAATGAAGTGTACTTATTATTTGCATTTAAGTATGTTAAATTGAAAATAATTAACAGCATGCGGTGAGAGTACAATATGGTAGATAAATGTGCCTAGACATTGAAAAGCACATGGCTACAATTATTCAATAAACACATTTGCTTGATAAAATAGAAGTATGGTGTTAGTTTGAATACCATAGGGAATTAAATGTCCACATTGCAAGTTTCCAATTCACAAACCTCAGTACTAATATTTCTGTCTAATATATTATCAGCCATTGGTTCAAACATCTTTTGTATTTTACACTCTGAACACTGACATTTAAGGATAATTTTTTTCTCTTATCATAAGCAATGGTCAAGAATATATAGTTCTATGCCTAAAAGAAGATAAAACAATATAAAAATATAAATTTTACATTATAGGTATATATTACATTAAAAGCTAAGCCATTATAGAAATATTTCTCAATTCTTAGACTGTGGAGATAATTATTTAATATGGAAATGTTGATGTTTTTTATGGAAACAAACCTATTTAAAATGCTGAAGTTCACACAAGGAGGACTGATAGCCTGAAATCATTTTTAATCTAACCTACAACCCAAAAGTTAAATACCAGCATGGAGCTCCTTATGAAGCAAACTGAGAATACAATCGTTAAAAGTTTGGCAATAAATTTTGAGGCACAAAAGCACTTTGGTGTCCAGGAGCTTCATGCTTAATGATGACAGTGACAGGAAACATCAACCAGAATTCAAACCAGAAAGATACAGGATACAGAAACCAGTAATGTAAGAGGAGTTGAATAAAGAAACTGTTTACAAAGGTTCAAGAAAACTATAAGGAAAAAAAGGGTTTCTAAGGAAATCAAAAATATAACAATGCGAACCATCCTGAAAGAGAGTAGAGAGAATGTTTATTGGAATGAGTGGGATTAGCGTGGTTAGTCAGAGAACATTTGGAAGTAACACAAGCATATTGTTGAGGCACATAGCACATCCAACTCCAGCCATACTGATCAAGGGCCTGAAACACACACACACTATCACTACTCTCAACTCGTGTATACACTATTCAGAAGAGTCCATCCTACCAAGAAGTCAAAGGGCACCACATGAGACACTTCACAGTTCTTCCACCTTCTTGGACCAAGAACAAGATCCAATGAAGGGTTCACAGTGCATCAGAAGAGGTTAAGACATGGACATCCACTAACCACAATATAAAGAGGGGTGTATCTTGACAGAGCAAATGAATGAAAATGCGAATTCCTAGCTTCTTTTGTGCTTAATGGCAAATTACTTCCCATTATTTTGAACAAAAAGTAAATACAGTATCTCAACATCTTATATCAGAATCAGAAATAATATTGTTCCATAATCATCTTTGTTGTTCAGCAGAGGTCTGGCATGTATGTACACATGCCAGTGATCACAAACATACTACTGATTTTATCTAACTGGGGGTGATTGGGAACTATATCTGTTGATTTATGTGACAGGGATTTATAATGTCACCACTTTATGAATACTGCAGTCCCTCTAATCTGTATCATTTGGGAAAGTGCATTTTGGCTAAGAATATAAATGCTTTGCTGTTAGTGTGATTTAATTAGCATTCTATTCACAGGAACTTCTTTCTTCATATCACTGCCCCTATAGTGTATGTGTGTGCATGAGTACATGTGCATGCTTTGTTTTGTTTTTTTACTTTTTATTGATTCTTTGTGAGTTTCATATAATGCACCCTAGTCCTGCTCACTTCTCCACCCCTCATATCTGCCTTTTGCCTGTCCAAACTCACCCACAAAGTAGAAAACACACACACACACAAAAGTCAAACACACACAGAGATACACACAGACACACAGACACATACACACACACAGACACACACACACACACACAGAGAGAGAGAGAGAGAGAGAGAGAGAGAGAGAGAGAGAGAGAGAGAGAGAGAGAGAGAGAATCTCTTCATGGTAGCTGTCATATGACACAATGTATCCCACAATATAAGATGTGTCTCTGTGCACACATCTTCACTTACAAATTTTCATTGAAATGCACTATTAATAGGTCTAGATTATGATCTCTGGCTTCTGTGACACCATCTATATTGGATCCTCATTGGGACTCCTCCTAGTTATCCTGTTTTTGCCCTGTGTCATGGAGATCCCATATCTTTGGATTTCACACATCCCAACCAATTGCAGATGACATAGATTTTGGGGTCATCTTAGAGGCCTGGGTAATACCAGAGTTATTCTGCCTTCACCACCAGTACAACCTCTGCAGTATTGCTCTGATGAGGCCACCCAACACCATCATCAGTACGAGGCAGCTCTTCTGCTGTCATGCCCTCATGACTGGCTCACCTTCACCCATGCCTGTAGAGCCAAGACCACTTTGGTGACCAGTCAAAGCACATGGCTCACTTTCTTAAGTGCTAAAGCCTATGAGGACAGGGACAGCTCACCTGCTCTTTTGACATCAGAGCCAGTTCTCCTGACTTCAGCAGGTGATTAGAAGAAATGGGAGGCAGCGAGGTATAACCCTCATACCCAAGCCATCTCATAGCAGCTGAGTGTCCTGGCCAGCTCTCCCCTCTTCTAGTCCTTAGGGGTGACTCACAAGCACCTCTTCAATCAGGGCTTGCACTACTGTGCAGTACAGGAGAGGTGCAGGGATTGGTTTCCTGAGTGCTCCAGACAGTAACTGGTCAGCTCTTCCAACTACTGCTTATGGTGAGGAGCAACAGGGGTGTGGGAGGGAGGCATCACCCCTGCATCTACGCCACCTCATGTCAGACAATTGGTAAGTGGTGGGGCCAGCTCTCCTATTCTCTTCCTTCAGACCATGTGGTCCAGGAGAGGTGCAGGGCCTGCTTTCTTAAGGGCTGCAGCTGATAGAGTAGGGAATATCTCTCCTGAGCTCAGGAACTTTTCGAGAAAGGCAGCTTTCTCGAATGCCTGCCAGAGGTGGCAAGGGGCGGTGAGGACATCACCTCTGTGCTGGTATCACCCCACTGTGTAGCAGAATCAGCTTTCCCACACTCACACCTTTCAAACTGGCTCACCCACACCCCTGTCATCAGGGACAGCTCTCCTGTGCTTCTTAAGTATATTGCAGGCCCTTCTCTGCCGAGTGCTACCAGCAGTGAAAGATGGGGCTAGCTCTCTGGAATTCTGTATCCAATAAGAGGTGGGGCCAGATCTGCAAAGCTCTTGGACATTCAGTTGGTCCACACTGGCTGCCCTAACCAGGGACATTCCCATCCTTTCTAGTAATAATTATCCACAGACATCAATGCAGGTATCTGTAGCCTGCCAATGCTGTGAACTAGAGCACATGTCTGTGGATGGCATAGCATTTTATGAGTTCTAGGAATAAAACAGCTTTGCCAACCAAGCCAGGAATCTAGCTAGGATGAGCAAAGGCCTACCCTCTGTTCTGCCCTGACTTCTATAAGGACAACACTACCACCAAGGTCTCTCTGCCCATTGCAGGTTTTTATATGCAGATGCATGTGTGCTTATGAGCATAGAGATGAAAGAACCATTTTGAATGTCTTGACTCAAGTAGGATGTCATTGTCAAATAGACCAGGTCCACAAAGGCTAGGTGTGGTCTTGTCTAGGCAGGCTTTCCCAGCACTGCCATTCTTAGCCTTTTAAAATATGTATTCTGATAATTTGGCTTAGGCCCTTGTTCATGCAGCATACTAACTAAACTAATTTATTTTTTTTTTATTAATCAATCATATTGGGACTTCTAGTTATAATAACAAAAGCAGGTCAGTGAATGAACCCTTCAAAACACAATTATGAAAAAGGACAAAATTAACAAAAGATGTAATTTTAAGTCTCTTTAAACTGACCAGGTACATAAATAACCAATCTTGAAAACTGCTAGAGTTTTGTGCAGGAACACATCAAATCTGACTTACTTAATAGGATTTCCTTAACCATTTTTAAATTTACTCATCAAGATATATAACTTAGAGCAAGGCATAGTAATGAGCATGCATAGTTACAGTAGATCGTAGGTAGTAGAAGTATGGAAAGTTTAAGATGCCATGAACTGAATAGTGAGACCTTGTGTCAAACCAAAGGAAAACAAATTTCTAACCTCTTGTCTCAGTTTTTCTTTTTTTTTTTTTTCTTTTT
>NW_022196905.1:42534945-42575888 GCF_008632895.1 Mastomys coucha | reverse complement strand
TTGATGTGGAGGTCCCTGATCCACTTGGACTTGAGCTTTGTACAAGGAGAAAGGAATGGATCGATTTTGTCTCAGTTTTTCAATAGTTTCTGTTTAGCAAATTCAGATTCAACAAGTTAATAAATAACACAGAATGGCAGAATCCTTGTTTTTAAATGGATTTCTTGCACTGAATTTAACAGTATAGGTTAAAACTATATTATAAGCAATACAATGATGACAATATGAAAACATTTGCAGTATGGCCCTGATATTTACTTACAAACTAAAGCACCTCTTCTACCAAAGGGCAATGCAAACATTTTTCATTCACATGGCTACTAAACATATTTCTGTTCTGGCCTGGGTGATTTCCTTCATGCTTGACATTTGTTGGTTGGGTATCCTTTGAGAACCTGACAGTTGTCTATGCCTCAATGGACCTCATCATGCTTATGGCTTGGCTTGAATCAAGACCAATATAGAAACTGCTAAGAGAGAAAAGCAGCTGCTTCCAATCAGAGCTCCTTTCATCTGCTATCTCCACATCCTTTGCACTCATTTCTGGACAGAGCATGGTCCCGGGGATGCACCTGAGCAGTCCTTTTCCCCCTGAGGGCTTCAGCCTTTAGTAACAATGGGCAGGGTCGTCCAAGCAATTGCAGATGCACTGCTGATGTCAGCTCTGAACTATACAGGTCAGTTTCACTCAGTGCACCTCTGGAGCTCCAGCACAGATAGATACCCTGAGGTTTCATTTAGAAATCCAGGCTGTGGTTCAAGAATCCTAATATTTAAAACCTTCCAGGTCTGTCATGCTTCCCCACTTCCAAAAACTCTGAATAATTTTCTGGACCTCCCATGGCCTAATTAATTTCCTCTGTTGAGACTTGTGGAATTAATCTGCAGTGTGCTTCAAGGTGATTAAGCTAAGGAAGAAGGGCTTTGAAGCCCCTAATTTGCATATTCCTTGTGGATACCCAGAATTACAAGGATTTAGGAAAGGCGAGCCAGCTTGCATTGATCAGTTGATTGTATCTGGAAGTCTCTGGTAAATTGCCACAGAAGACCTCAAAGCAAAGGGATGTATAACCTGGAGACCAGACATTCATGTGGTTTGTTTTCTTATATCATACAAACATTTAATTACATATTTAATGATTCGGAAATATTGGCTTTAAGAGTGGCCTAACAGAAATGATGAGAAGGCTAAATGAGGAAAGCACACACACCCATGGTGACCTGAGTTCAATTTTTGGAATCTGTGTAGTAGAAGGAGATGGCTAACATGTACAAGTTGTTCTCTCACCTCCACATGTGTGCGCGCGCCCATACACACACACACACACACACACACACACACACACACACACACGAGTGCACACGTACAGACGGGGAGAGAGAGAGAGAGAGAGAGAAAGAAGGGGGAACACTTACACACACTAAGTAAATATGTAAATTACTTTCACAACAACAATGGGCCAGTGATATATAATGTGCTGTTGCTAAGCTGGAGTACAAGTAAATCAGTTCCATTTCATATTGGAAAGCAATATGGTGTAATAAAAATTATGAGGCCTATAGGTCCCAGTATATAAAATTCTAGCTTAAGATACTAACATTGTGTACCAGCCTGGAAATTTTGTATGAACAATAAGATGGGAATTTACAGTGTTTAGCCTGTCTTTGTCACATACATTTATAGGATAAATAAATACTTCTCCCTGCCCAGTAAAATGAAAATTCCATGAGTATGCCTCTATTAAGTAAAACACTCCCAAAGAAGCAAAATCATCCTTGTCTATGGCTACAGGTGTAAAATGCACACAGTAAAGTTTTGTTGTTGCTGTTGGGTTTTTGGGTTTTTTTGGGGGTTTTTATTTTTTTTTAATGTAGTAGAGGGTGGATCTTTACTATCCCATATGGTTATAGAGAAAAATTCACAGTCTCTCTTATAGATCTGCATATAAGCAATTCTGACGGTGTTGTAGAGATGCAGAAATATTAGACTGTTCCATGGATCAGAAGGGGATTATTTTTCTCCCCAAGAAAATACATTTGGAAACATCTTCTTTTTTAAATAGGTTAATTTACACAGCTGCATTAAAGTTCAAGAAAAATATAATACATGAAAATTACAATACTTGGCTGCATTGAAAGAAATTCTATCTATGAAAGCAATGTATATGTTGTTAGTTTTCTGTCATGGGGTAACAAATTACCATAGCCCTAATACCTTAAGACAATGCCTACTAGTCTATAATTTAGGAAGCTCATGTTTCTCAAATGACTTTCTGTTTATTATTACATAGGATCTGAAATCAATGGCCTTTTATCTTAAGTTCTAGAAAATAATCTTTCCATGCTGGTTCACATGACCAGCAGACTTTACCTATATGTGGTTGCAGGATTCAAGCTCCTATTTCTATTGAGTATTGGTCATCAGTCACTCCTTGCTCTTGGCAACTGCAGAAGTATCTTCATGTATGACCCTCTCTCTTCTTAAGTCACCAATGGCAGGCACTTTGAGTCTTGTTTCTTTTCATTTTTTTTTGTTTGTTTCCTTTTTCTGTCATCCACTACAAAAGAAACTCTTCATTACTAAGGGTTCTTGTGGCAAAATTAGGCCTGGGAGAATAATCTCAGTGTTTTAAAGCCAACTTATTTAGGATCTATTTGGTCATAAATTCTTCCAAGCAATGCTTAAAATTAAGTTAGACCTGAGAAACCAGAATATTGGAAAATTAATCTTTAGAATTCTATCAACTATCTAGTCATCTATTTTTATTGATTTCAATGTCATTCATGTTATGCAAGAATAAATTCTTTCCAGTATTTTAGCTTGAAAATCTCTTCATAAATTTATGTACATTTAGCTAAGCAGGAAAATGCATGCTAACACTACCTAGTTTCTGTCATTCATAGGTTGGGTTTCTCTTATGTTGACACTTGGCATATATATCACATACATAAGATTTATAGATTTATCCTTTAGGCCTCAGGTCCTTTGGGCATTAGAGATTACTACTGCTGTGATGTATCTGAGAGGAGCACAGCATCCCATTTGTACCATTCTTTGCTCACAGACCATGGCAAAGAGGTGGACTGCCATTGGGAAGTAAGAGAAGAATGCAAGAAGAACCTGACCCCTCTGCCCTTAGCTGCTCACTGACAACCTATAAATGATCATTTTGGAGCCATGTGACATAGGAATACTGGATAGAAATAGCTTTGGTGAAGGAGCAAGTTGGGAAAGATTGAAGATAATCTTCCCTCCATTGTCTCCAAATAGGTCAATCCTACCCTCCTTTTCTATAAAAGCCTAGGACAAGTATATTTAACTAAGACCTTTCACTTTGCAATGATGCAGGCTACCGATCCCTCACTCTGGTTAGGCCCTCTCCACTCTCTCATCTGTTGTAGGACAAACCTCCTTTTCATCTTCAACCAAACAATGATTAATCAAGTAGCATAAAATCACCTTTGGTGTCCTGAAACCCTTCTTGGTCCTAGGAAAAATGACTTTCTATCTTTGGCCCAGGACAGTCTATATTTAGTTTAGTATTGTCTTTGTTTGCTTTTTTTTTTTTTTTTTTTTTTTTTTTTTTTTTTTTTTGGAATGGCTTTCTTATTCTGAAATACACTGTACAGACCTCATGTCACTTTGTTTGTAGTTGCTTTGTCTGATCCTTTTCAGAGAGGATCTCTTGTAACCTAGGATAGCCACAAATTTACTATAAATCCAAGTCTGGCTTTGTATCCTGCTTTGGAATACACAGATCACAGAGATGCAGACATGACTGGCATTCTCTCCCTTGTCTATTTGCTCTAACACACATCTATCTATAGGATAGGATCTGACTATAGGATCTAACACGAGATTTTTTGTTGTTGAGCCAATGTCAGTCCACACAAGTCATTTATTACCCACTTAATTCATTTCAGAGAATTAAAGTGTGCAGTTCAATAAAAGATAGGTGTTGCTTTCCCTAAATTTTTATGAACGTTGAAGTTGACTTAATTATTGAACCATTCTGCCAAAACAAATAACCCAGTCCCAACATCAGTGTAAGATTTTAATATTAATATTAATTTAATTAATCTGCTTTCATTTTAATCAGAGTAAGATTGTACTTTTCTATATTTAAGAGGCAAGATGCCCCCTTTTCAAGATTTCCTTTATTTATAACTGACAGTTGTTCTTTATTAGTTCAAACAACAGCAGAAAATAATTTTTATGGAAATAACACTATTCAAATAAAAAAGTTAATTTTTAAACACATGTCATAAAAATTATCTATACTGCTTTCTATTTAAATAACAAGTTTGCCATCCTCCCTAATTAGCTGTGTCAGACTTCACCTGTGACCAACATCCTCTTTGTGCTAGTCCCTTTTCATGTGCAAGCCACCCTTGAAAGAAAAGTTTAAGAACAACAGGAGGTTATTAAAACAAAGAATAAGCCAACTGGGGAAGAGATAAGGACAAGTTGCTTAGAACAAATTACTTAAATAGCTTTGCCTGGGAAGGCAGTATGTCTGAGAAGCAGAGTGTGGAGAGACACAAAGACTAGATAGGAATTGAGCAAAGCAAATGTATTTCTTCAGAAAGAAAGCAGGATCAGGAATTCTCCTGGTCCACTTTCTTAGAGGCAAACTCAGGGAAAATATTTAGGGAGTGTGATAGTTTAAATGAGATGGTCACATAGGCTCATATACATTTTTTTTTTCCTGCATGACCCCAGCCAGTTCTGAGGCTGAGGCAGGTTTATTTTTTTTTTCAATCCACTTTTATACCATTTTAATTACATGCAAGTATTAAGGGCAAGTAGTACAATGAGGAACAAGCAAGACAATAAACACAAATAGTCAAGGAACAATCAAGGCAATAAACAAAGTCCCACAATAACCCCTGTGAGCACTGTTTCTAAGGGCTTATAAGGATGATCAAGATATCTGAGGCTACTTCCCTTTCAGAGCACAAAGTCATATTCATGCCTGAAGCCCACTTCTTTGTTCCACCCTAAAATCAGATTCTTGCCTGAACTTATTTCCTTGCCATGACCTAAAATCAGATTCCTGTCTGAAGCCCATTATTTCCTTGTCTTTAGCCAATGTCAGATTCCTGTCAAGGGACCCCCTCAAAAGTTCTCCACAAGTCAAGTTTTTTTTTTTTGAGTACTGTCATTCTTTTTTTCCTTTCTTTTATTGGATGTTTTCTTTATTTACATTTTAAATGTTATCCCCTTTCCCAGTTTTGCCTCCAGAACCCCCTTATCCCATTTCTCCTCCCCCTGATTCAATGAGGGTGCTCCCCCACCCACCCACCCACTCTGGCCTTCCTGTCCTGGCTTTTCCCTACACTGGTGCATGTAGCCTTAACAGGAACAAGTGCCTCTCCTCCCATTGATGTCTGAGAAACCATCCTCTGCCACATATGCAGCTGGAGCCATGAGTCCCTCTATGTATACTCTTTGGTTGGTGGTTTAGTCTCTGGGAGCTCTGGGGTGTCTGGTTGGCTGATACTGCTGTTCTTCCTATGGGGTTGCAAACCCATTCAGCTCCTTCAGTCTTTTCTCTGACTCCTCCATTAAAAAAATATAACTCCATTCTTTTGTGTCTAAAATATTATTTTTAAATGTGAATAATTGAGTAAAATAACTCCTCAGAAATATTTGTGCTGTGATTTTGTTTTGTCACAATACTATGTGAAAGCATAGAGGTAGAAAGGTAGTCTAGGGCAAGAAGCACAAGGCCTGGGAAAGACTGAAATCTCTTAGAAAAGACGGGTTGGTCAACAAATTGTTCTGGACATTTTCCTTCCATTCTACA
The DNA here is from genome assembly GCF_008632895.1 of Mastomys coucha. Taxonomy (NCBI): domain Eukaryota; kingdom Metazoa; phylum Chordata; class Mammalia; order Rodentia; family Muridae; genus Mastomys; species Mastomys coucha. Next base: position 42,570,078 of record NW_022196905.1, on the reverse strand, counting down.
CAAAAAAAAAATAAGAAAGAAAGAAAGAAAGAAAGAAAGAAAGAAAGAAAGAAAGAAAGAAAGAAAGAAAGAAAGAATAAATTCCTTAGGGAGCATCCTTTGAGATGGTATAGAACATGCTAACTATGGGTGAAGGGATATTCTTGAAATGCAGATTATTTTCTGCATTTCTGAATGTAGTGTGGAAAGAAAAGGAAGGAAAGCAAGCCTGTGGAAGGAAAGCAAGAGCTGTGGTCTAAGCTTAGCAGATGTTTCGTGCAACTCTGTGGAATGCACAGAAGTGAAAATATTACCTTGAAAATCTCCTGAGTTGGGTTAGGATGGAAAGAAATATAACCCTAGGATGGATATCATAAAGGCCAAGATGGCTGTCTTTGGGGCTGGCAAGATGGCTCAGTGGGTAAGAGCACTGACTGCTTGTCCAAAAGTCATGAGTTCAAATCCCAGCAACCACATGGTAGTTCACAACCACCCATAATGAGATCCGACGCCCTCTTCTGGTGTGTCTGAAGTCAGCTACAGTGTACTTATATATAATAATAAATAAATTAAAAGAAAAAAGATGACTGTCTTTACCTGTGGCCTCCCCATCTGGGAAGACACCCAATAAGCAGCTGACATCCCCCTCAGCAAATACTCTAAGAGTAATTTCCTAGTTGGGTGTCTGGTTCTATATTCACAATAAACAGTAGTTTAATGACAACATAATCTAGTAGTTAATGGTCTTCCATCGTCAAAGCCAGTAGCGGTAAACTGTGATATTCTCTAAGAGTCTGATATATCTATCTTTCACTTGACACAATTGTGAATTACATGGTACCTGCCTAGACTATCAAAGACAATCTCATCCCAGTTCTCATTTTTATACACATGTAGTTTTTCTGTGCCTCAGCAGGAGTATTTGTGCCTGCTGGGATTAGAACTGAAATGCCTTTCTGATGTCATAATACTATCTGGCATGAGGATATAAGTATTTTCAAAGAGCAAAGAACATTTCTTTTATCCAAAGAAATATTGAAGATGGCTTCAAATTTTTACAATTTTAGCATAGGCATGCCATTAAACATTAGAGAAAAGTGGGGCAGATTCCAGTGAGAATTGCTTCTAAGACATAACTCTAAAACTGATTTTCTGGATACATTATGATAACCCAAAATAATTTATTAAATAGATGAAAATGGAGAATCCAATGAAAGTTTTTCCCCCTAAAGATATACTATCATTACCTCTCTACATACTAAATTAAAAATATATAAAAGCAGGAAGACCAGAAGAGAAGATGAATCCATTGTGAAGGCTTGCAATAATGAGAGATGCCATTTAAAGGGTTGTGACAACAACAGCCACTTAACCTCTCAAGAAAGGCCGCTCACTGGTCCTTTCTATAGCTAGAGGTGTTACTTCTCTCCATGAGGAGTTATCCCTCTGTGCCATCACAGCTTTGTTTAAAATATACAAAATCTCTGCTGCTCAGGCTGGACTCGAATTTTAACAGTTAAGACACAGACAGTGAGACATGTCTAGTTAAGCACTTTATAGATCATATATTTCAGTAATATACACTATAGTGAAATGAAGTAGGTACATTTTTTTTCTCTCTACCTGGCAATATAGAAAAGCAAGGTGCCCAACAGGCAGCAGAGTGAGCTAAATATGAAGTTTTGTGAGGTTATTTTGAAGCTGTGAGACTGTGAAGTCCAAATTTATCCTCATTGTGCTGTTGTTGGAGTATTGTTGATCTGAGGAGAGTCTGAGTAATTAGAAGTTGTCATTTAAAAGTAACTCTCCAATAAGTCAAATACATATGGTATTAAATTTAGCCTTTGTTTTACCAATCAGATCATGTTTTTAACAACTTGCATGTCTAGATAACACCCTTCAAGAACACCTGCTGATTCGACTGAAAGAATGCAAACATGATAGCTAACAAAAAGTATTGCACTAAAAGTTAATGAATAATTGGAATGCTTGTTGCAAATCTGATACAGCATCTACTTTCCCTTCATTATAGGTTTATGAAAGTGACAGGTAATTGCATATCTATAGCACTCCAATAGGCCCTTATTAAAACCCATGCATATGTATAAGAATGTGTAATGTGGGTTGTGAAGTTATTTTAACATAATGCATGTAAGTATCAAAACACAGATTCTCCTTCTTTGACCCATTCTAGATCTTATCCAATTGGGGAGAATAATGTGTTTGGCCAGCAGAGAGCAGCAATGATATACTATATAAGAGTCAGTCTAGTGAACATGACTATCTTTTTTCAATGTCTGTTTTGTTGAGATCTCACCCATATCTTGAGTGACCCCAGTCAATGAACTGTTCAGGAATCACTGAGCTTGCCTGATCTTAGTCAAGTAGATGGTTTCTACTATCCAGAATTTGTATGCCATGGTGTGCACCTCCTGGTGCCATGAGCAGAGTTGGCTTTTAGTTTTGCATCTAGGATCTTCCAACAAAGGTCATCCCTACATGGACATTTTACCCTGTGTGAACATATTACCTTGCATGGATACTTTACCTGAATGAAGACAGATGTTATGACAGACACACATGGTTGAAAACTAAGATCAAAACAAGTTGGTTGGAAGAAAACAAAGATATTTTGTTGCTGACAATGCAGGTGGAAAGTAGAAACATGAGTAATGAACTGAATTGCAGAGACTTGAGTTGGGTGGGGACATCAATAAGTTTCATTTTTGTTGCTATGATAAAAACACATTGAACAAAAGAAACTTAGGAAATAAAGGGTTTACTTTAGCCCATAATTCTTGTTTACAGGGTAGCCAAGGCAGCAGAAACTTATAACAGCTGGTCATATTATATCCACATCTGGGAGCATCAAGAGAATTAATACATGAGTGCTTTCACCCAACTCACCTTCTCTACTCTAGTTGGGACCTAATACCAAGCAATCATGCTGTTCATAAAGAACAAACTCAATTAGCACAGTAAAGACAATTCCCCACAGATATGCCTACAAAGCCAGCCTAATCTAGAAACTCTCGCTTTGAGACTCTCTCCTTAGTTGTTTCTAGGTTGTTTTCAACTGATGGTTAAAAACTAACTATCACAATTTGTATGATGTAGAAATTGATACATTCAGGAAGATGAAGGTTCAGTCTCCTAACTTTGGAGTCTGCAGATATTTAGAGTAGAAAACAAGCAGCTATGGGATACAATGCTGGGAGTAGAAATAAGAGTTTGGAAAATGAGGTTTCCAATGAAGATACACAGGACTCTCTGGGAACAAGGGTTCAGCAATCTTGCCACGTAAAGCAAATCAGTATATGTTTATTTACACAATAGGTGATTATTGGTAAATCTAGAGTGTTTTACAAGACAATCCTTATGGCTATATATTGCAGGGAATAAATACCTTTTGATTACAGAAAGGAAAATAATAGATGCACTTGAAAAAGTAATACTTCTCATGTTTTTTCATTCCCTACCTATTCATACCAAAGAAGAGAATTCTTGTCATATGTAATAATTACAAGAGAGGCAATTAATAAATAAATCTCCTGAAGGGTCACTATGTTTGACATTCACAAACATTTTATTTGAATATCCTATCAGTCAGCATCCAGTGCAGACCCAGAAAGTGGTTTCTCCTTCTGTAGTCTCTGCATTAGGGCTGCTGCAGCTAGAGTCAGAGCAAAACTATCTAGGATGATTAAAACTCCTCAGATCCAGGCACAGTATGATTTCTCTTCTTATCCAAGACAACTTTGATAAGGAAGATACTCAGTAATTACCAGTAACAAAAAGCAGAGAATACCATTTAATGCAACCTATTGTCTTCCACATGAATCGTGCAAGAAGGAAAACTGTTTTTCCTAAGCCACTGCATCTATGCAGTAAAGGGCAACTGAGAAGACTGTGAATGACTCTAGTGATGTATAGGATGGGCAGCGAGTTGTGAAAAGAAGCAGCAAGGTACAAGGTATCCAACAGAACTGAAAGAAGCATGATTACACATGGATAGGAGCTGTTCTTCTATGGTTTGTGAAGTTCCTCATCCCATTCCTTTTGTGTGCTGGAATAAATATGTTATATGAAATATTATGAAGCATGTATGACAAATTATGCCATTTGGATTTTTAAATTATTTTTTCTCAAGTTTAAAAAGATCCAAAAGAACATAAAAAAAAACTTTCTTTTTTCACTTCCATTCTGTCTGTCTGTCTGTCTATGTACCTACCTATCTATCTGTCTCTCCATTGTATATAAAATGATAAAGCTAGGGAAAAGGTATAAATGATAAAGCTATAGAAAATGCTGTATACCTGAAGTGAACAGCTTGTATAATTGTTTTGCAAGTTAGACATTCTTTGATTACTAATGTCTAGACTGGAAACAGAATAAGCATTCTGCAGACAGCCTAATAACAGTAAGTCATTTGGGTTCAGTTCTTCTAAATGCATCCTGCGTAATGTGTACTTTTGTGACTGATTGGCTTACTTTTGTGAAAATCATCTTTAACATATCTGTCTACATCAATATATATGTGAATGGATTATTGCTATTTTGTAATATTATATGTTACAATGTGGTGAATACTTCATCCTTTCTCCTTCAAGTAAGTGTTTCTGATTTAAGGATGCTAAAAGTGAGCTGCTACAAACAATTGACAACATACCTTTTGGCTTATATATTTTTAATATATGCCTATGGATGAAATTTGCTAAACCAAAATCATATATTGCTTTATACAATCTGGAATTTAAAACCAATTATAGTGGATATAATTACCATAGTTATGGAAAAATGTTCAAGTAACAGAATCAGAACAAGTATCCAGGGATGCTAATTTTTCTCTACTATATTGTGTCATCTTTGGAGTGCATTTACATAGCTCCTATATAATCAATTTTAGGCCCTTGCAGATGCAAACAAATAAGTGACTTCAACCCAGGATGTCACATTCAAGGAATTCATATCATTGAAGGGTACAATTTTCTTCAAATTAGGACAGAGTGTGAAGAATGTTTTGAGTAATGGTAGTGCATGCCTATAATCTTTAAGAAGCTGAATCAAGTATATCATTGTAAAGTCTAAGTCAGCCTGGGCTATAAGGTGTAAAACTTACCTCAAATTTGAAAATAGAAGTGAATGAATATTTAATAGAAAAGAGAAAGAAGAGGTGAACTCACAAGACATTACATAAAAGTAGGATAGTGTTTTAAAATTTTTATTGGGTCTATAAGATGGCTCAGCAAATAAAGAACCTGAGGATCTGAGTTTAGTCCCTGAGCAGCCCCACATGGTTGAAGGTGAGCACGGACTCCCAAAACTTCTGTTCTGACTTCCATATATGTTACACATATAGGTATACATGCCCCACAAGCAGGCCTACATATACACATTTAAATAAATAATTGAACAAATAAATGCAATGCTTTTAATTAAAATAATAAAAGTAGCATTACCAAGTGAAAAGTAACTTTAAATTACACTGTGATGTCTGTCAAAGGATCAAGGGAAGAAGAAATTTTAGAATGTAAAATGGTTCTGAGGCAAGGATACTCAAACCATACATTCATAAGAATCACTTGGGAGTTTTAGAATCACAATTAATGTCCAGGCTGTCTTATGAAGAATTTGTAATAATTTCTCCATAGATGAGGCCTTGGTACCTGAAAGTCTATAGTCTTTTTTTAGATTGACAACCACTGACTTGATTTACAAAGCAGTAAGGTATTCTGAATGGCTTATACATAGGACTTAGAAATATATATATTTGTTTATGTTTGCCTGAAATGCAAGGCCAACAGAGTTGCCATTTAATGTCTTCTTTGATCAAAAAAAAAAAATCTATAGGTAAACAAATACAGCAATGTCATTCCTCATGAACCAACTAAGATAGCATGAACTCTGGGGGAGGGAGGGCTATTAAAATGCCTTCAGAATGGAGATTTTTAAAGGATCATTTACACACTAACACTGGTTTCATTATCATTTTTGCATCCACACTGGGTACATTATTTAAGCTTTGACACCTTTATTCTAAGAACATCAAGTTTTACAAAACAGACACTTCTTAGGTGGCAAACTCAGAGAATTTTCTCCCGATATTTTGCATTTAAAATGACCCAAAGTCTGTTGCTTTCTATGATGTGGAGTGAAAAAAAAAATTCCCCAAACCTGAGAATTGCTCTAATTCACTGCCTTTCCCTTAATCAACAAGAGCAAGCTTTCAACTCCAGAAATGGGGACTTTACATGCAATAGCTGCTATGTGTGTACAGAAGAAGCTAGAGTGAAAATATATAAAGGTCACATCTTACCCATGTCTTCGAAGCATAGAGTGTATGGATGACATCATGGATTTCTGGTCAGAGACAGTGGCATTCCTCTTCTGAAACTCTAGTCTTCACAGTTCCCAGAAAAATAAGCCAAGAGAGTCACTCACGACTGACCTATAGAGTTCATGGCTATGAAATACTTATTAAGCATGTACTACTTACTTTATCCCAAACATAATATATTCTTAACATACATACCCTTAGTTAATTTTCCCAATAATTTTAAATTTTAATTAATATTCATTTTCCCTTTGGGTATATGCAGAAATGAAGGCATAGGATAGTAAGAATCTGACACTGAACTCTGATATTTTACTTGCTATGAAGACGTCACTTCTTGGCACAGACCATATCAACAATTTCATATTCTCTGGTTTTGGGAAGGTGATAAGAGATTTGAGAAGGAGCTACCTACTCCCTACTTCTTACTTACCTAAACACAAGCAAAAGATAGGCTGCCCTAGTATGCCTGTCTATATGAGAATATTTTCTTTCAAGAACATACAAGTAATTGTGTGTGTGTGTGTGTGTATGTTCTAGTTGTAAAATTTAAAAATAAAGATTCTTTTGAGTATCTATAATGTGTAAATCCTTGTTCTACACATTATATTTATGGAAATCTTGGTAATTAAAACAGGGTAACTTCTGTATCCTGTTTCCCAACATCTCTAATTGATGAAAAATACTTCATAGAACAGCAACATTAAGCTCAGTCCAGGGAGCCCCCTGATTTGAGAGAAAGAAAATAATTGTAGCTATAATTTATACTCTTGGCTTAGTAGGATTGCCTATTTACAACAACTCTAACAGAAACATGGTTATTGTAACATATGTCATGTTTCAAAATATCATCTTCGTCGTGAGACCTCATTTGGTCTCATTTAATCATGGCAAGGATCTTAAAACTCATATGAGCATCTCTTGTAGATGGTACTTTCTTCTTTATGTTCCTATTATTTTCCTGTTTGTCCTCCCCTCCAGAGTGTTTTTATAGTTCTAGATTTTTTTCCAGCTCTTTTAAGACAGGTGATTAAATGAGCCCACATGAATCACGATAATTCCCCAGCTTATTAGATCAAATCCTTGAAGGTCAATGTTAAGCGGATAGGGAATAAGAGTCTTCAAAATAAGCACGGGTAACTCCAGAAGGCAGATATGACAGGAGCTAAAAGACAGAAGCTTCTGTCTCTGCTGACTTCAATAAATTACTTGTATGTTGATTAATGCAAGTGAGGGATTTTTGATTCTGCAAAGCAACCTATTTTACAAAGTAAATTAAAGAAATAAAAATAAAACAGTTGACTAAAGAAAGGACACCGACAGGAAGGAAAGAACAATGTAAGAAAACTGTAACTAAAGCAAGAAGAATGTTGTCAAGCTCGCTGCCAAAGAACATGTTTTGCTCCGTATACTGATGTATTTGAAAACTCTGAGTTTTCATTTTAGTCATTCGCCAAACATGGTTTGATTACGTACTGGATGATGAGTGCTGCTCTGAGTTCTGAGAACACCACAGTGAACAGGACCATGAGCATCAGGAAACCAAAAAGCTTCCATACTCGGGCATCTGATTGGTTGCAGAAAGCTCCAGGGTCATTTGGATACAGTGTATATTATAAAGAAATGCAAGCATTAATTAATGTGTTAATCTCAGATGAGAGAATTGGAACCATGATTCATGAGACAAGGGGCAAATATGATTACATCTTCATGTTTGGGGTGCTACACAAGCAGACTCGGCAAAGTACTGGAGACAAGTGGTCTATTTGGGACTTGATTGCATTAAATATTCCATGAGACAGAAAAATGAGGAAACAAATTAAAGCCAGAAGATATGCTCCCATGGTAATTGAATGCCAAATCAATTGTGCTGTGAGGCAACTATTGGTCTGGGTGCTTAAGACAAGCTGAAGACACAGACAGTGACTATAAATATCAGGAAGAGGAAGGACTATCCAAGAGGAGTTGCTTACATTCAAGCACAAGTAGTAATGAAATTAAAATCTAAGATAAAATGCCTAACTAGCAATTCCTGTACAAAGAATAACAGGTATTGAGAGATGACAACATGTTTCACCTACTGCAGGGCAGGAGATCCATTCTTACCTGAACAATACAGTGCCTTTTAGATGCACACAAAGATTTAGGACGTTAGACTCATGCCTCCATCTAGGCTTCCTTCTGTCTTGATAATTTGTTTTGCAATAAAGAACCGAACTTTTTCTCGATTGCCTTTCTATTCTAAATTATCAGGAGTACTTTGCTACTTACTTTTTGACTATGGACACTACTTATATGCCAGGGCCTTGATATTCTCAAGCCTAAAAGGAGAAGATAGTTCAAAAACATCCCAGAAACATCCCATTCCTCTTGAATAAATTTGAAACACAATGAGGGCAATAATTGTTTCCTGCTAATTTTGCTTCACCTCAAGAAAAGTTAGTTCTTCATAAATGTTCACTGACCAAGTGTTTAATTTTGTCTTTTCCAAGATCTGTGTGATTTGCTTTCAGACAGTTTTGTCTGAGTTCTACCTCTGAGCTATGCTGCTGTAAGACACAATCATTTGTTCTCAGAGCCTGTTTCCAGAACACTCAATAGATAGTCTCTAGGTAGCTGTTCTAACTATGAAAACTCACTATAATTTCTTACGTGTACTAGTCCATGAGAAAGAAAGCACCTAGCCCACCAAACACTTAGCTGATTCATTATCTTCATACATGTTGTCTCTCTAAGACCAGTGAGAACATTCTCCATGGCCACAGGCAGATCTCTATGAGTTCTAGGCCAACCTGGTCTACAGAGTGAGTACCAGAACAGTATAGCTACACAGAGCAACCCTGTCTCAAAAAAGAAAGAAAAAGAAAGAAGGACGGGAAGGAAAGGGAAGGAAAGGAGAGGAGAGGAAAGGAAAGTATAAAGGGTGGCATATCCCTCTTGACTATTAAAAGATGATAATGGAGCCAACTGATATGTTGAGATATGGGAGTAGCTATTTTCTAAGTTGGTCTCAGAAAAATCCACCAATCCCGAGTCTAAAACAACCTAGGTATATTCCACTGCCTGAAGCATGAAAAACAACTTGGAGTACAGAGTCATCTAAGAATCCCAAAGTTCTTCCTCATGTCAGACCTTTTGAATTACGGTATCTAGAAAGAAGCTTAGAAATATGTTTAATGGGTCCTAGTACACATTGAACTTTAAGAATCACTATTTACTCTTCTAGTTCCCTGTAACTTCTAAACAGCCCAATGAAGTGGGGCTCATAGCTGCACTGGAGCAAATGACCTTGTAAGCCAACCACTCCTAGTGGAGCTTATGATGGTTTCTAAGCAGCCTGTTTATTTTCCTATGCCCAAATCTAACCACTTCCTCTATGCCTTTGCCCTCTTTCTCAGTCATTTGGAGTTTTCAGGATGTAGTGGAATGAGGTTGAGATCATGTGGATGAGCTCATGCTCATGAGAGAACAAATAAAAGTAAATAAAAGCTCCTGCTCTCAGACCATCTGGAGGAAAGCTTTGCAGTCAGTATTAAATCAGCTCAATGTCAATGTGACTCCTTAGAGAGTAGTCTTGAAAATCATGTTAAGAACCTATAGTTTTCGAAACATGGAGTATCACAAAGTACCCTATAATAGTTACATCTTGTAGCTATGATGAAATACTATGGCCAGACAATACTGATGAAATAAAGGCTTTATTTAGGCTTACATTTCCAAAGGCAAAGTCTATAATGGTGGGGAAAACATGGCAGCAGAAACCCAGAATAGGAAGCTCTCAGATCACATCTCAACCAAACAAAACAGCAGAGATGAATGAGAGTGGGGCAAGGGTAGGAACACTCATTTGTCCCAGTAAAATACTGACTCCAGCAAGACTGCACTCTCTTTAAGTTCCATAACCCCACAAACAGCACTATTGGTTGGGGACCAAGTGTGAAAATACTAAGAATATGGGGGCTGTTCTCATGCAAATCACCACAGTCCTTTCATTAATCCTAGCTCAGATCAATAATAAATTCAGAAAATTGTAAATGAGGGTGGGAAAAGCAATAGAATAAGAGGAACAGAAGTGTGAAGAGAAAGAGAAAGATCAAACCCATTCCATTAAAATACAAAATTATAAGGGGTAGACAACACAGAGTGCTATGCCCTGCAAGATTCTGGTATCTTGTCATTCAAACCACTATTTTAATACTCCCAGCTGTATGCATTTCCTACTATGGTATTTATTTTCTAAGGATACTTTCAGTACTCTGCCATACTTTCTGGGGTGCCAAGGGTTAAAAACTATTTTCATAGTAAGTCTAAGTCCTTATTTTTTTTTTTTTGCTTTCAATTTTCTTATTCCTTTACAAGTACATAATGAAGTTTTCAGAGGGTTTACATGATATGAAAATTAAATACAGCAAGCAAATATGGAGATATTGCTATTCCATTAAGCCAGAAAGAAAAGGTATTTTCCCAATGCCAAAACAGAGATGTTCTCATTTTGTGTTTATTTTAGGAAATAGAGTTATTTTTCTTAGTTATATAAAAAGTTCTTGTATTGGTAAGTTTGGGTGCTATAAGAACAAGCCAAAGATTTTAAGAGTGCCAAAAGCAAATTTGTATATCTTAGTACTAGAGATGGGAAGCCTGGAATCAGTGTTCTGGAATTGTTTGGTTTTGTGAGGCCTGCCTTCTTGAAGGACTTCCTCTCTGATGGCTGAAATAGACTGTTGTTACCTAGGAACATGGAGAAAGATCTAAAGATGAAAACCCAGCATCCACATACGCATTTAGAGTCGAGGTTTTCTCACTCAGAATGATTATCTACAGCTCCTTCTGCGCTTACTACTTCCATACTTGCATTATCTTTGCATCTAAATACTATCCCATAGTTTTATTATCCATTCATCAGGTAATGGACATGTAAGGTATTTCCATTTCTGGCTGTTGTGACTATGGGAATATACCGAGGAATGACCTCACTAGAGTATATAATAGTTCTATTTCTGACTTTTGGGGGATCTTTGATTCTAATTTTCATAGTGGCTGTAGTCTTTTTCAGTCGAAACAATAGTAAGTGTTCCTCAGATACAATAAGTTATCAAATAAAAGTCCAATGTTATGAATCTTGTTCTTGGTCTCTGTCATGATAGCCCAAGCAAACTTTATTCCAGGCCTGCTTTATTATTTTTATTTGGATGAAAGGATCTAATGAATGGATGTTAGCACCTCCTGAACAAGTTGCCAAACTCTAGAATCAGAAGAAATATACCCATAACATTTTTTCTAAGAACCCTTTGGATTCTTAGGCAATCCTTAGAATTGGGATGGGAATACTTGAGAGCATGAGATAGTTTTTGATCTTGCCTCCCTAGAACTCCCACCTCATCCCATCATGCTCTCCCTTGGGTCCCCACCTTTTCTTCTCTGTGCTTCTGAACTGCAAAGCATTGTTGGCACATGGACTCACAACACTTAATTAAAAAACACACAACTCTAACACCTTTTAGTAATTAATTTACCCTGACTTTAATTTCATTTGCTTCTCACTTTCTAACTTCTAACTAAACCTGCTAATTACTTGCTGCTAATTCTGTTGCATTCTCTACAAAGAAAGAAAGAAATGTTGCAAATACCAGGTTGGAATACAGAGAGTGAAAAATTCAATAAAGAAATCAGTTTTCATGAAAAAGAAATACAAGTTAGTTAGTATGTTAAAAAAAATGAGTGTGATAAACAGAGTAGGTACTGAGCTATATTTCCAACAGTACCTATATATTTTTTAATTTTTAGATTTTTTTATTTGTATATTTGATTTGAATAAGAAAAAAAATGACCTCAGAGTAGAGGAACATGGCTCCTACACACAGCACAAAGGAACCAAGTAGGGGCAATAGATTAGGTTAACAGACTGAGGACCTGTAGCACATAAAACAAAGAAATAGACCAAAAGGCAAAATTGGTCAATTTTTTTCAGTGTGAATCAGTCGATATTTTCCAAAGCATGGGCTCTGTCCACATAACTGGGTGAAGTAGACTGAGCTTGTCATTTAGAGAAACCATTTGTTGTTTTTTTTGTTGTTTTCGTTTTTGTTTTTTCCCCCTGGGGAATAGCATTTTCTCTTTGGCATGTGGTCTAGTCAAGACACATCAGTTTTGATAGAATTGATATAGTTTTCTGAATAATCAATTAAATATTGCAATTGTATTTCACAGAAATTTCTTCAGCATAAGTCTTAATAATGTAAAGAAAATATGTGTTTAATGTATTAGCTTTTCCATTTACTCACATATAACATAATACTTGGTAGGTTAATCTGTAGAGCGATGTTCTCAACTTAGTTTAGTAGAATCACTTAGGGAGATGGTTTTAAAATACCCCTGTGAATACCATATCTTACGTCTACACATCAGAAACTTCGGTATAAGAAGCCAATCTCTATACAAATTTAACAGTTCTTTATAACAAGCTGCCTGGTTTTAAGTCATACCCACATCTTCTTACATCTCTGCCCTTAAACTTCCGTCCCTGTAAAATGTTCATTGGAGTACAATCTACTTCAGCTCCCTTGGATAAAGTAAATGTAGGCAAATCCTGAAAATCATAACATTGTTTCTAAAATATAAGAAGATATTTGTTAGTTTTTTGTTATTTTAGCTTATAATAGTATTATTTCTATTATTGAAACAGATGGTACAGCACAAGTAATAAAACATAAGAAAATTAATTGTGGCTTATATATGCATGCGAATAAAATAAATATTCTAAGAAAGAGGAGAAAACTCAAATGGTATCAGATATTGGGTTTTTTGTTGTTTTTTGGGTTGTTTTGTTTTGTTTTTTTTAGGAATGGGCATGTTGTTTATGGAAAAGCTCCCTGTGGTCACCAAATAGTTTCCTGGTAGTATTTCCTGAAAGTAGCATCCAGCATGAATGATAATGAATTTACTGAAAGTAGCATCCAACAATGAATTATAAGTGATAGTAGGAAAAGTCTTGGGAATGATAATCCAAATATGGGATGGAAATAGAAAGGCTAATAGAATAGCAATTAATTTTCAAAAGATGATTCATATTAGAAGACACAAATCAGGAAAAAGATGTCCTAAAGGCTCTTTACTAACTCTGCAGAAACCGTAAAATAGGATTGTATCATTATTATGAAAGATCACTGCCCCTGCCTGCCAAAAAATGAATGCACTCCTTAAATATATGGATGTACAAATGAGTATGTGAACAATCCAAAGAAAACCAGGGCAGAGAAAATGCTTGTGAAGTAAAGTCCAAATCGGGTTTGAATTCTCAGGCACACATGCTCAGAGTTCTGGGACAAGTCAAAGATCACGGCACAGGAAGCTTACACGGTCTATAAAGCTCTCTTTCAGAAATCTTTAAAATCACAGGTGAAACTTTCACACCCTGTTTAAAATCAGGGTTGATTTTAAAATTAGCCTTCTCTACTTTGGGTGACTTCAATAAAAATTATTCTATGAGTCTTTATGCTGCCGAGTGTACTTACTCCATGTACGTGGGGTAATGGGGAGAAATGGACCAGCAGCTGGTGGGGGCTTCTGGAACCAGTTGCATTGTATATTGGCCTTTTAGAAAGAGTTTTGAAAAACTCTACAGCTTTTCATTAAAAGAAAAGACATGTGTTAAGGTAGATAATGAACCTATTCAATTATATAATTCATTACATATATTTACATATGATCGATATAATAAGTATTTTATATTCATGAATAAATACATGTGGGTATTTAATCAAAAAAAAGAAATCTTTAAAATCATATTTTATATAGGTAGACTTTTAGTCCCCATTAAGAGTGGAGGGACCCTTGTTTCTGGCTCACTGGATTCCTAAGGAGTCTGCTGCTGGGAAAAGGAAAAGAAAAAAGTGAAGCTTCCCCAAACTCATCTTTCTCTGCTTCAACAGATGTGATCCTGGCTGAAACTTTGGAGTCTCTTCTTTCTGTTACCTTTGTTCGGAGCAACTCCAGCTAGAGCATTAATAATTGGATGGGATATATTTTAAAGATATTTGGTTACATAGGTGTTCTTAAGAAAGGAAAGTATTATTATTTGTTAAACATGATTATTGGATAACTTATATCCATTTCTAAGTTCTAGTATGGCTTGTTCCACTCTTAGAGAATATAAAATTGGTTGTAAAATAGTTTTGCCACTCATTACCAGTGTCTCAAAATAGCACTAGCAAGTTTCTTTACTTTTTGGTATCCCATTTATTCCCAAACGTTAAAAATCCAATTTACTATTATTGATCTGTTTTTCAGGGGAGCACAGAAATCTTTCGGATTAGCTGTTTTGGCTTTGCTTGGTTTAGCTGTATGATTAAATTCCTCCTAAAGCCGAATTGCTCAACATTTTAATAAGTATTGTTGAGCTATGTATTTATATTGATCCCTTTTTTTATTATTTTGAGGTTGTTTAAACTAATATACAATGTTTTGATAGTTCATATTATATATGAAATTATTTTGTTAATATACAAAAATACTTTAATCTGTAGGTTATTTTTTTAAGTTTTCCTTTTTTTTAAGGTAAACTATGAAACCTACCAGAAACTAATTATTATCTATAGGCACAAAATATTGGCAATTTACTCTGATTGCAACTACATTAAATTTATACTAAGCTATATTAAATATAGGCATAGTCTGGAAGATCATGCGCTGAGTAATGAGGGGAGAAAAGAAGATAAAGCTGCAGATGCAGCTCTAGCAGAGCTCTGTGGAGCCATCATGGTGGACAGAACAAAAGATATAGAAACATTGTAAGAGCTAGGTTAGAAATGGTGTAGCTGGTGCTAATTTAGACTAAACCAAAGGAGATAAAACAGCAACCAGACATCACACTTTTGTTTTCTCTTTCTTGTTATATATAATGTAACCTGATATGGTTAGAAGAGTATAAGAGTAGAACCTCATAAGGTTATAGAGTTTGTTTTGGTTTGATTGTTTTAAGTAGAAGATCTTTGCAATGCCAAAAGTTAGACTGCTGAAATCAGAATCAAAGATTCTGATTGATTTATGTCCCTACTTCTGAGCTATGTAACTCTGGAAAACCTCCTTAAGCATCCTAATACTAAATTTCTACATATCTAAGTGGTAAGTTCCAATAGTTTTGTGTCATGGGACTGTAACGAGGCTTTAATTAAGTGTTATAGTTAAGTATTTGGTGTAGGCATATGGACATAGAGTAAGCATTTAAGATATGAAGACTTCATTATGATTTCAAAACCAGAAGCTGGTGTGACCATTCAGTGAGAATTATCATCCTGATGGGTAGACAGTTTTTATATTGAATAGAAGGAGTTTAAAACCAAAAGAAAAACATCTAATTAGATGTTATAAATAAAGATAGCATTTGCATGTTGAGATCACATTACTTCATTTGGTTCTTCAAAAATCTTAAATAATATATACACATGAAAGAAAAATAATTTAAGTCCCAAGAAAAGCGATCTTAGTCCTAATCTGACTTGTAAACTAGAAAACCATGCTGAGTCCTTTGTTTAAAATGAGTAACTTTGGTCTTAGTACTCTTTCAGCAATTGGGAGAGTCTAGGTTGGCTGGAGAACCCCTTTGGAACATAAAGGTCTTTCCCATATGTATGCAGTGTTTCAGAGGTGAGCGTGGTTGCACTGACTGAAATGGCATCAGGAGAAAGAAGTCCACAATAGGTGTGTCTGCACCACATCCAGGAATTAGGAATTCACTGCAACATGATCAGAACAATTAACCAAAGAAAGTAGAAGAAAAATAGATCTTATTACTAGACTTAGGTTTACAAGGGCTAACTGATATGTTTATGGAAAAAAACTAATTATGACATGTTGGTGTTCAATTAGATGTCCCTACTTCTTGTTCAGGGGCAGACATAGGATAAACCTCTGTTTGTTTTTGTTTCTTCTTACCTAAAATTCTAACCCTTAATTCTAGTATTATTTATTTCACTACTGAGCAGGCAGTGTGGGTGGGGGATTCCTCATCTTTTAGATATGCTTGAATTCACTCTTGGAATAGTTCCTCTTGCCAGAATGTGGGCTGAGCTGAGTAGTGGCTTTCGGGGTTTCAAGAAGACTCCAGAATAGACTCTCGCCCCACAGTCGAGCACATTACAATCACAGAATCCCTTCCTTATCCTAGATTAAGCCCCAGAGACGCTGGCTTAAGTGTTTTTTCCCATCTCCCCCACTGAGTACAGCTTTCTCTTTCCTTGCACATAGATACACAAGTTCTCCTTTATATTTTACTTAGCCTTTGAAAACAAAAGACAAGTAAGACCATAAAGAAAGGAAAATCATTCCATTAGTTGAAGAAGTCAAGAAAATAATTTTTCTGCTGTTTGCCTCAGCTAAATTACAGCCCTATACCTGTGTGAAATCCAATTTGATGAGATTTTCTTTGTTACTATTGCTAAAGAATTCGTTTCTTGGGAATGCTTCCAAGAATTGGACTAGGTTTCTGCCTTCTATGCAGCTATTAATCCAGGTTGGGCATGGAGATTCTTTTCCTCCCTCCATTTGCAGGTCTTTGTTATGTTTTTAGACATTTTCCTGAAATTTGGACTCGCTGAAATAGAAAGCATCAAATGTGTCACAAATCTGTTCTGTATGTAGAAACATAGACAATTTGTGGAATAGTATCAAATGTAGTGAACATTGTCACTAAGTATTTGCTATTCTGGAACTAAATTGGAAAGCACTTGCATCAAATCTGAGACCAGGTACCAAACTGGCATGTTATTGTCACTGAAATGAGAAAGAACAAGAGAAAGCTTGAAAGGGTGCTGAACTTTTAGGTCATCCTAACTGCTGCCTTTTACCTCACTCATTCTCCCATTTCCAAGACCAAACTTAAAGATATATATATTCTTAAACTATGGAATACCCTTGTAGTCATTATAATTTCTATATATCATAATATCATGGACATATATAGATAGAATATAGGAAGAGCAATAGACATTAGACAAGTCCTAGATAGGTGTTTTATTGTTATTTTCATATAATTAATTCATATTTCAATTATAATCTCTCATTTCAATAAATGTCAAGTAATTGACACTACTGACTAAAATGTCTACTTTCTGCATTTAATTTTAATGTCTAAATCATGTGAGGGAGTATGGGCTTGGAGTTGGCATGTCATTGACCATATTTGGTGAGGATGGATTCATTTTAATCATTCATCTGCACAATTCCTACCATTTTCTTCTCATTCATATTCATTATACCTCATCAGATATACAGATATCTAAGCCACATCTTACCCTAACTTACCACTACACAGTATACGCAGAAAGCTCCAGAATACAGGGTGAGTTATAATAACACTACTTCTAAAGTTAGGTAGCACATTATGTGATTCCTATATTCTTCCAGATACCACACTAACCTTAAGAATCTGAGAGATTATCTTGAGTCAGGGCAACTGCAAGTTGAGACAGGTAAGTGCTTTCTCTGGAGATTTTTAGAGCACAGCTCAAGGGACTGCCTTATGCCATGGAACTTGGTCAAAGACAGAGCAAATCTTGCCTTGAGCTTGTTCCCTAAATCTATGTCCAACTTACATCGTCTATTTTGCTACCGATCCCTAGGTCCTCACAATCCAGCCTTGTATAGGGATGACCTTGTCTGAGCTTGAAGTAAAGTACAAGTAAATATTTTTCATCCATTTTAAAACAAAGGTACTTTGAACACTAAGTCAATGATCAATTACTTTGCTCTCTCTCCAGTTTCTCTCTTAACTGAATGTTATTTAAAGCAGAGAAACAGGGGAGGCTGGAAATGAAAGTTACAAACAATCAATAATTCAAAGTATTATTCTTTTTAGACTGCTTTATAAAGTATACATATGCAAGAGATGTGCTGTTGATTTGGAACCATTTGAATACCAAAAGCTAAAATACAGAAGCAAAAGAACTAACAATTTTATTTTGCCCTATTATGCACATGTTTGAAGAATGAAAAGCACTAATGATTTTATTTTAACTTCTAGAGTTAATCCACAAGGCATACTCTTATTTATTCCAGTATTCAAATTGAAGAAATTCAGTTCCTGATTAGGAATCATTCATGGTGAGCAGGAGCATGTCCATTTTGCTTTCCCAATCTAGGCCCATTTCTTTATCCATAATGAATGAGCAAGCAACTAATACACAATTTACTTGGAAAAATTAACTAATTGGAAAACTAGAAAATATGTTTTCATTTTTTCTTTTATTGAAAATAGATTCTATTTTCATACACTACACATTTATTATAGTTTCCTTTCCCGGTACTCCTCCCAATTTTTCCCTACTTTCCCTTCCATCTGATCCATTCACTTTAGGTCTCAAATTAGAAAAGAAAAGGATTCTAAAAGGTAAGCAAACATGAAAAAATAAAATATAATTAGATGAATCAGAAGCTTTTGTATCAAAGTCATTCATGGCAACCCAATAGGAGGAAAAGAATCCTATGAGCAGACACAAGAGTCAGGAGTCCCACTAACTATATTAATACATTACACATTACAAACTATCCGTTAAATAAGAGGGAGGAAGACAGATACAAGACACAGTTATGGTGTGGGGAAGATGCTTATTTAAAAACGATTATAGGACATATTACAATGATACAGTCTCTGCAAAGCAAAATAAATTGATCCTTGCTTAACTTTATTGAAAGATAGCAGGCAGAGTGTTAAATTAGAAGCTACTGTTGAATGTTTCTGCATATTGGGTCCCATCATACATCCAGGTGATTCAATAGCATCAACTAATTATATTACTTAAGATACATTATATAAAGTGTCTCTTAGAAATATTTTGGTGTGATTGTTGTTGTTGTTGTTGCGAATTTTTATTGCACTTTAAAGTAAATTGTAGCATCTATAGTCTACCAATATATGTGATATATAAGATCATATTACATAGTTACTGAGAGATTATTATAATTATGTTGGAAAACTTCAAGAATAGCACCCTACCAATATGGAGGTGTTACTACTGGCCTACATTTTTTAAAGTGAAAGAAAAAGGCATGAATATACCTCAGTAAAGGAGGACTATTTTAACTCGCATGCACAAAGCCTTAGTTTCTATCCCCAGAAAAAAATAAAAACTGAAAACAATAAAGGAGATCTTAGAAAAATTTGTTTTAATCCAACATTCCTCAATATTCAGTGAAACAAAGATTTGCTTTGGAGAAAAAAAATGTCCTCTGGAGTTTAGATGGCGAATCATATTAAAATGATATTTAATGTTAGCAGAAGAAATGCTAAGCCTAATTGTGTTGCAGATCCTAAATTACCCAAAAGCCAAAAACTTGTTTACATAATGTCTTTTCCAGCAGGAATGTCATAACAGATAACAGAGGATTCCGTGGTTTATAATCAATGGAAATTTAATGCTCATATTTGTAGAAGCAGAATGGTCTAGATCAATGTTCATTGTCTGGTGTGGGGGAGGGATTGCTCCCTGATTCATGTTACCATCATCTTTTGTCTTCAGAGAGTAGAAGATTAAGTGCGCTCCCTGAAAGTTCTCACAAACATTATTCATGACAATTTTTTTCCTGTGACCTAATCACCTCCTGAAGGCACAATAACATCACACTGTGATTACAATTTAGCAGGCAGAATTGGACAGAAATATAAACATTTTGTCTATGATATAAATTAATGTAAACATACACAGAATTGAAAAGTAAATGAAATTAAAATTTCAAAAAATTAACAACATTCTTATGTGCAAGATAGATAAAAGTAAAACATTAAATGATTTCACTTGAGTTAGTAGACTTATTTATTATTCTATCATTATTTTACATCACAGGCTAGCAAAACTATCATTGGATTCATGTGCTATAACTTTTCTCTTTGGCTATTTTTTGTTTGTGAAGTATCATAATATATG
Organism: Mastomys coucha; assembly: GCF_008632895.1. NCBI lineage: Eukaryota > Metazoa > Chordata > Mammalia > Rodentia > Muridae > Mastomys > Mastomys coucha. Next base: position 42,549,849 of record NW_022196905.1, on the reverse strand, counting down.
TCTAGTTCTTTCTTCACTGGGCCCCAAGTGCACCTGACCTAATCAAGATAATATATAAGATTGAAATCAGAGGCTTTGTGAAGTAGATATCCTAACAACTTAAATTATAACTATAGGTATTAGTTTGATATAATCAAGATGAAAGGCCCCAAAATAAAATTCTCAGTAAAATAGTAAAATTTACGTTAACCTTTCTCTTGGTTTGTTTTTGTCAACTTGACACAAACTACAGTCACAAGGAAAGACAGGACCTCAGTTAAAGAATTGCCTCCATGAGATGGACCTGTGGCTATGTCTGTAAGAGCCTGTTATAATTGAAGATTGATATGAGAAGGCTCAGTACACTGTGGATGGTACCATCCATGTGTAAGTGGACCTGGGAGATGTGTATGTGTATATATGTGCTTTTCATATATATATATATATATATATGAAAGCAATTTGAACAAGTCAGAGTGAGCAACCCAGTGAACAGTATTCCTCTGTAGTTTCTGCTTCATGTTCCTATCCTGAGAATCCTCACTGATAGACTCTAGTCTGTAAAAAAAATGTAAGCTCTTAATCCCCAAGTTACTGTTTATCATGATGGTTTTTACATCAACAGAAGCAAACTAGAAAACACATCTATATTCTTGACTCACTAATTTCAATGTAATTATTTTGGTAATGGAGCTAAAATGAAAGGTGTCAAAGGGTTAAATGTTTGACCACAAAGTAAACAGTTTAAAATAATTTAAAAAATTACATCTACAAAACATAATTTTGTAAATATTTAATATTTACAAAATATTTGCGATCATCTCCTAAGTGACTCATTTGCGTATTTTCAGTAGCAATGTAGAGGATCAATACCATCTGTGCTCCTTAGTTTTCTTTTCTTTGAAGACTTAATTGTTCGACTGGTGTTGCTTAGAGGTAAGGTGTAACTAAAGTCCAGATTTGATCCCCAGGGCCACGAAACAAACAACTTCACAAAATCTGTAAGGTCTGGTTTTTCTATACCAGAGTAGTTTTAAGTATGTGAACAAAAAGGAAAATCTAAGATCAAAAGAGAAAAAGATCTGAGAAACATGCAGAAAATATAGAAGTAACAAGCATATTTCAAATGCTCTAAAGCCCTAGCTGTGTTGAGATTTTGAGTTAAAGGTCTCTAAAAATGGCCTTTAAGGGTCATTTGATGTGAAAAACATATATGTGGCAATGATTAAAAGAAACTTCCATGATTATATTATCTGCTACTACTGGGAATATAAGTATACTTGTATTTTGTGCCTGAAGAAACTGAATGAATCTCCACGAACGTTTGTAATTCAGCCAAGACCATAAAGCTAGTAAATGGAAAAGCTATTATTTAAATTGAAGTTCCCCTGGCTTCCGATCATGGTTTTGTCCCACATAATACATCAGTCTCAGTTTGATAGTATTGTAATAGACCTACCAATAAAACTCATATTGAAATGCCTGTAGCAAGGATGTATTAATTAATATTGAAGAAGATAAACACCCACTTACTAAGGGAATCTAAAAAATTAATCTACTTATAGAGTCACCTAATAATTTTTGGACTATGAATATTTCAAAATGATAATGTAGTAAGAGAATGAACTGAGTTTAAAAAGGAAACATAGTCTCTGCCATGTGAGTCCATGGCTCATAGTAACTTCTCTAGACCAGAAGGTAATTAGAAACTAACAGGTGTCCATCAAGAGTCACAAAGGGCACCTTCATATATAAGCACTTTATTGTGAGAGAAAGTGAATGCTGAAAGAAGATTACAATGGAACTTTCTTTGAATATACTATCAGAGCTAAGATAAAATTAGTTACATAGCAATGTTCTATATGTCATTTAAAAGAAATCAATGAATATTTGGTTTAACTCTTTATTTTTAATGACTAACCCTATATTGATAACTTAAAATTTACTTTCTCAGCTAAAAACCACATACAAGATCAAGCTAGACAGTACCACACCGATGGAGCAAGGTCTTCCTATATATGTTGGTATTTTACAGCCCTCCTCAAAAGCCACATTTTACTCAACAATTTCCTCTCATAGTCTATGTTCTATTGCCCTTAAATACATATAGTATATGAATTTAATATTTTGACTGGTTGTTGTAAGATTTAAATTAATCTCCTTTTTAACAATATTTATTAAATTAAACATTTGCTCAGTTCAACAAGCAACATAAAGCAATGATGGGCATCTAAAAATGTCTCTGAGATATTTTTCTAACATCAGATACAATAGCCAATAGACACCCAATCTATACAGTCTGGGATTTTGTCTTAATCACTCTTCTATGAATCTGAAGAGACACTATAACCAAGGCAACATTTAAAAAGGAAAGCATTTAATCATTATCCTCGTGGTAGAGAACCTGGTGGTAGATAGGGGTGATGCTAGAGGAATAGCTGAGTATTGACCCCACAAGAAGAGGGCATGGAGGAGGGAGGGAGACAGAGACTGAGACCAATATACTGGGCCTGGTATGGGCTCTTGAAACCTCTAAGCCCATCTCCAGTGACACAGTACCCTCAATAAGGGCAAGAAGACAATAAATGTATGAATTTATGGGGATCATTGATATGCAAACCACAATTATCCTTCTTAAAAGATGTAACTAAATATGAGAAATAGTATTTAAATTAACAAAATCAGAATTGAAAAGAGATATAAACACAAAAACTGAAGAAATTTAAAAAAATCATTAGGTATTACTTCAAAAGCCTATGCTCCACAGAACAGGAAAATCTAAACAAAATTGATGATTTTCTAGACAGCTACCACTTAACAAAAATAGATCAAGATCAAGTAAACTATCTAAATATAACTTCTAAGGAAATAGAAAGAGTCGTTGAAAGTCTCCCAATGAAAAAAGCCCAGGGCCAGATGGTTTTGGTGCAGAATTCTACCAAACCATCAAAGAAAAGCTAATAGCAATACTCCTCAAACTATTTCACAAAATAGAAGGAACACTACCTAATTCATTCTATGAGGCCACAGTTAACCCTGATACCTAAACCATACAAAGACCCAGCAAAGAAAGAATTTCAGACCAATTTCTCTTATGAACAAAACACTCAATAAAATCCTTACAAACCAAATCTAAGAACACATCAAAAGCATCATTCACCATGGTCAAGTAGGCTTCATCTCAGGGAGGCATGGATAACTCAGTGAAAATCCATCAACATAATCCACTATATAAATAAACAAGGAAAAAAATCACATGATTGTCTCATTAGATGCTGAAAAAGCCTTTTATAAAATCCAATACCCCTTCATGTTCAAAGTCTTGGAGAAATCAGGAATTCAAGGCACATATCTAAACTTAATAAAAGAAATATACAGCAAGTCAGTAGTCAATATAAAATTAAATAGAGAGAAACTTGAAGCAATCCCACTAAATCCAGGGACAAGACAAGGCAGCTCACTCTCTCTGTATTTATTCAATATAGTACTTGATGTTCTACATGGAACAATAAGACAAAACGTGCATCAAGGGAAACAAATTGGAAAAGAAGAAATAAAGCAATCACTATTTGTGGATTGTATGATAGCATGCATAAGCAACCCCAAAATTCTACCATAGAGCTCTTATAGCTGAAAAACAACTTTAGCAAAGTGACCAGGTACAAAATTGATTCAAAGAAATCAGTAGCCTTCTTTTTCACATAAGATAAACTGGCTGAGACAGAAATTAGGGAAACAACATCCTTCACAATAGCCACAAATAATATAAAATATGGTGGTATAACTCTAATCATGGCAAGTCCCCGAAGAAAAAAATTGAAAAAAAAAACCTCAGAAGATGGAAAGATCTCCCATGCTCATGAATTGGTAGGATTAACATAGTGAAAATGGCCATTGTACCAAAAGCAATCTAAAGATTCAATCAACTGCCACTAAAATTCCAACACAATTTTTAAAAGACATTGATACAGCAATTCTCAACTTCATATGGGAAAAAAAAAACCCCAGGATAACCAAAACAATCCTGAACAATAAAAGAACTTCTAAAGGAATCACCATCCCTGACATCAAGTTTTACTACAGAGAAATAGTAATTTTAAACTGCACACTATTGGTACAGAAACAGACAGATTGATCAATGGAATAGAATCAAAGACCAAGCAGTAAAAACACGCACATGGACACATTTTGATCAAGAAACCAAAATCATGCAATGGAAAAATGAAAACATCTTCAACAAATAGTGCTGGTCTACCCAAATGTCTGCATGTAAAAGAATGAAAATTGATCCATATTTATCACCCTGCACAAAACTCAAATTCAAATGGATCAAGACCCTCACCATAAAACCAGGTACACTGAATCTAATAGAAGCAAAAGGAGGAAATAGTCTTGAATACATTGCTACAAAAGACAATTTTCTGAACACAATAACATTGGCACAGGCTGTAAGATCAACAATTGATAAATTGGACATAATGAAACTGAAAGCTTCAGTAAGGCAAATGACACTGTCAATAGGACAATATGGCAGCCTCCAAATTGGGAAAAGATCTTCACTAACCCTACATAAGACATAGGCCTAATATATAAAATATATAAGAACTAAAGAAGTTAGACTCCAACAAACCAAATAACCTAATATTTTTATTTAATCATTTGTTTGTTTGTTTGTTTGTTGTATACTCCAGATTTTCTTCCCCTCCAGGCCCACCCTCTGACTGTTCCACATCTTATACTTCCTTCCTGCCCCTCTGTCTCCATGAAGATGTCACCACCCCTCACCCCCCCACCCCACCAGACTTCTAAACCTCCTGGGGCCTCCAGTATCTTGAGGGTTAGGTACATGGGATACGTCTCAAGTTGGGCAGGTAGGTTATTGGTTGACCATTCCTTCCATCTCTGGTCCATCTTTGTCCCTGCATTTCTTTTAAACAGTACACATTTTGAGTCAAATGTTTTGTGTGTGGGTTGATGTTCTTATTACTGCATGAGGGGTCCCGCCTTGCTACATTAGGTGGCCTCTTTAGGTTCCATGTCTCCATTGTTATGCATGTTGGCTAATGTCACCTGCATTGACTCCTGGGAGCCCCCCTCCCAGGTCTCTGGGACTTCATAGAAACTTGTAGCACCCCAGCCCACACACATCCTCAGCAGCTACAGATTTCTATTCTGTCTCCTGGCCCTCTGGGCCTTTCTTCTTTCTCTTGCCAGACCTGATCCTGTCTTTCTATTCCTCTTCCCTTCCCCTCCGCTCGCCCACTCAGTTCTCTTCCTCCTTCCTTCCCTCCCTCCTTCTGCATCCTGTGACTTTTTTGTTCCCCCTTCTAAGCATCCTCATTTGGGCCTTCCTTCTTAGTTAGATTTTTGGGTTTCTGTTTCTAGTTCCATCCATTTATAATGTCCTTGTTTTTAATAGCTAAATAGTATTCCATTGTGCAGATGAGCGACATTTTCTGTATTCCTTATTAGGATGAGGGACATCTGGGTTCTGTCTAGTTTCTGACTATTACAAATAAAGCTATAATGAGCATAGTGGAATGCATATCCTCGTAGTGATGTGAAGGAGCATCTTTTGAGTATATGCCCAGGAGTGGTATTGCTGGGTTTTCAGGTAGATATATTTCCAATTTTCTGAGAAACTGCCAGATTGATTTCAAGAGTGGTTGTATAAATCGCAATCCTACCAGCAATGGGGGAGTGTTCTTTCTATATATCCTCGTCATGTCATCACCTGAGTTTTTGATATTAGCCATTATGATTGGTGTAAGGTAGAATCTCAGAATTGTTTTGATTTTCATTTCCCTGATGACTAAGGACTTTGAACATTTCTTTAAGTGCTCCTTAGCCATTCAAGATTCCTCTATTGAGAATTCTCTGTTTAGCTCTGTATTTCATTTTTTAAAATTAGGTTATTTGACTCTTTCAGCTGCTTGTTAGGTCTTTCGGAGGGCAACCATGCTAGGTCCCTTTTTGTGAGCACTCCATAGCCTCAGTAGTCTCAGGCCTTGGGGCCTCCCATTGAGCTGGATCTTTCTGTGGGCCTGTCTCTGGACCTTCTTTTCCTCAGACTCCTCTCCATTTCCATCCCTGCAGTTCTTTCAGACAGGAACAATTATGGGTCAGTTTGACTGTGGGATGGCAACCCACAATCTTGGAGGTGGGCTCTACAAGTTCCCTCTCCCCACTGTAGGGCATTTCATGTAAGGTCCCTCCATTTGAGTCCCAAAAGTCTCTTATCTCCTAGGTCTCTGGTACATTCTGGAGTCAGATTCAGATATTTGCACCCAACCAATGAACAGAAACAGCTGACCCCTGTGGTTGAACTAGGGGAAAACTAGAAGAAGCTGAGGAGGAGAGCAACCCTGTAGGAAGGCCAACAGTCTCAATTAACCTGGACCCCCAAGATCTCTCAAACACTGGACCACCAACCAGGCAGTATACACCAGCTGATACGAGGCCCCCCAACATATATACAATAGAGGACTGCTGGGTCTGAGTTCAATCAGAGAAGATGCACCAATACCTGACACTATTAATGATACTCTGTTATGCTTACAGATAGAAACAAGCATAACTTTCCTTTGAGAGGTTTTACCCTTTAGCTGACTGAAACAGATGCAGATACCCACAGCCAAACATTGGGCCAAGGTTTCAGACCCTTATGGAAGTCAGGGATGGATTGAAGGCTATGCAATGGATAGAAATCCCACAAGATGACCAACATTGTCAACTAACCTGGACCCCCCCTGAGAGCTTTAAGAAACTGAGCCAGCAACCAAGAGCATAGGTAGAGACCCTAGCACATATATAGCACAGGGGTGCCTTGTCCTTCCAGAGTGGGAGAGAGTGCACCTAACCATGTAGAGATTGATTAATGTACCAGGGTGGGGCATACCTATGGAGAACAGTCTCTCAGAGTCAAAAGGTAGGGGAAAGCAGGAGAGGAACTCTGTGAGGGGAGGACCAGGACTGGAGGGCAGCACCTGGGATGTTTATAAATAAATTAAAAATAAATAAATACGTTTTCTGATTTCTGTCCAAGATACTAGAAAAATCTATTGTCCCTAGTGAGTCACTGTGTCTATGCTTGTGGTCAGAGTGACCTAGGCATACTAATGCATGTCCTCCCTTCAGGTCCTCTCTTGTTTCCTTTCTTCTCTATCTCTGTATTTTCCTTCATTAAACTCCTCAGAAAAGAAGTAAACTTAGAATCTCTCAGAAAGCGGCTCAAATCCAGATTAGGAGAATTTTTAGGACTACCATGTTTTGTGATGTGTCTTGTGTAAGGTTATGAAGTTCGTGAACATTAAGAGTGTTTGTTCAGAAACTATTCATGTGATTTTAACAGTGAGGCTGAAATATACTTCTATATCATAAAATTTAGATCTTAACATATTTATTCACTTGCTTCTTCTTTATGAATATATGTGCATGTACACAGGCCACGATGCCAGTCTAGATCAGAGGATAATTTCAGAGAGTTGGATCTTTCCTAATATTGAGTTCCAGAAATCAGACTCAGGTTGTTCACAAGCACCTTTTCTGAAATGTCACTTTGCCAGCCACAGATTTGCATGTTTTAAATGCATAATTTAGCCAGATAACACCACATACTAATTATAGGACATTTACATAACCTCCAAAAGAAGTCCCCTGTGCATTTGTTATTTCTATTCTCATGCCTTCTCCAGTCAGAGGAAATCAGTTGGATCATTCAAGATACATTTTTTAATTTTGCACTTGTAGGAGGATGATGGAATTTTTCAGGATTTCATATATGTAGGCAATGAAATATGATCATATCTCCAACAGATTTGTCCCTCCAATTCTTTCTATGTGCTCCCAACATGTCCCCTCCCAATGTCATGTCATAGTCTCTCCTCCACCTTCTTCTCCTTCTCCTTCTCATCCTTCTTCTTCTCCTCTTCTTTCTCTTCCTTCTTCTCCTCCTTCCCCTTTCTTCCCTTCTCATTCTTGTTTTCCTTCTCCTCCTGCTCCTTCTTCTTTCTTCTTATTCTGATAACCTAGTAAGTTCAGTTAATACTCAGATAACATTTCAGAATGGAATCAAAAATAATATAAGAGCCAAAGGATGGAAGAGTGCTATCAAATGCTGTCTTTGGAATAAGACATGTCTATTGCACCTATGAACTTACAAGAGCTATAATTATCTACACAGGATATAGCAAGTCAAAATCCCTGCATAGATAAGGTATACTATCACTAGGCCTCATCTTCTATTAAATAGCTATTGATAGATAAGGTATACTATCACTAGGCCTCAACTTCTATTAAATAGCTATTGGCAATGAATATATGATGGAGAAGAATAATTTCTTTGGGGAGATGTAACTATTAGTAGGATTCTCATGTTCCAATTGAAGAGCATATGGTTTTTTGAAACCCACTCATGTTGTGGCATGAGTAACTACTTGGATCTTACAAAAGAAATCTCTGGGGCCTCTCTCTCTCTCTCTCTCTCTCTCTCTCTCTCTCTCTCTCTCTCTCTCTCTCTCTCTCTGTGTGTGTGTGTGTGTGTGTGTGTGTATCTATACATGTATACTTTGGTGCTCAGAGCTGAACCTGTAGTCTTGAGCTTGCTGTGGAGCCAGACTCCCAGGTCTATAGGCTTGTTCTTGTTTATTGCTGACTAGTATTCACATGTTTGGTTATGTGACATGTTGTCATTTCAGCGAAGGGCTTTACTGTTTTCATTTTTTTAAGATTGTTAATAAAACTGCATGTAAAGGTTATGTATATATATTGGTATGGGAAGGTGTTTGAATTTCACTGGGCAATATTTTGGAGTAGGATGATTGAATGACATCATAGGTTAACTTTCTATTTACGTTTTTAAGACATAATATTTTTGCTGGTATAATTGATTTTGTTCATTTAAAGTTTGAGCATTTGATGTCTTTTGGTTGTGTGGAAAGTGACAGAAACTTTGTGGAGAGTGTGCAACCTGTTATGGCATCGCTGACTCATCTCTGAAATGGTTAGGGACTTTTGAGGTAAGGAGGATTTAAAGACATGGTTTCATGCAGAGACTATCATCTATTCCTGCTTGTTGACTTTTTATAAGTTTTCCAAAGTTTTGACTTTAATCGCACAAAATAAAGGAGAGGTTACATTAAAATTTAGGAAACTTGTGGTTTTTATAAATAGAAATAATTTTAAATGACAAATGAGATGATAAGCATCCTTATAAATGTATATACTTATTTCTCAAATGTGAAATATGAGCAACTTTATTTTCAACATTCAGAAAAATAAATTGGAAATTAATTCAGCTTTAATGCTTTATGTCTGACTTGGTTAGAGAATGGGCATCATAAGTGAGAAAACTGATAAAGAAAACACATGGTCACATGGAAAATGTAACTCAGAGATCTATATGGTATTCAAAAATGCTGTATATGCATTGTAGAAATTAAACTGTATTTGAAAACAAAATCTAATAGCACCTTATGGAAGATATAAATAGGCACAAGTTAAATAAGATATGTCAGCAACATACTGATTGTTAGAATGGCCTTTGTTTTCCCTGTGCTATGCAGCTGAAGTACAGCAAAGATAGGCCTGCAAATGGTTAAACTATGAGCAGCCAGAAAGGAGTCAGTGGAAGCCTAGTACCAGTTAATTACTGGTAGTCTAGACAATCAGTCTCTGGTCATCATCATCCTTCTGTCATAAATCCCCTTCGGCATTTCTGTGTATGGTAAACTCATGTCTCTGCAGACAGTGTGTGGGTTTTTAATTTTATTTCAGTGAAATCCAAGGATAAGATGGGTGCTGTATTCAGATGTCTAACAGCATGCAACATGATCCTGTGATATATACATTATGTATTAGGACGTGTCCAACTTCCCTTCTGTTGCTTTCTTGGGGATTTTTGTCTCTCAGTGTGTGCGAAATTTTCTTGGTCATTTGAGGCAGTGGTGCGTTACAGCTAAGCAGCTGTGAATATGTTCAGAGCTGTTCAAAACAACACCTGCAGTGTCAGAGTTCTCATAGCTCTCTGGAAAAAGTAGCTTATTTGTTTCAGTGTCATTTAAGAAAAGAGAATATAGTCACTTATATTAGAGGGTTACCAAAACTTTAAGTAAACCAATGTATCCTTTTATAGTTGTTACCCATAAGAGAAAAAAATAGACAAAAATGTTAATTCTTAGACTAGAATAATTTCTTACATTGCAACGAAGTTAAGAACACATTAAGCAAGTATTTTATGTTTAAGTGTTACCCCAAATATAGAATTTTCACTTCCTTGATATATGATGACTAATTTTTATTTAAATTACTCTTCCTCTCAAAAACATTTGGTTTATGTTGTAAAATATGTCAAGTCTAACATAATCTGGAGTTGAAAATAATTAAGTGGAATAAAAAAATTATGTTACTATTTTTTTCTAGGAGAGTAATATGAACATTATCAAATTAAAAAGAAAATATTTTTGAGGACATGCTGGTGGACTGAAACCATTCTAGAAATCACTTTAGACTCTGGACAGAGTTGCTGAACTTTCCATCCAGACACTCAGAACCTGTCATTCGTGTCTTGGTCCTCTCCCTGACAGAAGGGTGATCATACATGCTATGCCTTTATTCATGTGCACAAAGGCCTTCCCAAGTTAATTAGGTCTAGTCTTCATTTTATCTAATCTCCCTACCGTCATGTATATCTATTTTCTATATTTTCCAATCTACAGTATTTTAAAAGTCTCTACTTTGCCCTCATTGCTGTTTTCACATGCAGTTTGTGAATTGTAATATACCATTTTCCTGTTGTCTGTTCAATGCATCTCTTTAGCTGAGAGGTACTGTCATGTACTGGCTCTCTGTTTTCTACTCCTCAGACTGGCACTTACTTTTTTTTAACTCAAACAAATTACAGTACCTTTGCCCATTTCTTCTGTACTATTATCCACTGGTACAGTCTACTGCAAAGGCTTCAATTCCTCCCCAGTTAATGGCCCCATAGTAATTCTTTACTGTAGAGGTGTTTCTTCAAAGGACGGGGAGGATTCCCATAGCAAGTACTCCAAGAAAGAACAGATTGAAGCTGCATAATCATTTATAAAATAACTAAGGTCTGATGCATGCATACCTGTAGGTACTACTCCGTTAAAGGTGTGTACACCAAGCGCTGATACTCCTTGAGGTCTTGGAGGCCAGATATCTGTCCTTGACCAAACTCTCCCTCTGAATCTGATTTTTTTCTTTTGAATATTGTCTCTTATGGATGTTCTCTCAAATCTTCTCGAAACATTCTCCGGAACCTTATCCAGCAACCTTATCTGTTGCCACTTATGCCTTATACAATTTCAATATTAATACATAATCAAGTTAAATGTTACTATCCCCTTTGCTTTTATGTCAGTATTGCAGATACACAAAGCTGACCATGCCTTTGTTTTGTGTTCTCCTATGAGGCAAAACATGATTGTTCCTTTAAAATAACCATAATTATTTAGTTGGAGAAGGGATTGTTCTTTAATTATTTTAAATTAAGTTTCAAAACTTCTGCAATCAGTTTAAACAGAAAAATTTAAAAAACAATTTATCAAGTTTTTCTTCTTTTAATCTTTGTCTTATCTACTCCATTCTCATCTGATGTGTTTTGCTATCTCCATTTTCTTATTTTCTAAGCAATAATACTGTATTCTTCATAAAATACTTCCCTAAAAATTAGCTCATGTTATCTCCGAGAAATAGAAATAACAGACTTGTACAGAGAAATATATGCATTTGATCTTTGTTGACCAAATAATTGAATTCTCAGGATTTTTTTCAGTATTTGTCTTAATGAGATTACAAAGAGTGGGGTCAAAATGACTTCATTGGGTATGCTGATGTTGGCTATAATGAATTTCCTATTTATAATTCTAGGGCACAGTGCTAATATTTGTTCAATTGGTTTTCTAATTAGGGAAACATTTTGCATTCAGTTCATTTTGTCATTTAAATCAAGTGAAAAATTAGGGTGAACACATTTATCATTGAAATACAAGTTGTCACATTTTGATAATTAAGAGTCATTAAGATATAACGTATTTTCCTGAATATTTCACTTTAGGTGTATCTGAGCCCCAAGCGCCATATACAGAATACTAATTATGAAGTAGGCACACATTAGAAAGCATATTTTTAAAAGTTTTTTTTTTAATTCAGGTCTTTAAAAATTAACAAAGGTCTCAAAAGAAATTTTCATCATAAAAAGAAAATCATTGATGTAGCAATGCACTTCTATAAATATGTACTTATAGCCTTTTAAATTATTTATTGTTATGGATAGAATTCTTTCCAAGCTATACTTTCTCTCTGGCAAATGATTGTATGTCTTTTGAGTGATGGACTGTAGCATCTCTGCATATGTACCTCCCCTGGGCTCCCATACTATTTTATCCTGTACATTTATAATGGTATTTTTCATAGTACATTGATATCTGCTACGTATGCCACTATTTCCAGATTGTAAGCTAGTACTGCCTTGGGACATTTCCAGATCCTACATGCTCTCTGCCATTATTAAAAGCACACTTTATTTGGTATATATTGAGTTGCTGAAACTAAGAAAAAAGGAACCACACCCCTGCTGCATCTTAGACACCCTTTCCTCCTCTGGTACAATATTGCCAGAATATCTACAAGAAGCATGTGGTCAAGGATGACAGAAAAAGAAAATAATTTTAAGAGAAATTTGTCTGGAGTCCAGGACCCATTGTGGTTGTCAGCTTTCTATTGCAGTGATAAAATACTTGAGATTATTATATGAGAGGATAAAAGATTTACTTTGGATCATAGTTGCCAAGTTTTATGTCTGCAATCATAACTCCAATGCATTGTACTTTTGCTATGGCAGAATGGAAGGGCAGAGGCTCACAATGTAGAATAAGTGCATAGGGGAAAGGGTGGGGTCCCAATACCCTTTGAAGGACCCAGTACAACCACCTGACTTCTTTTAACTATAGCTCATCTTCTGAACTTTCTGGGACTCTCAGTAATATATCAACTAGAGAACAAGTCCTCTGCACAAGTTTGTGGCATATTTGAGTGCCAAAACTGAGCTTTCTGACCACCAAAGCCCATATTCTTATAACGATATTAAGTGCATTTGAAGTCTCAGCAGGTCAAGGATTACTCAGAAGTCCTAGTCTAGTGTCTCCTCTGAGACGGAAGGGACTTCAAGCTGTGAGACTGTAATGATACTGCTTTAAGTTCCATAAGTCACAATCCAGCGATGAAAGAAAAGCCTCCAAATAAAGGATGGGAAATTAGCAAGAGGGAATTACACCATAGTAAGAGCAAGACTAAAAGCTAGAAGTGAGAGCATTGTGTTCTCTAGGTCTGAGTCTGGTATCTTAGACATACTAAGCCATCTTACCCAGTCAAATGAATTCCTCAGTCAGAAAGTAATTTGGAAATTGAAAAAAAAAAAAAAGAAAAATCATTATGTGTTCAATAGGAAGAGAAAGGTGTTAAGGTCATAAGGGTACAAGCTGTAAGACAGAGATGCTCATGTTTGTATAAGTACCAAAAAGTGTGCCCTTGCTTCCATTTACCATGAAAAGGTTAAAGAAGTCTGTGTTTATAAATTGGAATATAATTCTCAGCACAATCCAGCCAACATGGTAGATGCTGCTCATACCTGATTGTAGCACACAGATCACAGACGAGGAGCCATTCACAACCATGAGAAGCTCAAAAATATCTAGTCTGTACAGTTTACCAAGGTAATTCAAATTGAATAGGGCACAAAATCATGAGGAGGAAATGAAGTTTTTCTTTTTGTTTTTGTTTTATTTTTTTAATTTTTTATTAGATGTTTTCTTTATTTACAGTATCTCCTTTCCCAAGTTCCCCTCCAAAAATAAAATACAATAAAATAAAATAAACAAAAACTAAAACAAACCTCTGTTCCCTCCCCCTTCTCCCTGCTCACCATCCCACCCCCTCCTGCTTACTGGCCCTGGGATTCCCCTACACTGGGGCATAGAACCTTCACAGGGCCAAGGTCCTCTCCTCCCATTGATGACTGACTTGGTCATCCTCTGCTATACAGAGCCACGAGTCCCACTAAGTGTACTCTTTGTTGGAGCTTTAGTCCCTGGGAGCTCTGAGGGTACTAGATAGTTCATATTGTTGTTTGTCCTAAGGTGCTGCAAACCCTTCACTCCTTGGATCCTTTCCCTAACTCTTTCATTGGGGACCCTGTACTCAGTCCAATGGAAAGGACAAAACGGCAATCAACAAATTGGGAAAAGATCTTTACCAATCTTATATCTGATAGAGGGCTAATATCCAATATATACAAAGAACTCAAGAAGTTAGACTCCAGAGAAACAAATATCACTATTTAAAAAATGGGGTACAGAGCTAAACAAAGAATTCTCAACTGATAAATACCGAATGTCTGAGAAGACCTAAAGAAATGTTCAACATCCTTAGTCATCAGGGAAGTGCAAATCAAAACAACCCTGAGATTCTACCTCACACCAGTCAGAATGGCTAGGATAAAAATCTCAGGTGACAGCAGATGCTGGCGAGGTTGTGGAGAAAGGGGAACACTCCTTCATTGCTGGTGGAATTGCAAGCTGGTACAACCACTCTGGAAATCAGTTTGGCAGTTCCTCTGGAAATTGGACATAGTACTACCAGAGGACCCAGCTATACCACTCCTGGGCATATACCCAAAAGATGCTCCAACATGTAATAAGGACACATGCTCCACCATGTTCATAGCAGCCTTATTTATAATAGCCAGAAACTGGAAACAACCCAGAACATGCCCCTCAACAGAGGAATGAGTACAGAAGTTGTGATGCATCTACACAGCTAATAGCTGGAGTACTACTAAGCTATTAAAAACAATGAATTTATGAAATTCTTGGGGAAATAGATGGACCTGGAGAATATCAT
>NW_022196905.1:42504700-42534935 GCF_008632895.1 Mastomys coucha | reverse complement strand
AAAAAAAAACAAAAAAAACCAAACAAACAAAAAAAAAAACAACAACAAAAAAACCACATAGTATACATTCTTTGATAATTGGATATTAATGCAGAAGATCTGAATATGCAAAATACAAACCACAAACCATAAGAAACTCAAAATGGAAAACCAAAGTGTGGATACTTTGTTCCTTCTTAAAAGGGGGAGTAAAATACCCATGGAAGGAATTGTAGAGACTAACTATGGAGCAGAGACTAAAGGAAGAACAATTCAGAGATTGCTCCACCTGGGAATCCTTCCCATATTCAATAATCAAATCTAGACACTATTGTGGATGCCAGAAAGTGCTGGATGACAGGAAATGAAGTTTTGTTTTATTTTGTTTTGTTTTCAGAAAAATGAATGTCATGGCATGTCTGAATGGGATGTACTACTTATAAACTTTGAGACTTCTGATTTTAGTCTTATATCTTTCTGTATATTACCTATGAAATCTTTATATCACTTTCTCCTTACTTTTTTGGAAAATCAAGAGAAAGATACAGTGGCATTCAGTATTTATCTATATCTTTACCACATAACCAAACCAATATCATAGTTTTCACAATTTAATCATCCAGGACTGATTTTATTTCTTAACATATATTAACCCTCAATTTAACCATCTTTTAATATGTACACTGTAGCACAAGACAAATACAATTCCCTCAATAAATGATGAATCAATAGGAGGATACTTGAGTGACAAGAATGAATGCATACCACTGGCAGATGAGCCAAATGCAAAGACTTAGAGATAGCCATTGCCCTAATTCAACAAAAGCTATGATCTAGAAACACAAAGTTGGAAATTGATTGAACACAGACTCTCTAAGGATATTAAGGAGTACTATTTGCCTCTCTATGAAATTATCTCTAATAGGATTTCATATATCAAAATAAAGTTGATTTTCACTCATCAAACTATGAGATGTAATTATCCCTTCTTACATTAAAAACGTTCCATTTTATGCTCCATATACTTTACACATTCAGAGAAGTAGTATTCTCTGCTAGTATAGACCTTTTTCGCACTAACATGTTTATAGAAAATATATGTCCCTTGTGAATTCACCCACACAGAGTATACATCCTATTGAATATTAAATTACTTTTGAATATGAATTGGAGTAAGGATTCTGAGGTCCAGAATAGGAAAAGATCTATTCTGAGATTTGTCAAATCGTTTTATCGAAAACCAAAATTATGGCTAAAACACAATCTGTGACTTAAAACTTACTTGACAGTATCTTAAAAAAAACTGAATAGAAACAGTGCATTGGGAGTATACTGTTCTTTATACAAGGTCTCAAGAGTCTACATACATCAGTTACTCTCCTGACATTGGGAACCATCTCATCTTTTTCTTTAGTGACAGTCTGTGTCTAGACTTCTTAGGACTATGAATTATATCTTCTGGCCTTATTTCAGCAAAACGTATCATCTAACCTAATAATTATTTAGCCCTCCAATGTTTGCTGCACTCTGCAATATAGTGATAATATTATTTTGGTAGGCACTTTTCTGGAGCATAAAGCTCAGAAAAAAAAAGCTTATTGTCATACACACATACAAATGCACAAGTTTGTTTCTAATGTAAAAATGAGCTGAGTACTAGGAAGAACTGGAAACCACTTTGTATTTGAAAGCAGTGTGAGGAGTCTGGTTGGAGAGTGACAGATTAACAAGAACAAGATCACAGATTTTCTCTTTGCCTCCTCAAAGTCTATGCCATAAAGTACAAGATGGGAGGCAGCTGGAAGAACAAAGGAAAGCCTCAACTTAGAAACTTAAAGCTAAAGGAAGCTGGTTGGCTACTGTGGCTATGAAATGTTCCCCATGGGCTCAAGCATTAGAACTCTTATTCTCTAGACAGTGGCTTTGCTTTAGAAGACTGAAAACTATTTAGGAAGTGCAAGTCATTGGGGGACATGGATCACTGAGCCTTGAAACTCTAGCACAGCCCCACATGTAGCTTACTCTACTTCCCAGATATATTGTCACCTCCCAATATCTCGATCCCAACACCATACTTCTTCTGACCTCTATTATATTCTGTCTTCTCCACCATGATGGACTGTATCTCTCTGAAACTCTAAGGCAGAGTAAGCCAAAACCTTTCTCCCTTAAGTTACTTTCTCATAGCAATGACAACATGTATGCAACAATCAAATTGTCCAGGAAGAAAGTTTTATTCTGACTCACATTTCAGAGATTTCAATCACTACTTGTTTTGCACTCTTGATTTTGGCCGCTGATGCCACAGATTAATAGGGTAGGGATGTGTTGTAGAAAATAATTGTTTATATCATGGCAGTTTGAAGATGGAAAAGATAGTAGACGGGTCTAGGGGTTCAGAGGCTACCTTCAAAAGAACAACTGGATGACCTACCATTCATCCACAAAGTCCGACTACCTGAAGATTTTTTCACTTCCCAATAATGCCCTGGATGTGGGACCAAACCTTTAACATATAGGTGTTAGTAAGATATTCAATAACAAATATAGCACTGATATATTTGAGGAATTATGTCAGAGGAGTCACAAACAAGAAGGGTGTATATATGTGTCCTAGGAGAGACAACATGAGTGAGGTTGCTGATCTTTGGTGACGAAATCAAGTTTGGATATGAAGGGATCATTATGGATAGAATAAGATGACAGTGAAGTTCAGGCTTGCAAGGAATGGTACCAGTTTGGACAATACAAGAAAGCATCAATACTTCCTGTTCTAAGGGAGGACAGATGGGATGGAGACAAGTGGTAGTGTGAGGCTGCAGAAGCCCTGTGTCTTTACCTTTCTGTATTTGAAAACAGCATTACTTTTAGTTCATTGTTTAATCCTTGGAATTTTTCTTCTATCATAGTTTTTCTTAAAGTTATGACATGTATTACAGTTGATTACATGTTGAATTCAATGAATATAGTAAAACTAATAACTTTAATGATATAATAGCTTTATTTTCTTTCTTAAATGTTTGTTGGAGAGTTCTCAGCTTAAAATGGCTTATGATAGACTAGTAATAAATATCCTATTGTCTAGTATTTATTCATTCTATTTTTTTTTCATTTATCCATTCAATTCTTTGGGCATTGCAAGCCTCCTCTATGTCTAAACTGAGGGAAAGTAATGAATATCTAGTACTTCTAAGAGGATAAAATGAAGACTCAATTGCTGGGTTTCTGGTATGCCTGGAAGATTGGTTTTGAACATGCACTAAAGGTCCTTTAGACATATGATGGAGAAGGACAGGTGCCACAAGATGGACAAAAAGTGAATCTGAATTTGTCTAGAGGTGAAAGGAGCACCAACTTCAGGGGATATCACTGAATGTACAACCAGAAGAATGAAGCTTTGATAGGAAGAAGGGAAATAAAGGTGAAATCCATGGACTGCTTGAGAGCATGTGTAAGGGCGAAAGGTCAATGTGAGAGGAACTTGTGAAGGAGAAATCTAGGGAAATGCACACCACCCAGAGAGTTCTGGGCCATCTGTCTGGGTGACGAGAAGGGTAGAAAGTTGAACATAATACATCCAGTTTTCCCTGAAATCCCGTGGGCACTGTGTGAGGAAACCATGGGAAAGGGAGAAATCCAGGGGGATTTATCCCTAACCCTTGATAAATAAAAAACAGCAACAGTTCTAAAGTGGAAATCTGGATGAAAATGATAAATGGGAAAGGTAGATCTGAAGAACAAACTTTTAGAACTGAGTGGGTTAATTACTTTTGTTTATCCAGTTCTTCTTGATCCTGGCATTGGAGTTTTAAACTACAGGATTCTTCTTCACTCTTAGTGGCAAGATTAAAAAGAAATATATGACTTTCATTTTTCTGTCTTAACAACTAACTAAATGCTGGCCTGATTTTGATTTCTCTGTCAAGTTTTGAAGCACGACCAGTTTTAAGGGAAAGTGGAACTTGTATTTGAGTTCGAATAAGGTATTTTAGTGTTTTTTTTTTTTTTTAATGTTTGCTTTGTTTGAAGAGTGGTCTCAAATTGTGTCTCAATTTGAGAATGTGTCTCAAATTGGCTTTGTAATCCTTTGGCTGTCCATAAACCTGAGAATCCAAGCCTATGTTACTGAATCAAGCTCCAAAAGAACATTAAAATGGACACCTCTGGAATTTAAATGAAAGAAATACATTTGGAATTTGTAGATTTAAGTGGCAATTTAACCTATCGAACACCCAAGGAGTCCAAAACTGTTTTTTGCAATTAAAAAAAAAATGCCATCAAATTCCTGATAAGAAAATAAAAGCCATCAGAAGACATTAAAAGTGAGTAGCTAAATAGACATGGGTGTGTCAGAGGAAATAATGAAGATTTGAATGGAATAATGGAGGGGTGACTTTTCCTGACGCATGTGATGTATGTATGATGAAAATAAAAGTCTGTTTTTTTTTTTTTTTTCAGGAAGTCTGTTCTTTTTGTGAAATGTTTACAGGAATGGTGTTTGTAACTTCATCAAACTGTATTATATACTGATATAAGTAGAAGGGGACTAGTGAGAGGAGTGAGTGACACAGACTGCTTCGAAACCTTTCCTACAGAAAGACTTTTAAAAGCTGCAACTTCAAGGTGACTGTGAGCAGTAAAGAATATTTTCTCTGCTTGAAGGAGATTGAAGTCAACACAAAGAGAAAACGAGGTGGCCAGGAAAAAAGAACTTAGGGTATTAAGAAAGATACTTTATACTAGAGGTTCTCAACCTGTGGATTGCAACTCCTTTAGGGGTAGCATTGATTTTAGAGTGAACCTACAAGATGGGAAATGGTTCAACACTACCATACCCAGGTTTCAGATCCCAAAAAAATAAAAAATAAAAAATAAAAGAGAGAAAAAGAATTGAAGTCTGGACTCTAGCTTAATATGTCATTTTACTTAGATCCCTTAGCCTGTCTATAATTCAACCTATAACTACAAAAGACTAAACTAATAGTGGACAGGTAAACAGTTTATTTCTGAATAATAGCAGAGGAATTTTGTTGATGTCTCAGACATCCTTTTCTGTGAGTGCATCTAATTACTCAATAGCAACCTTTAGAGTGAATTTCCTTCTCCCCTGTGTGTGTTTGTGTGTGTCAGCGTGCGTGTGCATGAGTGTATGTGTGTGTGTTTGTGTGTGCGTTTCAGCTCTGAGACCAAATGACTGGTGTAAACATCTTGAGAAAGGATGGATTTATATTGATTTAGGATTGTATATGATTTACTCCATGCTTTGTGACCCTGTACACTTAAGAAGAACATCATGGCAGCAGACAGATGTGACAGAGAAGTTTCTTCCCATCTTGTGATCAGAAAGCAAAAGAAAGGAAGTCCCAAGAGCATGAGCTTTCTCCAAGTATGGACCACCTCCTAAATTTTCTTAAAACCTCCAGAAATCATGCTACCAGCTCGAGACCCAGGCTGATAGTTGAGCATGCTGGAGACATTTCCTGCTGAAGCCATAACCCTACAGTGTCAGTCAGGATTCTACATTTTTACTTCCTGAGATCAGCTTCTTAACAGACTTCTTGGTCTCAGTTTCTATACATAGGAGAACGCAACCATCAAAATCAAATCAAACTAAGCATCTAAAGATTTGTCCCCTGCAAGAGGTTCCATATTGAATCTAGACTTTGTATAAACCCATTGAGCCAAGCAGTTGCTCATTCATTTTAGAAACCATAAGACATCTGTATACCTCAAGAGTAAGGTTTGTAACACAATAGGTTTGTAGACAGATGGATGGATGCCTTAGTTCACACTGCTATAATAAACTCCATAGACTGTGTAGGTTAAACAACACTAATTCACTACAGTTCAACAGAACCAAAGGTCATAGTGGCATCTTGGACAAGTTCTTCGGAGAAACGTCTTCCTTGTTTATAGGTGCTATTTTAATTCTGTATCATTACATGCCTCTTGTTAAGGGTAGTGATTCCATTCATTAGGGCTCTGTATGGGTATTTCCTACCATTTCTTATGATTAACAATACTGCAGAAAAGTTACTTTATAAGGAGGAAAAGCTAATGCCATTTACAATGCTAGAGGCTTGAAGTCCATACAATATAATATAAAATTTATCTTGGGTCTTTCTTAGCAGAATCATACAATGATAGGGTGTAGAGATGTTTCTCTCTTTATTTTGTAAACAATCTAGTTATGGAAGTCCTATTCTGAGGACTTCACTAGATCCTGAAAACTTTTGAATATCCTTACTTCTAAACCTCATTTTATTTATTCTTATTCTCATTCATTCATTCATTCATTCAGGTAGTGTTTGATATAGATCCCAGGGCATTTCCCATCCATGATAAGGCCTATTCTACTGAGCTATGCTCTTGGCCTCACATTTTAAAATCATTACTTTTGACTTTGAGAATTAAAGACCTATATTAATTCCTAGGACATATTCAAACCATTGCTTCCTTTATGATCAGTCTACCTCCCAAAGATACCATCTCCAAGACTACCAAATGACTTTAGGCTTCATAGATTTTTTTTTGAGGATATATTGATTTACCATGAAAATGGAGCTTGAGTTGTAAGTTAGTTCTATGGATCAAGAAAGTATGTATTGAAAATGAATTATGGGAAGCAATTCTACAGGAAGAGGTGTATCTGAAAAGACATTTTTGTCATTCAGGGAAAGTCATTTGGATGGTTCTGTTTTGTTTTGTTTTGTTCAAAATTAGGTTTCATATAACCTAGGCTAGCCTCTCACTCACTGTGTAGCTGTAGATAACCTTGAACTACTGCACTTTCTGCCTCTATATCCCAAGTGCTGGGAGGATAGGCATGCACCAAGGATCTAAACAAGAGCCTGGAAGGAAGCTGCATAGTGGAGGTTGAAAGAAGAGAGGGAAGGAATTCCTATTACATTAAACTAGCTGGTCATGTGCCAATTAGTGAGTAGTGGTGGGCATAAACTCAGTGTGGCTAAGGTGATACCTCTGACGGGTTAGTAATTTGGATATGAAGTACTCACCTGTTCAGAGACATCTAACCTGTTTCCTGACCTAGTATGGTGTGTTCCAATTCCAACTACTACGGAAAATGTTGTCCACAGCCTGAGTAATGCCTGTGGATTTATCCATGGCCTTAGTATCACTCGTGCCCTTTTATCTGGGGGAAAATCTAAAGAGATTCAGTTTCATGTATTAAAACTTTTCACATGAGTACATATTTGGAGACCAACACTGTGAAACATCTGAATCTCCCACATCATGCACCATCAACTTTTCTTTTTCTGCAACTTGCAGAAAGGCTGGCTAGTTAGAATGCACTGGTACAGTTAAAGTACCATCCAAACCACAATTAGAACAGAACTAACAATCCAGGTGTGAATTGTATCATGTCTCTAGAGATACATGTCCTTTTATTTTTCCCTAAAATGACCAAGTCTTGCTATATGCATTGTAACGTCAGGTTAACTTGTTCAAAAAAATGCCTTATTGATTGTGGACTGTATTTCAGCAATCAGAAGATTATCTTGAGAGGCAAGAAGAAGTATAATGATAGACTGCATGACTCTCAGGAGCTTTGTAGCTCATGCAAAAATAAAATGCCCTCATATTTCCCACAGTTTAATCTGTATTTCGTCTAATTTTACAGAGCTAGAGGTGAACTGGAACACTGGAACACTGTAATTTCCCTTGCTACCAATTTCACGACTTTAAAGAAAGGAGTTGAATTAGTTTCCTGTGGTCATTGCAACAAATTACTGCAGATACACTCTCTTAAAACAACAGAAATTTATTCTCTCACAGCTTCTGAAGTTGGAAGGCTGTGATTAAAGTGCCAGCAAGGTCACACTTTCTTGCAAAACTGTGGGGAGACAGTCCAGTTAATGGCTGCTTTGAGTTTTTGTTTTGTTTTGTTTTTGTAGACTCTTGGTGCCATCCGTCTTCTGCCTCCATTGTTACACTGCTACTTTGGAGGCAGAGAATCCATCTCACCTTTTCTCCTGTATATGACACATGGCTGTCTCAAGCAAGGCCTCACCTGGGCAATGCAGGGTAACTGCTCTATCCCAGGTTCTTGCTACAGATTCAGAGACATTCCCTGGGAATAAGATAGTCTTTGTTTCAGCTGCCAGGATGTAAGACCTGGGTATCTCTGCTTTGGGAACTCAGTACAGTAAACTGCCAGAGGAAAACCTACTCATAATTCTTCTTGTTTGAGGCATGTGTGAACATGAAATAGAGAGAAAGATAGGTAAATGATGCAATAATGATTACCTTAAGAACATTCTCAATATATATTTTGTTTCTACCTTTGTCTGAGTAGGGAAAAGAAAAAAAAAAGAAGATGAATATAAATAAAAGCCATAGGAAGTAGAGTAATAACTATAGACTATGGAACCAACAAAATCATCACCTACACCCACTTGAATAACTTTAATATGATATGCTATATAGACACACACATACACATGCACACATGCACATGCACACACACATGTATACACACACACACACACACACATACACACAGCCTAATGTCGAATGTTCCCCACAGGAGTTCTCTATAGTCACTACTCTCAGAGTTCTTCAGTGAACACAGATGGCTATTAAGAACACATTCTCCTCACAAAGACCAGATTCAGGGTCACCCTCACCTCTAATTGCATTAGTGATACAGGCTTACCCACTGTTCATAATTTCTGATAATGTATTTATGCAATCATCTCTCTTCCCTCTTTCCTACTTCTGCCTCTTGCCCCAGACATAGTAAATCCTTGAGCATTTTTGAAAGGAGGAAGCGAGTCTACTCTGAGACAGATGCCTGCTATATTGCTGTATTAAAGTTGTTGGGTTCACATATCAGAGTGCTTGAGATCATCATAAGTCATAATCAATAAAATTCTCTCTTAATGAGGGCTCATTTGGCATCATATATCTTTTAAAAATATGAAACAAAGGTTGCATCAAAGTCTTTCTGGACCAGCTCTAGGGTATTTTTGCCCCTAGCTGCTCTCTTTGCTTGAATGCTCTAATGACACCATCTTGGGGAAATGGGAGGGTTTGCCTAATGTGTTTTCAAATGGAAGTTGTGGAGTCTTAGGAGATTTTCATGTATCTGGATAAATCATTAACTCTTGTTTTTCTTTAAATACTTAAAACATCGGCATGAGAAAAAGAATCACTAAAGTTATCCATGACACAGCAAAGGAGAAATTAAAAAGAAACAAATCTGGGAAAGTAAATGTCTTCGTCAGCATGAGCAGTTCAGATCCACTGTAGAGAATGGAATGACAGGCCTGGGATTCTGGATCAATCTGCCTTTCCAACAGAGAATAAGTCTTCAAAGGTAGAATTGACAACATCAGAAATGAAGACTTATCTTCTCAGTAGTCATTGAGCTTTGAAGATGCCAAAACCAGCAGTCCTTTGAACTACTATGCCCAGTATCTTAAGGCACGAGCCATGTATGTTTCTATTTGTGTGTAAAATTTCCTAATTACTATATCAAGACTCAGAGATCTGCTTAACTAGATTGTGGCTCCCTCAGTGTATACAATTTTTCATAAACAAGATTAAAAGCAGATTGCTTTCTTATTAGAACAAACACAAAGGGATTGCAATATTTGGAAGACTTAGTTTTCCCTCTTTGACAATTATCAACTTTACTTGTAGAATTCTTAACAAACCAAAAAACTTGGGGACTATTTGTAGACTATTTTCAAAATATAAATTAATGAAGTTTGGCCTTACTTGGGTTTCATTCATTATGCCAAGAGTAATGATCTCACAATAATAATAGTTTGTGACTAACAGTAGCACACACAAAAGAACCATTCCCCTAATGAGCATATTAATATTAAAATGTAAAGCACTGAACTGTGAGTAAATTATATGTTTGCTTTTATCTCCATTCCATTTGTGAAGGAGCAATTAACTGGTTCTTGTCATAGAAAACCTATTTGTAAAGCTAACACTTTGTAACAATATTCCATAAGGTAACTGAGCAATTCAAAATATCAGAAATGCTAACCGTATTTTTCTGTGTGCACAGCACTGAGATTTATTCCCTACAGTTCACCATGGTTTTAGTCAGAGAGTACCTTCAGAGCTGACTGTGTGAAGAATTATCATCTAGTAAAGTAAAAGGCAGACTGTATCTGCCATGTGACTTAAGTTTGTATTGAATTCAAGAAAGCAAGTGGAAAGTAACTGAATCCCACTAAATACTTGTAGACTCTTTGCTGTAAATGAAATGACTGTCTTTATGGTTTTGATTGGCTCTAGTTCCTTGACTGAATGGGGGTATGTTTCATGAAATTAGTGCAAGTTGAATTCAATATTAGCACATTCAAAATGTGCTTATTGTGCAATTAGCACTATATAAAACATTGACCCAGACTCAATGGGAAAGACCCAATTAATAGAGATAAAAATAGTCAAACACATTCAAACAACTTCTTGCCATAGCTTGCATTCTAGTAGTTACTATACCCAAAGTTATTACATAAAAGTGAAGTTATAAACAACTGGAATTTGGAAATTTGGGGACAAGGTGGAAGCCTAGTGCTATGGCAATCCCATGGAATCCACAGGAGTCACCCTAGCAAGGACTCCTAGTAAAGAGGGACACAGGGTCTGAACCACCATCTTCCATAACCATGCAAGGTCTCAGTGGAGGGCTTGGGAAACTAACACAGTGATAAAACCTTTGACCTTCAGTTTGTCCTATCTGCAGCGTGTGCTAGACCTGGAGCTTAGCAGAATTGTCATCAAAGAGACTAGAGAGACTTCATCCAGCATCTGATGGGAAGAGATGCAGAATACCACAGACAAACATTAGGTATAGCTTGAGGAACCCTGAAGAGAAGCAGAGGAAGGATCAGAAGAACCAGAGGGGTCAGGGACATGCCAAGAGAACATGGTACATAGAGATAACTGACTTGGACGCATGAGAACTAGCAGAAATCAGGGACTTAGGTCCTTTGTACATATGTAATGGCTTGATATTATTGTGGAAATCCTAACAGTGGGAACAGGGTCTGTCCGTGACTTGTTTCCCTACTCATGAAACCCTTTTCCTCCTACTGGGTTGCCTTGTCCAGGCTTGATGTGATGGTATATGCCTGGTCTTATGGGGACTTGTTATACTCTACTTGGTTTACACCCCTGGAAGGCCAGCTCTTTTCTGAGGGGAACTGTAGTTGGGATATAATATATTAGAGAAGAATTAAAAAATACTAAAGTACAAAATACAGAAAAGTTATAGAAATAATATCTCTAGTAGTTCCCCAAAAGAGAAATGTTGTTTAGAAAGGCAGTAAAATAACATTTAAACAGGTTTATGAAAAATTTTGTAAGAGTTGACATGATCACAGACATAATAGTATACATCAGTAATGTTTAATGTTAACTCGCTTTCATAAGAGCTTTGAAATGTATCAAAACACTTCATTCATTCAACGATCCTTTAAGGATTCACTAGTGAATTCTGTGAATTCTCTCTTTAACAGGCACACTTGTGGTACCCAAGGCTTGTAAAGTGTGTTCCTTTGTGCTAATATCAGCTACAAGCTACTTAAAACTATTACATTTCAAATAATATTCTGTGCCTTCCTTAAAATATGAGCTTCATAATGGTGATAATTATAATATAGAGCAATATTATATAGTAAAACAAAATTACTTTCCCAAAAAGGCAATTTCTACCTCATAATCTTATTTGTCTGTCTGAAGTATGCTTGGTACATTCATTATATATACTAATTCATTCTTTCAGGAACTCTGAGAAACAGGTTCCTCTTTCCATTAATCCAGCAGGAAATTAGGGTTCCTTGATGGTTTGTACATGCTTGGCCCAGGGAGTGGCATTATTAGGAGGTGTGGTCTGGTTGAAGTATGTTTGGCCTTGTTGGAGTAGGTGTGATACTATAGGCATGGGCTTTAAGACCCTACCCCTAGCACATGGAAGTCAGTCTTAACACTAGCAGCCTTCAGATGAAGATGTAGAACTCTCAGTTCCTCCTGCACCATGCCTGCTTGATCACTGCTATGTTCCTGCCTTGATGACACTGGACTGAATCTCTGAACCTGTAAGCCAGCCTCAACTAAATGTTGTTTTTGCAAGAGTTGCCTTGGTCATGGTGTCTGTTCACAGCAGTAAAACCCTAACTAATACAGGTCCTTAGAAGGTTTTGGATTTGCTGGTTCACATGACTGGTGAGGACCTTATTTGGAGCTTGACTCGGACACTTAAATAGTAAAACATGTGAGTAATGTTTTGAGGAGCTTATTCAAACACTAGCAGATAGTTGAGTGAAAACTATGCAAAGAGATCACTCATCAGTAAGTAAATGTATTAGAAAGGAGTTTGTGAAAAGGAGCTGTTTATATGTGATGGTCAACATCTCTACCTAAAAGGCAATAGGCCGGGGTAGGCGGCAGGCAAGTTTGTGGGCCTAAGTAAACTTTCCCAAGTGTGTTTACTTTTAAAACAGGTTTTTAAAGGGATTTATCAAAGAAACAGGCATTCCTAAACAGAAACTTTTCATAGACTTGCATGGGTCCACCTATACAAGAAGTAAAGATATCATCTCCAAAACGAATCTTTAGGATCAAGATTCACATAAATAAAATGCAGCACCTGCAGAATGAATACTTTGGTCATTTAAATTACTTTACTGAGGATAGTGAAAATCAAATGGCTAGTGTAACTATAACTTAAATAAGCAGCTGACTAAATCTCTAATCTATTTTAACTAACCTATCTAATAGATGGTGAAGGGAAACTCCAAGCTCTAAGTGTGTGGTTGCTATTAAGGATAGACTTTTACTTTGCCTCTACTCTTCACTCTGCCAGTAAAATTTCTTTGTAGCTGTCAGAGCCCAGGTGTGTTGCATGATGTATTTTGGAGTCAGTAAACTGGGAATCTTTAGTACTCATGGTCTCTACCTTTCTTCAATATTCTTTTAAAAGTCATAATGAGCTGGGCAGTGGTGGCACACGCCTTTAACCCCAGCATTAGGGAGACAGAGAGGAGAATTTCTGAGTTCAAGGCCAGCCTGGTCTACAGAGTGAGTTCCAGGACAGCCAGGGCTATACAGAGAAATCCTATCTCGCAAAACAAACAAACAAAAAAATCATAGAAAGCCCTGAAAACTGGATCTTTTCTGAGGATTCATGATCTGGTATGGAAAAGAAGCTAGCCAAAACTAGAAAGCAACTCCTGGCAATGTGTAATTAAATGCCTAATTTTGTGACACAGGCAACAGGGGCCATGTAATAGCAGAGAAGAATAAGAACAGAGTAGGCTGGGCTTGTCAGAGCATGTTCATGGGGGAGGCAGGGATATTGGTAGGATCCTGTACAGTAGGTAGGAGGCAATGAAAGGGAGTAAGAAAAACTGCAGGCAGTGGGTACATCTGGGAAACTGGCCTGGTAGGAACACATGTTTACTGTTGGGATGAAATTAAAAGCAAAAACTGACCTCTTCTGTTCTTTTCTTTTTTCCTTCATGCTAAGTATCTAAAATACACTGAATATTAAAGGTAATTATAAAAGTTTCACACCAAGATATATGAATACTTTTCCCATTTCTATATACACATATAATTTTTCTTCTCTTTCCTTCGAAATGCTATCATGAGATGTAAAGACTGACTTCTTAACTGTTGTATTGGATGAGGTAGTTCGCTTCCTTGTGCCACAAGGAATAAACACAAACATAAAAAGTTCAACCGGCTTGCTGTGAGCCTGTGTGCTGTTTGTAATATTCCTGCTATGTAATTTCCTTAATTTATTGAATTCATGATACTTGTCTGCCTTGTTTTGTGATTACTTGTATTTCCTGCTTTAGACATTTTTCTGTTCTATTGATTCTTATTTGGTGGGGAAACAGAGAATGTTCCTAACTATTGGAGTAAGGATGGTGCTAAAGATACCAGCTATGTTTACATTAAATAACTGAGTCTGAAGAGATGGTTCAGTAAGTAAGGTTCTTGATACACAAACTTGATTGCATGGCTTGACCTTCAGCAGCCATGTGAAAGCAAGGCATGACATGTGTTTATAATCCTAGTGCAAGGAAACAGAAGCAGATTGCTGGAGTTCTTTAATCACTGAGTCTAGCCAAATGAGTGGCCCCCCATCTCAAAAAACAAAGTAGTTACTAAGGAAAACCTCTGCCCAACATCTATGTTTGATCTACACACAATCACACACACACACACACACACACACACACACACACACACACACCATGAAGCACATGCACTACCCCTTCCACACATGCAAGCACGTATAAATATAAGAATCAAGTCAGTAAATCCATAAATAAATAAAACAGCGTAATGTTTTATAAAACACTGGCATACATGCTAACTTCTTACTCCTTACAGTAGCCCCAGTCACAGTAGTTGCTGTCATTGTTGTTCCATGAATCTGAAAATTAATGCTTATAATTTTTTTAAAATTTAAAGCAATTTATTTAATAATACATAGTAATACCACAGGGCTTTTCACTGGAGGCCATTGAACACAGCAATGATGTTATTGTGCTTCTTGTTATATTGCTCCAATAGCACAGTACTATTTGTTTCAAATCAATGGGTTAACTCAGTTTTTAATCACCGGTTGAAACTCTCTGATTAGATCAGGCTGGTCAGAGAGCTCCAGGAATCCACCTGTGTCCTCTTCAATGCTGAGATTACAAGCAGTTGCCATGACACCTGACTTTTCTGTTACCTCAGGTTCTAGTATTAACCCTTCTTCTCAGGCACACAAGCCAAGCACTTCACTAACTATGCTTTCTTCACAGATCATTATTATGTTTCTCTAAGTCTGTTTTTTTTTAAATGTACATTCATGCATATATCTGTTTGGATGAATTATGTGCTTGGTACAACTTTTTTCTTTTTGACTTTTTAAAACTTTTTGTTTTTTTGGTCCTTAACCCCTATGACTCCTCTCATCCTTCCTCCCCAATCCATTTGAACTGACTACAAGGTATCCAGGGATAAAAATGGAGCATAATAGCCAATCAATTACTAGCCCAACTTGAGACCAATGTCAGGAGATGGAGTCCACCCCTGACAATTAATAGTATCGTCTTATAGACATGAGCTGACAAAGTATTTCTCCGCTGGTGAAATGAGTCAATTCAACTCTCTCTCTCTCTCTCTCTCTCTCTCTCTCTCTCTCTCTCTCTCTCTCTCTCTCTCTCTCTCTCTCTCTCAATATATATTTATTGGGAAATCACTCTCAGGTGGGCATGTTCACTTGCCCAAGTATAGGAGGTTAGGAAAGTTACCGTGGGAAAGGAGACTGAAGGGAGAAGCTTATGAGTGCATCCAGACAGAAGGTAAAAGAAGAAAAAAGAGAAACTAAAATGTCTTAATTATATAGGGAAGAGCCTATAAAGGAAGGATAGCCCAACCCCTGGGCTGGAAAGTGCAGAGTAAAGGGCTTGCTTGGTGTGCCAGGTAGGGAATGAGGGATACTGGGAGAACCTAGAGGCCAATTCTGCCTTCATATGTACCTCAGCACCTTGTCTTGGGTTCGAAATGCAACAGAAACCTAGCATGGCTGTCCTCTGAAAGGTTTCACCCAGCAGATCAAGGAAACAGATGCAGAAACCAACATCCAAACATTAGGCAGAACTGGGGAAATGTGGGAAATAGCTAGACATTTTAAGTGGTTCAAACACAGCCAACTGTTACAAAAATCAAAACTTGTATCTCCTGCCAAATGTTGGCAATATCTCATGAAAAGTTAACATATTCTCCTGGATGTAAAAAAAATGTACAGTTGAGATAAACTGAGCATGCAGTGTCTTATTTATCTTGATATAATATATACTAAGTATGATACATCTGTAAATTAATTTAAAGAACCTTTTTATTCATATGAAGAGAAACAGCCATTCAAATTTCTATACACTTGATATAAACATTTCCTTCCTATGCACACTAAACAGCTACAATAAGATTGGGTACTAGAGTATCTTACTCATTTTTAAGTAGAATGGGTTTATTTGGGGGTTTTTGTTAAATTCCATTAAAGTAGAATAAGGCAATGGTCAAACAAAAGGGACATTTCTCTCTGGACCATCTATTCTCTACTTCTGGGAATATGGCATACATTTTCCTACTGTATGTACTAAATATCAGATCTAAGAAGAATCTGAAAGTCCTAGAGAAGAAAGCTCACCTATGGCCCACAGAACAAATGGCAGATGAGGGAGAATCCCAACAACTTAAATGTACCAAACATGAAGTTTGGCTCCCTGTGGCCAAAGGACCATAACTGGCAAGTAAGGAAGACCGCAAAGGTTTAAACAGTAACTATTCTGTTCCAGCCAAATGCATACAAGTGAGGCAATCCTAACTCTTGGCTCATCAGACAAGGGCAAGAAGCAAGCCTCAGCTTGGACAGTTGCCAGGCAGCTGCTAGGCTCTTCATTGTGACAAATGACGTTGACCAGTATTAGCTACTGTAGCTGACTCTCCAAAGATGACTGTAACCATGAAAGAGTGAGACTCTCCAGCAGCGAGCATGAGCAAAGGCTTAGTTATATTTCTAACTTTAATATTATATAATTTAGATTTTATATGAACTTTAATGTGCCTACAAAAATGCTTTAAAAATAAGGTGAGTTTCTAATATTTGAAAGATTAATGTAGAAGTTATTCATTTTACACTAAGAATGTTGCCTAGTCTTTATAATTACCTTTAGAGGAAAGAACCATTTTGATCCAACTTTTGTTTTAAATATACAACTTTGGATAAACTTATTCAACTTGCTTCAAGGCTCTCCACTAATAAATATACGTTGTTTAATTCAATGTAGACACAAACTTTTTAAACACTATGATGATGTTAGGCTGTACATATGCATGCATACATTTATTCACTCACCAAACATATGTGTGTCATTTTCTAAATAACTCATTAAGATTATTGCTCTCAATGGTCTTATCATATTAGAAAAACAAACAATAAACAACCATTTATCATGTTATCAGTTATTGTCAACTATTATTATATGTAAAATAATGTAATATAATAGAAAGCATTGAGAGAATCATCTTCAGATCTGGAAGTCAAGAATAGCTTCTTTGAGAAAGGGATGCTTGAACTAAGGCCCCCAAACCATGAAGAAACAGGTCACGCAGCTATGTGTTCTCAAACTCCGAATTCTATGAAAAAATGCCTTTATACTGAGGTGGCACTTGCTTTGGTGGTCATTTGAACAGAAGGACAATTGAGGCTGGAGGATTAGGAATGACAGAAGAGTTAGAAAAGAAATAATAAAAACCTGGAAATCAGAATAGGCATCTGATTTTCCTTACACGGGAAGCCAGGATGTTTGGAATTAGGGATGAGTTGGAACACTGATTGATATTGACATGAAAAAATATTGATGAGTCATAACTCAGCAGGAATAATGTGGAAGAACATGGTGATATCAAGACCTTTTGATATTGTCTGGGAAGAGATGATTGTGATGTAGACACCAGTGTCTCCAAGGAGACAAAAAATAAGGATCAGTCCTGCTCAGTTCTCCATCAATCCCACCAGACACAAAGAGCACCATGTTCAATTGGGGCCTTGTAACAGTATGAAAAAGACATGAAGTGTGGAGTAATACCCAATGAAATGTGTGTGTGTGTGTGTGTGTGTGTGTGTGTGTGTGTGTGTTATAATGTATGTGATAATGTGTCATATTCTAAGGATTTTTAAATTAACATTTAATGTAATATTAATATATTTAAACAAAATTATAGATTTGAAAAATATACTGAAAACTATTTAAAAACAAAACTTCATGATATGATCCCCGTATTTCAAAGTACTAGAAAACATAAAGTTAATCGTACTCAGTGCACATTCAGTAGAGAGTAATTCATAGCTTTGTTTCATGAAAGTTGATGAAGCTGAGAATACTTAAACTAATGAGAATAGACATTTGTATCTTGGTGACTAAAACAATCTAATCAAAATAAGTAAGTCATACTTATTTTGTTTACTGCCCAAGAAAGTAAATTGCCCTGGACAAATGGAAGCTACAGGTAAATTTCTCCTCCTCACAACCAAAGAAGTTTAGATTCATTTTAACAGGCTCCAATAGGAAAGATTATTGAGAGCATTCTGGTAATAGAGTTTACTCTATAAACTGTCCATGGACACAAACGATAGAACAGGGAATAATGTTTGTATATAGTTTAGATTCTGTAAAATATAAAATAAAATTTTAATTAACACCTGTATTTGTACATAATCATTTCTCTTATATAATTTTTAAAAAGAATTTCACAACTAAGCATCTTAGCAAATAAATGCTTTCTAACTCCCCCAAAATTACTTATGCTAAATGCATTTTCATTCTTATGGGCTTCTGCTTGAAAGAATTAAAGTATATTCTTGCTTTGTAAAATTTCCATGCTTGAAATGTAATTCTAACTCATTTATGTTTTCTTTTACTATTCCATAAATAAAATGTGTAAGTTAGATAGATATTTTTCAAAGGATAGTCTGATAATTGCCTCTTGATTATTTTCTCATAATGCCAACAGTATTAAGTCATTGCTTATATCAGACTTTTAATTAACTATCGTGAAGTCAGCAAGTTGCAAAGCTATGATACTCAAAGTATTTATGCTTATAGAGCTGGGAGAGAATTATTCTTTAGCCATGCATTAGGTGATCACTTAATATGGAATTAAAGCAATTGTGTTGGTTAGCATTTAAAACACACCAGAATGATTACCTTGAACTACAAATCACTTTACCAGTGATGACAGGTGTTTTCAAATATAGTCACTCTTTAACAAATTAGGAGTCTTATTATACTCACACACACACACACACACACACACACACACACACACACACACACCGAGATTGAGAGAGAGAGAGAGAGAGAGAGAGAGAGAGAGAGAGAGAGAGAGAGAGAGAGAGAGAGAGAGAGAGAGAGAGAGACCTTGGAACACCCAGCCCTAAACTGGATATCTACATCAAATCCTGCCCAATCAGGGTTCAAGGAACCTTGCTTGAAAAGGACATAGAAAGAGAGAAAAATATATCATCTGAACTTTTCAAACAGTTAATTAAATTCTATTATTTAAAAATAATTTTAAACTATTTTGATATTCCAAAGAAAGCCTATCCTACAATTTGGCACTAAATGGCAAATACCTTCACTGACAAATTATTCTTATATTTACTCAAAGTTTATTCATTTTCAGAACACTTACATGTATGCTGTCTTCTTTATACTTCATAGCACAAGTGGTTCTAGCTCAGGAGAAAAGAGGTTTCTTAATCTCTCTGTACTCACTGACAGGACCAATGAGGAGTAACTAGACAGTAGTCAATAACATCGGCAAACAATTATTGAGTACTTGGGTTTCAATGTCAGTTCCTCTCTTTTTAAGTCCCTTCCTGGATAGTTTTATTCAAATAACAATAGAAGTATATGCAATAGCAATCAAGTTTTATAGTTCAGACACCTATAGCATAAGATGACTCTCAATCAGACCACAGAGCCAGTGACAAATCCTGGGAAGCTAAACCCTGCTTACCAGATTCTTATCCATATACAATTAATAGTTGTAATATATTTTTATAGCCTTTTCTTTTTGGTGGGTGAAGAGAATCAAAATGCCAAAGCATCACTTTTATTGAGCAATAATCATAAAGCATTTCTTCTGAGAGCTTCAGCAGAAAGTTTGGAAGTCACTCTGCAGTACCATATATGTAATAAGACATTTCATTTTCCAAAGCAGAAGCATAAATCATTAACTAAAGACCACATTTCTTGTCAGTGTTTCTAATTTCAGCCTTGAAATGTTTGTACTGAATGAGTACAGCAGCAGCATGATAATAAATTCCCCTGATGAGAGGCTGTCAGGAAGAAATTGTCAGATTAGCAAGACAAGGGAGAAAAATTGCTGTTTTAGTGGCAATTCTTGAAAGGGAAATAAAAAATTAAACAGCGTAAGAATTGAGTATTCCCAAGGTTTTATTCAATTACAGTTTTCTAACATGAAGAAGTTGATATAAATGTTTTGAAGTTTAGAAAGGCAATATGTAAGCTTATTATTATTATTATTAATGAAAATGAAACAGACTGAGTGAGGTCACTGTCTGATATTTCCTTAGAGGGGCATTATGTTGAAATCGGAATTTTCATCAACTGGCCTGGTCAGTGGTATTTATCACTTTCTTTATGATATAATTCAAGAAGGTAGGTTGAGAAGCTTGAGAAGTGTGAATTGAAAGAATGGGCTCAACAAGGAAACATCATAGGAAGGGAGATCAAGGAAGGAGTCAACAAACTACTGGCTTTTCTTACTCCCTTAACTTCAAATGGCAAGATGTAAGGGTTGGTTACACACTCCAGAGTTAAGGTTTAAGCTCACCCTGGAATATTATGTTGTCTTGCCATAACAGAATTAACTACCTGTTGGGCCATGTGAACATAGTATGCTAACATACGATTTTAATTGTGTCCTCTGAAGAATATGAAAGAGAACTTATTCTGCCACCCTTTCCTGCCTTCCAGAAGCTCCATTCATTATATACGATCTCCAGGTCTTCCCAGCTGCTCTATTTGCTTGTCTGTCTTGTCTAAGTTGACTCTTCATATGACAACAACAGTTAGGATGTTTATTTATAAGAATAAACTTAACTAATATACAAAGTGCTCTGATATTAGGTCAATATTTGTACGAAGATAGTTCTGAATAAGATCAGCACTGAAATCAGTTAGCCTGAGTAAACTGTCAACTTGTGCAAGTTTATCCATTTGTCTCAAGGCTTCCTGAGCTATCAACACTGGTGGTTACCTTGGACTTTAAGATAAAATTTGGAAAGCAAAGTTCAACCCATATTTAATACAAAATATTTTATTGTAACATATAACATATGACTAAACAATACATGATGAAATAAAATATTCCTTTTTCTGTTATTTTTAAATTTCAATTAAGAACTGGAATGATTAAACTCATTTGCCATCTAAGTAGCAAAAGATAGGTCACTATATAAATGTGCAATAACAGTTAAATACTTGAATTGCATGGGTTAAAATAGATTGTGTAGTGTTCATATTTTCTTGACTGGGTGGCTTAACATACAGAAATTTATTTTCTTACAATTGTGAAAACAGAAAGTACAAAGTTAAGATGTCAATAGTGTTTACATCTCCATCGGATGTTCTTCTTGACTTATAAATATTGGAGACCTTTCTATGAGCTGAAAAAGTAGTTTCTTTCTTTCTTTCTTTCTTTCTTTTTTATTTTATTTTATTTTTTAGATTTTTTCCCTTTTATTGGCTATTTTCTTTATTTACATTTCAAATATTATCCCTTTTCCAAGTCTCCCCTCTCAAAACTCCCTATCCCATCCCCCTCTATAAGGATGCTCCCCCACTCCCAACTTCCTGCCCTGGTACTTCCCTACACTGGGGCATCAAAACCCCTCAAGCCCAAGGGCTGCTCCTCCCACTGATGTCCAACAAGGTGATCCTCTGCCACTTATGCAGCCAGAGCAATGGGTCCCTCCCTGTGTACACTTTGGTTGATGGTTTACTCCCTAGGAGCTCTTGGGGGTCTGGTTGGTTGATATTGTTGTTCTTCCTATGGGGTTGCAAACCCCTTCAGCTCCTTCAGACCTTTCTCTAACTCCTCCATATGG
This sequence comes from Mastomys coucha, assembly GCF_008632895.1. NCBI lineage: Eukaryota > Metazoa > Chordata > Mammalia > Rodentia > Muridae > Mastomys > Mastomys coucha. The sequence continues at coordinate 42,513,268 of NW_022196905.1, read as the reverse complement.
GACCCTGTGCTCAGTCCAGTGGTTGGCTGTGAGCATCTGCCTCCATATTTGTCAGAATCTGGCAGAGTCTCTCAGGAGACAGCTGTATCAGGCTCCTGTCAGCAAGCACTTCTTGGCATCCACAATAGTGTCTGGGTTTAGTGATTGTATATGAGATGGATCCCCAGGTGGGACAGTCTCTGGGTGGCCTTTCCTTCAGTCTCTGCTCCACACTTTGTCTCTGTATTTACTCCCGTGACTATTTTGTTACCCCTTCTAAGAAGGGCCAAAGCACCCCCACTTTGGTTTTCCTTCTTCTTGAGCCTCACGTGGTTTGTGAATTGTATCTTGGGTATTCCAAACTTCGGGGCTAATATCCACTTTATGAGTGCATAATGTGTGTGTTCTTTTGTGATTGGGTTACCTCACTAAGTACGATATTTTTATAAAGTCATTGTTTTTGATAGCTGAGTAGTATTCCATTGTGTAAATATACCACATTTTCTGTATCAACTCCTCTCTTGAGGGACATCTGGGTAGTTTCCAGCTTCTGGCTACTATAAATAAGGCTGTTATGAATATAGCGGAGAATGTGTGCTTATTACATGTTGGAGCATCTTCTGGGTATATGCCTAAGAGTGATATAGCTGGGACCTCTGGTATAACTATGTCCAATTTTCTGAGGAACCATCAGACTGATTTCCAGAGTGCTTGTACCAGCTTGCAATCCCACCAGTGATGGAAGAGTGTTCCTCTTTCTCCACATCCTTGCCAGCATCTACTTGTCACTTGATCTTAGTCATTCTGACTGGTGTGAGATGGAATCTCGGGGTTGCATTTCCCTGATGATTAAGAATGTTGAACATTTCTTTAGGTGCTTCTGGGCCATTAGAGTTTCCTTATTTATATGTTGTTAGTGCCCTAGTCCCTTCATCTTATAAGAATGCTAATCACTGGGTAAGGGCTTGACTTGCAGGCATTTTATATAATTTAATTACACATTTACAATCTTATCTCTAAACATTAACATATTTTGAGGTAATGAAGGTAATCAATTAGAGGGCTTCAAAACATGAATTTGAAAGGATACATATAGCAAATAAAATAAAAAAAATTACTTCTCATTATATTTCAGGGGGGACAAAGCTTTGGAGTAGTTAATAGCCTGGATATGGTCCCTATATTATAATGGTTCAACTTCATTCATTCCATAATGAGATGAAATCAATAAACAATCACCAGAAACTCTGTTTCCATTTTCAAAACTTGATGTTTTTCTAGACTAGCAATGTCTTGTAGCACCCTCTCAGATTATAGAATAAATGGGTAAAAAGCTACAAGTCCTGTTCAGTTATGTAATCACAAAGGGAAATAATTTACCTTCTACAGCAGCAAACAGAATATCCAAACCTTGATGTTTGCTCCATGAGTTACATGTGTTAATGGACTTTTTACTTGCTATATTTTAAATTTACCGTGAATTTACAAGACTCTATTGTGTCATAGTGAAGGAACACCTATATAAGATCATCTATGTACAAGATTCCTTGTGTCCTGTTGGTTCTGTATTCTTTTGTTCTTACCAGTCTGGTTGAGGCTAGATCACCAACTTGATATTACTTTCTGCAACTGAGAACTAAATATCCTTCATGTGTATCATATCAACATTTTGTATTGATTTCAAATAGTAGAGCAATTATGAATGGATAGCAAAACCAATATACGTATATCAATTTTTTCTCCAAATAAGAGCAGCTAAAGTTGGTAACTATGTTTTCTTCTTTAACAGTTCTTGATAACAGAGCCTTGTGACATGTATTGAAAGCACTAACATACTTAATATTCATATGAAATACCTAACCTTGATTACAAAATACCATTCTCTTAGCAGATGAAGATGGAGAGGTTTCTGGTCATTCATCTACTAGCAGTGTAACATCTTGCCATGAACACTCTCATTCCTTTAGAAATGTAAATTGCCCTCCTGGAAAAATGTTACAATACATTCCATTCAATCATCTTAAAGACATCTTAAAGACATGCTTATCTCTTAATAGTCTCGTTATCTTAGTGCAAACTTGCCATTACCATATGTCTCCCTACTTTTTGTAAGACATTCTGACTTTTAATTTTGTCTGCAAGAGTGAAGGTAATTCTTATCACAGCAACACAAATGGAAGCTTTTTACTCTTTCAGAGTCCAAACAAATGTTTCTGAGTTAGTGAGCACAGTTTGGTCAAGCGATGCTTCTAGAAGTTGCCTTCATCCCATCTATTGGCTCCACAATCTACTTCAAATCAGTCTTTCCCTAGACATTTCCTTAGACAGTAAAAAAGGCAGAGTCTCCATGATGCTAGATCATTCTTTTTCATGGATATTCTTTAGGCAGACACTAATCATTATATTTTTTACATCCCTTGTATAGAGAAGAAAGTGGTATCATTATTGGACAAGAATCTCTGTCTAGCTTTACTTTGTACTTTAAGATCTGCACAAATATTTGTAAGATACTGAACCCTGAAGAAGATATTTTCTTTAGTTGAAGACTCTGATGGCCTTATATACCTTAGCAGAGCTACTTTTTTAGCATTCTGTAAGATGTCAATGTTTCCTCTCAAAATAAAACAGTAATTTATAGCCTTAATTTTGTAGGGAAACTACAACCCTGAGTTGAGCCACAATATACCAACAGAAAAATCCTATCCTTCACAGTCTATTATTCATCTGTAATGTATTATGAATCTGAATGTTTTAGCCTACTACTAATCAGCTGAGGTACATGTACAAGTCAGAGTTGTCATCTGAGGTTTCAGAGAATGCACCCTTTTCTTGTTGCAAAAATTTAAGCAGGCATCCACAGTAGCAAACAGAACACAGAGACTCAGGCACTTCTAAGATACAACTAGAGAATCTACAGACATATGAGTGAGAGGAATGTAATGTCTCTTCAATTCTCAATCACTGTAACTATGGACTTTCCCCTTAAGAAAAAATAGCTAGGACCCCAAAAACTTCATTGAACTTATTTAGTTAAATAAATTTTTGGTATATTGCAAGATAAGGACAAAGTGACTTTCCTAGAACAAGAGCCAGATTTTGGTCAGTTCTCTATCCCACAAAGTCTAGTCAGCGCCTTAACTTGTTTAATTCTCTAAAAATTATGGTGATAGAATAAAAGGATATAGAATGAAAAAGAAAGAGCCTCAAAAAAAAAAAACAAATGAGTAGGTTTTACTTATTATTCCAGATCAGTAATATTTTCATAGCTTTTACTTTCTGATCATTTCTCTGGATATCTGGCATTTGCATTTAATACAGTGGATAATTTTTCCTCCCTTCTAATCCTCAGCAACTTCTTGTGTGTGAGCTGTCAAGTCCTAAATCCGTCATCAGCCTTCAACACTGCCATTCCTTTGCCCTATCTCAGGACTCCCTCTGTAATCCTGCTGGGACCCCATGCATTATTTTCTTGTCTCTGTTCCATTTTAAACCCATCTATAAAATGTGTGTGGTGAGCTTCAATGGCAAGTACCACTAGGCATTCCCTTATTTGAGTGACAATGTGAAACTTTTTAAATATGCTTTTTATCAAAATACTGATACTCAACATGTGCCAGGAATGATAACCTCCACATTGGATACCTTCATGTATTTTCACTAGTATCATTGTTTTTCTTATCCAGGCCTTGTCATACAGAAGATTGCAATACATTAGTCAGGAGTGAGACATTTTTCATGAAACAACAGCCTAGGGAGCTAATAAAAATAGATAATTCTCCCTTCTAAGATAAGCACTGTGCTATGAGTTACTTTTGAGACATTTAAAACGAAGTTAAGGAAACTTTCAACCTTGCAGAAAAAGACTCTTTCAAATGGAGATGGTATTATTTGACTCATTCTGAGTATGAATACCAGAAACAATGACTAATCTCTGCTTTTATGAAAAAATGGATTTAAGTCCATGTTCACTTGTTGGGAAAATTTTTGAAGTAGTCAAATAATGATTTAAAGTATTGTGCTAAGAAGAATTTTTATTTAAAAAAAAGTTGTGGCAGCATTTATGCTAACAATGGATATTTTAATAGATGATGAAGTATGAAAAAGCATTGCAAGTGCTTCCAAAAATAAATGTCAAAAATAAAGTTATTATACTTCTTGGTGGAACTACCTGCTTTCTTTGAGTCACTGAGACAATTTTGCATAGACAATATAGACATATAGTTAAAAATTATCACTGACACTTACTTGAGTTCCCACAGATGGCCAAGGCAGTTATAACATATACTTTGTGAAATGCAGAAAACTCTCAGTAATACTTTGGTACCAACTACATATGAAAATTAGTAGTCAAATAGTAAATATTTCCAAAATTTTACCATGTTTACATTACCTTAATCATAACTGGTTGGCATAACAATATCAGACACACTATATTAGATTTGATTAAGAAGCAGATAGTTATTTCTTACACTTCTGGATGCTCAGAGATCTGAAGTTGTGGAACAATATGGCTAGACTTTACTGAGTACTGTATTCATAATACAGAGACAGATACAGTTTACAAGGCAGAAACAGGAGGGAAAGACATAGAAGAGAAGAGGATGGGAGAGGAGAGAAAGATAAGTGTTTTTGTTTTGTTTTGTTTAGTTTAATGATTACCACACACAACCAACCAGTCACTTTGGGATCCAGTGTGCCACTGTTCCCAGTCTTCTCTGTCCAAAGTATTTTTCAGAACCAGGCAACTACTTCATGGGAAGAGGGGTTAGAGAGTTTGTCAAAACTAATGAAACCTGTCCTGATATAGAACCACAAGGAATAAATGTATGTTGTCCTTACATGATTTCTAAATCCTACTAAGGCAGTATAATAAGACAGAAGCTGGTTAGTCCTGTGGTTGAATTAGGGAAAAGCTAGAAGAAGCTGAGGAGGAGAGCAACCTATAGAAAGGCCAGCAGTCCAAACTAACCTAGACTCCCAAGATCTCTCAGACACTGAGTCACCAACCAGGCAGCATACAGCGGCTGATATGAGGCCCCCAACATATATACAGCAGAGAACTTCTGGGTCTGAGCTCAGTCAGAGAAGATCTACCTAACCCTCAAGAGACTGGAGGCCCCAGGAAGTAGGAAGGTCTGGTGGGGTAGGGGTGGTAGGGTAGGGACATCCTCTTAGAGACTGGGGAGGGGAAGGAGGTATGGGATGTGGAACAGTCAGAGGGTGGAGTGGGAGTGGGGATAAAGTCTAGACTGTAAAAGAAAAAGATTAAAGAATAAGTAAAAAATAAAAAACCAAAGGAAACAATAAAAAAGAAATTATGTAAAGAAAATATATTCTGTTTTCTACCCCTGAAGTGTGAGCATCTGTCAAAAAAAAGTACACAGAAGACAGTTGATATTAATGATTCACTTTATCTTCATAAATCCTTTTTGGATCTGAAAAATAGAATGTTATTGTTGTTGAATCCCAAGACATAAAGAATCTGGGACTAAACTCAACGTAACAGAGGATCCAGTAACAGAAACTTTAAAGAGAGAGAGAGAAGAAAAGGAAGAGGAGGAAGAGAAAGAAGAGGAAGAAGAAAGGAGAGAGGGAGGGAGGGAGGAAGGAAAGAAGGGAGGAGGGAGGGAAGGAAGAAAGAAAGAAAAAAAGAAAGAAAGTAAGGGAGGGAGGGAGGAAGGAAGGAAGGAAGAAAGGAAGGAAGGAAGGAAGGAAGGAAGGAAGGAAGGAAGGAAGGAAGAAAGAAAAAGTCTTTAGTAACAAGGGCCATTCAGAAGTGTCCAATTGAGCTACTTTGGATTCTAATTTGATAAGAAATTCTTCGGCATACTGTATTTCAGCTATACCTTCTTTTAGTCATGGCTTCGGGTCTTCTTTCTTCTTATGCTTCTTTGAAAATGTAATTACTTCTGCATCTGCCATTTTGCACAGCACTGCATGTGTTCTGCCCAAGCTGCTACAAGCTAGGAGACTCTGATAGACTTCTTTTTATGAGAACACTAATCCTAATATGAGGGCTCTACCTCATGACATCATTTAAACCCAATAGTCTAGATCCACCTATTCTCAGTCAAAATTTTGGCATATGAATGCTTAAGACAGTTATTGTCTATAAAACTCTTAGTTGAAAACCAAGCAACAAAACCAGAACAAAAGGCTTTGTGGGTTTCATCTCTCAGTGGTCCAAACTAACAACCTTCTTCACCCACATGTATTATATGTATAATAAGGTACAGAAAGGTAGAAAGAATCTTATTTCATGTTCTCATCAAACATAATAGTGCATGGTAAGAACTAATTGCCTGCAGGATACCTAAGTGAGTAAACAATGAATAATGCAGTAAGAGGGTACAGACTTAGAGACATTGGGCATAATACCATCCTTAAAGAGAACCCTGGACCAGAATAATATGGGGTGCCCCGTATATGGTAGAGACAACACATGGCTCTAGAAAGAAAGGCCTCATCATGGAGATAGATAACTTAGAACTGTAATGACCTGAAATAATGCATAGAATAAATGATTACGTTATGGATTTTGTAATAATAAGCTGTAAAACTTATAAGATATCATCTTCGTACACCAAATGTTCCGCATTTGTTCCAAAGATGGTGAAGGCCCTAGACAAAAGTTTGCTAACTTTCCGTCACTGACTCCCTAGCAGTAAAAGCTTGTGCAGCTATTTCACAAAGTACATTCGACCTCAGATCCAAGCAATTCTTTATTGCCAATCTAAACAAAGCCTGTATTTATTTCTTTATATTTATTATTGTGTATTGGGTATGCGGTGGACGTCTCACCTGCACAGCACCTTTTACATTGGAAGTCATCACATGGTCCGAAGGCTTCCACAATTCTGATGCGACATCCTGGCCTGGAGCCAGACTATTTGGAACTTGCATGCACCATCAAGGCTAAACGTACCTCATCTTGTAAAGTAGAGGTGCATACCTCTCTCAGACCTGTTCAGTTTTCATTTAAGACTTCCTGCAGCTAAAGCAGTCTCAGTCTTCCAGGCATCTTTGCTCATATGCCGCGCACTCTCAAATGCCATAGGCACACAGCTCTGTTTGCTGTTTTGAGATTTTGTTGTTTAAGTTGTTTTCTAGATGAAGAACATTTGAAAGTCCAGTGATACACTAATTTGTTCTCACTGTTAGTCTGAGAATGATTACACTATTTGATATGAGGAAAAGATATGTAAGTAATATTTGGATAGTACCTATCCATCCATATCTTTTAAGATTTAGTATTTTCAGGATTGCTGTTAACATAGGAAAAGATAGCAACAATTATGTTAAGCTGGCCAAGCACAAGGTAGATCTGCCATAATGAAATTTCTGTCTTATCTGAAATTTTAAAATTTAGTCCCATGAGGACTACATTCAAGAGAAAATTTATTTTTTCCTGGTCATGGACAAATAAATATTTCACTATGAGAAAAAAAAAAGATTTAATGCAAGGAGTTCTATTTACTTCTATAATCTTATTCCTTTTGTCCAGTGTCTAGTGACAGGTAGTAATGTAATCGGGAAAATATAATTATTGCTTTAGAGGGGGTTATTTTGGTTTTGTCTTGTTTTGTTTTGTTTTGTTTTCTGAGACAGGTTTTCTCTGTGTAGCCCTGGCTATCCTGGAACTCATTCTGTAGACCAGGCTGGCCTCGAACTCAGAAATCTGCTTACCTGTGCATCCCAAGTGCTGGGATTAAAGGCGTGCACCACCGCCGCCCAGCTTAGAGTGTTTTTAAAATTATCAATATTAAAAACAAATGCATGTTCAAATTTACACTGAAATATTCATCAAGTTCTACTACAGAAACTATTTCTCTTGGTTTCTTTGTGCTGCTGGGCTTGTCACTCACTGTGCTTCTCTATCAGAGTTTAAATGGATTCTCTTTTAAACTGTGAAGTAACTCGCAAAGGTCTGTCTTAGAAGAGGGCATAGATGTGAAAAGAAGTGAAAGAAAAATGACATGTTTGTTTTGGGTGTTCAAAGCAGTGAGGCCCAAGAGTGAGCCTCACAGAGGAAGAGATCTGAATAAAACATAGGTGCTGCTCTTGTAGGAGCTCCCAGATTGGCAGAGGAGCTAATGCATGGAAATAAATACAATTCCCAGGGGAGAAACTGCATTCCTGATGTGAGAGATGGCAGACTCAAATAGGCAACATTCATTTAGAGAGCAGCCCTGGGAGCTATATTCTCAAAGAGATGGCATTTGAGGGTATATATACATACATAAATATATATACATATTCTTGTTTTGTTAACAACTCTATGGGAATATATCTTGCCAGAGGATCAGGAATTTTAATTACTCCTATACATTGATTCTCTCTTTGGTCTCTTTAACACCTACTCACACTTAAGTTTCTCATTCTGGACCCCATATCTTCCACTTCAGGAGAGGATATAAAATGCAAAGAATAGGAGTAACTTTCCAAGAGGCCATGCTGTTTATACACTGCTTCCATCTATTAAGCACACATTTTAAAAGCCTATTCCTAACTTTTGCTATTAGTTAAATTTATCCACTTCTGGTCTTCTCTCTCTCTCTCTCTCTCTCTCTCTCTCTCTCTCTCTCTCGC
>NW_022196905.1:42459476-42504419 GCF_008632895.1 Mastomys coucha | reverse complement strand
CTCTCTCTCTCTCTCTCTCTCTCTCTCTCTCGCTCGCTCGCTCGCTCGCTCTCGCTCTCCCTCTCCTTTCCCCTCTACCCTGCCTCCTTACCTCTTTTCTTTCCTCTCTCATTTCATTCCTCTTCTCCAAATAGTTGGCTGCTTTTCCTTACAACATGGCTGCCTTGAGATTAAACTGTTTTGTCAATCTCAGGATGCACTCAGAAGATATTAAGGACTGCTGGTTTGTTAAACACGTGTCATTTTCATAGCCTTACCATCTTACATTAGGATTGATTGCAAGAGACACACAGGTCACTTCTCAGTGAAATAATTATCAAAAATTATGGAAGTACCTGAAATGTATCTCAAGTTTTTCTTTACTCAATTACTATATACAGAGTGCAGACTGTGTTGTGGTCATTGTAATATTTTATTTTGCTAATATTGCAAATAAAACAAACTATCACCATATAAAGGGATTATCTGGACAGTAAGAGAGGGGAAGCAGAAAAAAAGTATTTTCAAATATCCATTTATTTATGTATGGGGATTATATGGGTCATCTGATTGCAGTTCTGCTTAATGGACTGAAAGATAAAGGTGACGTGTGTCAGGTTCAGGCAAAGACGACTGGGGGCTCTTTTAAACTCTTTAATTTTGAGGTTCATCATTGCATTGCATTGAGTAACATCATCAAACTAAGATGAAAGGAAAAAAAAAACGCCATTGTTCTGATATCCCACCAAAAGAGAAAGCTTGGTTATTTCTTCAGAAAGGAGAAGAATCACTTAATTTGAATAATATAGCTAGTTACAACAATACAGAAGCCATCACGTTGGGTAGAAGTTTACAAAATGACTTCTGAGGTGGGATGCAAAGAGAAAGTGTCAGCAAATATTTGTTCCAAAATGTGCTAGAGCTATCGGTGTCAGTGTGTTTCTCATCTGGCTTGCTATTGTCACTGATGGTTTATTTTGCACAGTGTAAAAGGGTACTTTCTCAAAGAAGCAATTAAGGGAGCATTAAAAACAAAAGAAAAGTGTGATAATAAAAATAACTGTTAGAAGAGAATTTGAAAGGCAGACTATGCAGGCTGCACTTATAGAAAAATGAATGGTAAAATTAATATAAGCTCTTTGTCATTTGATAGCTGAAAATAATACTTGGCCATCATTTTGGTTGGTAAAATGAGATTGGCAAAATGACAGATTGAAAACAAAAGATCTAGCGTTTTGAGATTTTTACTAGGTATGATATTTTTAAGTAATATTCTGGCATTGATTGTCAAGATACCTATACAGAGCCCCCATTCCTGCCCCCCAACCAAACCAAACCAAAACAAAACATCTTGGCTTCCATGCCTGATCTTTGTGAGACAAGAAACTTGCTATTAACTTCTTCTAAAAGCAGTTTCATTATGTGTAAAGAAATAATGGTGCCCTTGGCCACATTATTGTAAGATACATAAATTATATGTGTACATGATTTATCAAAATGTTTGTCATAAAAAGGACACTCAAATTTAGTGAGAATTGTTAGTTTATAATAAGCATTTTTGTAGACATGGTCTCCAGGAAACCTTTTACATCTTGATGGTAAGTGTTATCCGAGTTGAAAGACATGTGTGACATCACAGTCTTCTTTCTTTCTTTTTGTGCCCATGGTCTAAGTAACAGAAGGGGATGCACCTGGTTTTAGGACAGGCTGAAAGTGAAAGGAAAGTGTAGAGACATTATTGTCTTTAGTAAATTAGTTAGTAATGCTCTCTGCTTCTGTCTACCTCCTTTCTCCCTTGCAAAGGTTTCTCCTATTTCAAACAGAATATTCCCTGACCTTATTTAAAAGCCTGGATCTTCCCTTCTTTTTCTTGCTTGTTTACCACTGAGTCTGAAGAAACTCAAAACAGAAATGTCAAGGCATAAAAGAACAGGTATCTTCAGAGACAGGGCAAAAGCTGAGTAGAGAAAAAGATCAATATTTCATAATAAGCTTCAGCAAAATAGAAATGCTCAACAGCCTACAGGATTTCATCCCACTGCGTGAGACAATCACCCAAGACACTGGTGACTCACAGAACCAGATAGCTTTGGATCCTTGATGTGATCCCAGTCACCTCTCTCCCAGATTCTCTTACTTCCTCACAACACAGTGAACAGCAATGGTTTCCTCCTGAAAGTTATGGTGATGTTGTGCCCTGCTATCTTTTTTTTTTTTTTACAGTGCACACAAAATATAAGTGTGAAAGAAAACATTTCTCATTGTGTATACAATTTCAGCCATAAATATGCCTGAAAGGGGGATTAGAAATATTCTACACTCATGAAAGATCTCATCAAGTACATTGCCACATTGTCTAATGTCCTATTCTCCTGTTTAAAGATTTACCATGTAAAGACTTAAAAGGAAATAAGTATCTTACAGAAACAAGGACAGGAAATTTTATCTAATTACTCCTATTGTTACTTATTTCTGGGGTATCTCACTACTTGGGCAATAGTATATTTAGCACATGAAAAGCATATAATAAGCTATGGATGTCATTTCAATTTGAAATGAAATTTATTTTATAATACTTTGTTCATGTTTTCCTACTTGAAATTTCTCTGCCCATTTCCCCACAGCTCTATTACTCTATGAATTAAAATGTGCACTTGAGAGCATCTACTTCATGTCAGGTATGCTAAGAATAGTTATTAGACATGCCCTTCATCAAAACTTAGATATCATCTATCCTCAGCAGGATCAAAAAGAGCGTTGCATAGGAAACTAAGAGAATTAGCAGCAGTTTTTGCTATGATTCTCCATTTCTGTTGCCTGAGTCCAATTTTACTTGGAAATGAGAACTTTGGTCTGTAAATAAATGCTTGTGAAGAATTGAAGAAGGCAATACTTTGAATAAAACAGAACTTTTGATATGTGAAGGCTGAGTTATTTTTAATAAGGTGCAATTTTGTTATTCCAAGTACATCCAAGAATCCACAGGCTCCCAGCCGTATAAAGCATGTTGAAAGTACAGTATGTTGAATTATCCCACACATTATCCCAGAAAGTTACTGTACCATTCTGCATTTGAACAGGATATAAGGCAAATATGTGTGCCAGGAATATTTGAGAAGCACAGTACAAGGGAACACACGCACATTAGCCAGGGACTTCCAAGGCCTTTCAGTAGAGAGAGGAAATACTGTGTGCTGATAGAGAAATCACACTAAAGGACTTCACAGAGATAAGGAAAATGGAATTACAATCTTCTGGGTCTTGATGAGAAAGCCATGACTGTAAGTGGTAGAAACCATTTGTACATCTAGACTTGATTGGGTGTCTGACCTTTTCCATGTCATCAAAGAGAAAAAGAAAAATACCAGTAAGCTTGAAGAGAAGAATTTTCTCTCTCTGACTTTGAAATATGTAGAGCACAGCTAATGTTCCTGGCCTAAAGTTTTTTTTTTAAATCACTCTTTCTGAAAACTAATATAATCCTTCTATAATAACAGTAATCCAAAGATATCCAAATAATTTTAATAACACAACAAACACCCTTCCTAACCTTTCTGTGAAAGCTTTCTGTGAAAGCCCTTATTATTCACAGATACCATGTGTGTATATTTGGTTACTTGTAAAAGCACATTGTTACTTCCAATCTAACATTCATGACTCTTAGGAAGCCATTCACAGCCATGAACAAAGTGGCACATGTAAAGCTTGCCCAACACAAACTAGGAAAGATCATACCAGGTGATAGACTTACCATTGTTATTTACCTTTTCCTATTACAGACAAGTATCTTTAACACCATTTGTTTAGTTCAAGGTTTTTCTTAATTTTATGTTTGATTTGTTGATTGCACACTTTAAAATGACCTTTAGATTCAATACAAAGTGTTGGCTGAGTTTCCTCTTAGTAAGAAGCTGGGGCATGCCTTAGAAAGGACAGAGTTATATTTGGTAAGCTTCTGTAAGCTTCTTACAGACACAGTTGATAGTGCTGCCAATCACAATTTTGATATTAATAAATAATTAGGTATGCGCTAATTAAAATATGAAATTATAAACATTGGTACAATGTCTTTACCAATCATTTAGCAAAATGTTTAGGACCCCAACCTTTCATTTCCTTAGGTTCAGTGAAGACAAAATCGGTGTTTAAGGTTTACTTTATAGCTTTTATTATGTCCAGTACTAGTATTGTCTCCATATGCCTTTTGGTGTGAAATATATACAGCCACACAGTTATCCTGTTTTATTTTTAAATATATACAGACTAGATAGATGATAGATAGATAGATAGATAGATAGATAGATAGATAGATAGATAGATAGATAGATAGATGATAGATAGATGATAGATAGATAGATAGATAGATGATAGATAGATAGATAGATAGATAGTAGATAGATGATAGATAGATAGATAGATAGATAGTAGATAGATAGATAGATAGATAGATTGTTTTGAAATATATTCTTTTATAATTCATATCTAACAAGAAAATTTTTAGGCTATAACTTTCCCTAAGAAATGACACTTAAATTTGATAGTGTCATTATTTCTATGGCAGTCATTTATGTAGCAGAAGCAATTAGAGTTCAGGGGAGAATAATGAATAATCCTATTGGATTGTGTGATCAATAATAACTGGATTCACCAGAAAATGCTTCCAAGTGATGAAGAGTCAAACCAGACACACAAGTAGAGGGGCAGTCATAAACCAGGGAACATCACAAGATTTGTGCACGGGGAGAAGAGAAGGCACCAAAGGCAAAGCCAGCGTGTTCTACAGGGGTGTGAGAGGCATGGGGGAGAGCAAGGAGATGCTGTTTGAATACTAGATCCACGTGAAAATGATATACATGGACACTGAGGGCACAGGAGTCGTGGGCATAGGAAGCCATCACAGAGGTAGATATGCTTGTTTCTATCAGATGAACCTAGAACTTAGTCGTTTGTAACACTAAAGTATACTATAGTTTAATTTTCCTTAAAGGATGACCTATAGACTCTTGCTCACAGAGAAACATGAAGTAAAAATTAAGACACAATTTCAAAAATGCATAAAAATTAAAATAATTTCATCTATGAAATAATTTCATCTATGTCTATGAAAAATGCAAAAAACATCTTCTAATGAATGACCAAGGTGGCTTGTTTTGCCATATCCTGTCACAAGTCCCTTCCATGTGTGTGGTCTCATGCATCCTCACTGAAAACAGAAGGCTGTATTATGATGACCATCCTGATCCTTGAGAGGTGCACTCCTAAATCTGAGCAGTGATAACACCAGTATCCACTGGCCTAGGCAATCTCTAGCTAGCTAAGCATTATTAAAAATATTGGGAGATGAGAGTGTGTCCCAGACTGGAGAACCAAAGATTTCTCCGATCTGTTCTATAACAGAGGTAAAGAAAATAAAGAAGACAGAGATGCTCTTAACTTGATAGGAAACTCTGATATGCATACTTGAAGGTAACGTTGGAACTTTTCTGGCATTTGTGGGGTGGCTCTGTATTTAAAAAAGAGGAAAGAGACAGAATGAAGATACAGCTTGAAAAAACTAAAAGCCATATAAATATTTACTACCAAATTGGTATATGAATCTTATAGCAGTGCCAGGAGATTCTGCTGTGGAGACTGTTACTCACCTCTAGAAGGTCCTGGAGATTTCAATAGAGACTTGAAATTGTCCCGCTTTGGGAAACCCACCACAGAACCATCAGGTGCTAGAGTGGGCAATGGCTGTCAGGACACTAGAGGAGCTTCTGCTCCAGAGGTCTTACATGAAAATTATCTACATACACCATAATTCTAAACCAATGGCATTCTGTTGGAAACTAAACTAAAAGATTCAGATAACATAGTACAATAGTGAGATACAGAGGTTTCTGTGTCCCATGTATTTGAAGTATGTCTCTCCAAGTTTATTTTTGTGCCTTCATTTCTTCACATGCACACAAGCCTTTAATGAAGTACTTTTCACAAACAATTGGTACAATTCGTAGTACATGAGGGTTCATTTTTGATAATATTTTTATGTATGTGAAAATAAAAATCTGAGCCAGCAGCAGGATTGCTCATTCTCTGGGTAAAAGTGCTTGCCCTTTAAGTATGAAGAATTGAGTCCAGTTCCCCTAACCCACAGTGGAAGGAAAGAACTGACTCTTGAAAGTCATTCTCTGACCTCCACACACATACCATGGAGGCATACACACATACATACATAGCACATATAACACATGGCACACATACAAACATGCATAAAGGTACACACACATTAAGAATGATCATTAATAATTAAAAGTAATTTGAAACATATGAAGACTTTATAGGGCACCATTGGCTCTGGGAACTTCTTCAGTGTGTTTTTAAGATATAAGTAGAAGATAGAGCAGACCCCTAGCCAGCACATGCCAGTGTCATGATTCATTTGACTCATTTCAATGACATTAAGTAAATTATAATCGAGTCCCACATTACAGGAGCATGAGCATGACAGAGACTAATAGAACTTTCTTCCTTGACTGTAATGCTGTCTTTGTGCTTATCCAGTTACTGACTGCTAAATAGTCTCTACAATGTAGTGAATATTGTGAAACAAAGAAATAGACTATATGTTCCCCCAGGTACTCAAAGCACTAGACTACCCACAAACTGAGCAAGAACTCACCAGTCTGCCTACTACATAAATTCTCCATTGTCACAATACATTTGTATTCCCCAGAACTCTTAATGATCCAAACACAAAGAAAGCATTTCTTTCATTGCAGCTTTCTTGGGTCCCACTGTTTACCAATGCTCTTGTTTCTTCTGTTTCAAGCAAGTGGGCAGACATGAGGGAATAATGTTGCTGACTAAGCATTTCTGTTCCATACCGATTTCATCAAAGCATTGGCTGACAAATCTGAATTGTTTTATTTGTGGGATGGTACAAAGAAGACATTATATTTATGTATTCCCCAGATGCAGAGATTCTGAACTTTGAGTAGTAGCTTATTTGAGAGAACTTTTCCTCTCACTTGCACAATAATTAAAGTACAATTACTTTAATTTGACACTATTCTGTGGAATTACTTTTTTAAAATATGAACTTATAATTTTACATATGAGTGTGCTTGAGAAACTAACAGAATAATTCACACAGCAAGAAAGTAGGAACAAAATCCATATAATTATTCATAATTCTACATGATGGATCAGATGTTCATGAAGTATACATGCCAAAGAGAAGACTTATAAAATTGTTACATGCATATACACACATACACACTACATATATGTGTATGTATATGTATATATATACATATACATGCCATTAACTGAGAGTTAGCTGTCTCTTTATCCCCTGTATGATATCTGTATATCTTGTTTGAATTCTTTACATTAATAGATAATCTTATATATGACTAAAAAGCCTCACTGTGAAACTTTGCAATAGAAGCTAAAGAGTTCCTTGGAGCTAAAATTTGAAAAATACAAGCTGCAAAGATCAAAGCATATTGATTTACCTTGTCTTAACTGTAATTTTTTATTTTCTTACAATATAGGTTCAGTTTCAAAATTAAAATTGCACTCACCACCTAAAGACAACTGTTATAGTAAAAATAAATACCGTTAGAGGAAAATTTCGTGTGGTTTGTGATATTACACTTTGAAGTCTCTATTGGCATCTATCTATACACTAATGTATATGAGTTGACTGGGTTTTGAAAATACTGCTATAAATATCACTCTGTTTTCTGACAGTGTATCTCCATTTGAGATACTTCTTCAACTGTGTGCAATGCTATTCAGACCTTAATTCTATCACTTCATTGTTGTTACTAGCTGCTGATAACATTCTTCAATACAAAATAAGGTGGAGAAGTAGGCCTAGTTTATCTGTCTACTCTGGAAGGTCCAGAGAGACTGTTAAAGTAATGGCCCCATGGGACTGTTGGCACCGATTCTGGTATGAGTGATAAACCACCCTGAGCCTGTGACATCCATGAATCCCCATTCCCCAAAGCTAATAAAGTTAAATCAAAAGAGAAAGGAATCTTTGGGGCAAGTGCAATGGCAATTGGAAAGTAATATTTTATTAAGAAAATTGAGAAAATGGTTCTTTTGTTTGTTTTCAGGGCTACTTTCTAAAGCTAATTGTGTAATTGAAGCCCAGTGGAAGTTACTAATGAGAAGGATCAAACTAACAGCTAACAATAATTCTCTCCATTTGATGCCTTTAATTTGCACTAATTCGCTATAAAAAATCTTAGCTGAAGGTTTGTTAGACCTTTGTCATTTGCTGCCAAGCTTCTTAGCCCCCTCAGTGGGCACAAAGGGTGATTTCATTGATTTACTGTTTGCAAAGAGTTGTCTCTAGTGAAGACCGGGTTACAGCAAATTGAGCCACTTCAAACACAAGTACTATATTTCAAAAATGTGCACAGGATGACTCATACAGCATTTTTTAAAACGTATTTTGCTTCCAAGGTCAACAGTAAGAACCATTTTATGCTTAATCTATTATTTCTCGGTGAATACAGAACATAATATATGTTGACCTTTGCCTTCTTAAAATGACAGTTGTTTTGGTAAGAATTCAGCATTTGTACATGGCCTACTTAGCAGTAGACCATTCTCTGTAACTGTGATATTTTCTAAGCAGCATCTCTGGCCTGTGTGTCTCTCTGCCTGTTCTGGTTGTGCATATAATGATTCAAAGGTCAAGCTTGGAGAGGGGTTAGAGTAAAGAATTCTGAGAGGGCGAACCTGGAATGGGGGACAACATTTGGGATGTAAATAAATAAAATGTTTTTTTCTCTTTTAAGAAGGAAGGTCAAGATGTGGATTCAAGAGGCACACATATGTGTGCTGCTATTTTTATTTGAGAATGAGAATATATTATATTCTATATATTTAAATCAATTTTTGTATATACTTAGCACAAAATGATTATAATGCTTATGGGGTATGGTGTGGTGAAATGCAACATATTTAAATCTGTAAACATTTTCAACTCTTATGAAGAAATGTATTTCTTTGTATTTGTAGATTTCAACGTCATTTTTTCTTGTTCTTCATAAACATGAAATGCACACTATAGTCACGTTTCTGTGCTGTAGAGTGATACATGTTATTTTCCTGGTTCACTGTATGTTTTCATTATCTACCCTCTCTCTTTCTTCTCCCCTTCCTATAAAAGGCACATGGGTCTACTATCTCACTACTCCATGAGACTGAGCAAGTTGGCTACACACTCTGACATACAATTTTCTAGGACTGTTGTACAGGTTAAATATACTGTATATGTACAAAAATTTAACATGTATAATAGATTCCGCATAGATGGTTTATAGTACACTATGTCCTAAGCAGACTTTCAAGCAAGAACTCCAAGCAAGTGACTTATTAAAGACAGTCTTCCAGCAGAAGGGAGGAAACAGTGGAGCTAGAAATGACCAAGGAGAGAAGGAAGCTAAGTAGGGAAGTTTTTCAATGTCCTCAGCCCAGGCCAATCTGCAGAAAGGAGTTATACTTCAGATCTTTTTTTCACACCCCTTTAAGCCAGAGCTGGGCTTCAAGCCTTTCTCACCTAATTAATCAATACAGCTATAAGATGTAGTAGGCAATCAACTGTCTGGAACCTCTGGTCTTTTAACTCTGGATTCAGAAGTTACAAACGTCCAAGGGGAGTGGGGCAGAGGTGAGTCAGTCACAGGAGTCAGGAAGACCTTAGATGAAGCAAATGCTTAAAAGGGTAACAGGGGTTGATGGCACCAGTCTTGATGGCATGGGCAGAAGGAAATCAGGACAGAATACCCCTGGTTTGCCTCCCATCATATTGTATTGAAAACTGCACTAATTTTCATTTCATTTTTCATTGTTTTCTGCAAGTTTTCCCTTGTTGGTTGGCCTCTCACTTGTGAAGCTTTTGGGTCCTGGATTGCAAACTTTACATTCCCACCAAAGAGGGTGTGCTGGGCCCAAAGGAATGTTGGTTGTAAATTTCATTGGCACATAGGGCTGGCACAGGCACAGTAGTTACTGTTTGTTACTGCTACTGCTACACAGCAGTACATAATTACATGACCCACAGCTGTACTTTGTACTTTAACCGATTAGAGACATGTCATAAAATTTACTTTAGGATTTCAGTAACTGAAATACTACATCTGAACTATCCTTTCTGTCAAAATCAAGAGCATGCCAACAGTTCTCTAGTGTATTCAAGACAAAAACAAGAATGGACTGGCAATTTAGATAAGAAACAAAGCTTGATTCCCTCACATAAAACACTGAACCCAAGAAACCTTCAGTCACTGCTTGTCCAGACCCATGGCCATTAGCAGCAAATGTAATTGTGAGTTGAAGAGAGTGGGAGAAAATTGCTTTGGGCCCTTACTGGGTTGTCCTATTGATCTTGTTGGGCTATAAAGTGCTGTGTGTGTGTCTCTTACACTGCAGACTGCCTTTGGGCACCATAAATGGACAGAGAGTGAGAAAGACCCACCTAGCGAACTAAACCCTATGGGTCAAAACTAGCCGACCAGTCATATAACATTGTTCAGACCTAATTCAGTCTGAAAGCACCATATTGCCTACCTTCAATCGCTGTCGCTCAGGCAAATAGAAATATTTCCCCAAGCTGTGTTTACCAGCCTGAGTTTGAGAAAGTGACATTTACTTTTAATTCATTCAGTAACTCTTTCCCTGGTATGTAATCTCCACAAACATTTTGGATCCCAGATGGGATTTATACTGTGTCTTGAAAATTAATGGGCCCTGCTGTTGGTGCATGAAAAAGGAAACCCATCAGTTCTGCTGGGAATTACTCAGGCTATCCCCATAAACTCAACCTTGGAAAACACTGGAAAGCTTGCTCAGGGAAAAGAACAGGGCTCCCTCGAACTTTGGTCGTTAGAAATTTTGGCTGGAGCTAAAGGCCCTTCTAGTCTTGTGCACCCTGCATTTGAAAATGGAAACAAAATGAAACAGTACATGGAGCTGAGAGAACATTCTCAACACAGCTTGTGTCATTAAAGAGGCAAATTGCATCCTTTCAGACAGCTAATCCCTTCAGGCTGGCTTGTTTTTAACACTAATCTGTAAACAAGTATAAATGATGTTTCTGAGGAAGCTTCAGGATAATATGGGTTTCCTTTTGCTTCTATACTGTATTCCAGTTAGGGGAGTGGGCCAGAATGGATCCAATTGGGAAACTGAAAACTATCTCTCCTTCCCCTCTGCCAACTAGTCAGGCTTCACATTTAAAGTAACACACACACACACACACACACACACACACAGAGCACACCCTATGGGGAAGTGGGCAAAGAGAGAGAGAGAGAGAGAGAACCCTTTTGCAAATATTTAAAATAGTAATTACAAGAAAACTAAGTGGAATTACACTTGTTTATCATGTAAGTACATGTTTATAGAGTTTGCCATAAAGACAGGATTTATTTTTAACATGAGCCCACTTAATTTTGCCAGAGAGACCATATGCAGTTTTCTTCAACATTTGCACACAATAAATACATATTAATATTTTCCACTGTGAGTGATTTTCATGCACGCAAAACACCTGCTTATTACTTTAGTTTGTCACTAGAAGCACTTTTTGAAAATTGTTATATAAGTCGGTATTGGTCCAGCGATTAAGCCATATGGTGTTCATTTCAAAGTCCCTTCTTTTATAGACTAGCTCAGTATAGAATTCTGTAACAGTGACTTCAATAATATATTCACTCAGTAAAGCACTTACCATACCTTTCATAGCTCAGGGTTAACATCCTTGGGCTCCTCTGTATTTTACATTAGGGCTCCCTCTGGCTTTTCATTGCTTCCATTTGACTCCATTCCTCTTTAAGATATTCAGTTTTAAAATCTGAGAAAAATCTAAAAGTCACTCGAAGAAATAGAACAAGGCAAGAGACAATAGAAAATGGACATTTAGTAAAGGTTTCCTTTTGTCCCCAGAGGGCCAATTTCTTAATAAATACATCTTGGCTGACTTTTTAAATTTTTTTCTTATTAATGATGCTCCAAATCTGAACTAGATGGTTATTCCTCATGAACAGAAATATGTGTGTTGGGGGGGAGGGGGTTCTGCTCTTTTATTGAATATCACCTGTAAAAATGTACTATAATGAGTACATTTTAGGCCACTTGAGGGATATCAGAGAGGAGCTGAGGAGAGAGAAAAATGATGTTCTCATTTGGTATGTTAAAATCTTCTTTGAGCAAATATAAAAATCTTAAAAGAAGAAAGCAATGTGTTTCTCAGTAGCTTGGGCTTATTTTGTTTATTGCCATTAACAGTTGAACACTTGTCTTTAAAGGAAACATCTCATGTGAAACAGATAAAATAATAGATATTTCCAAGTTGGAATAGAGTGCAGAACAGAGTTTGGTGTCCTGACATCTGGTTCGAGTCCATCTCGTAGTCATTATAAAACTACCAAGGTTAGGGGCTAGAGTCTTTGTGAAAACAGTTCTACTTAGTTACAATTCTGGAGGCTGAAAATCAAAAGTAGAAGATTTGACTCCAATCTCTCTCTTCTGAGGACTCCTTTAGCTGCATAGAGACATTGCATAGGGCACCATGGTCAGAGCACATGGAGAAAAAGTTACATATGGGGCAAGAAATAATGAAGAGAGCAGCTCTGGGCTGGTGAGATGGCTCAGCAGTTAAGAGCACTGACTGCTCTTCCAGAGGTCCTGAGTT
Source organism: Mastomys coucha (assembly GCF_008632895.1). Lineage (NCBI taxonomy): Eukaryota > Metazoa > Chordata > Mammalia > Rodentia > Muridae > Mastomys > Mastomys coucha. The sequence continues at coordinate 42,491,737 of NW_022196905.1, read as the reverse complement.
CAATTCCCACCAACCATATGATGGCTTACAACCATCTGTAATGTGATCTGATATTTCTTCTGGTGTATCTGTAGATAGCTACAGTGTATTAACATAAAATAAATAAATTAATAATAATAATAATAATAATAATAAAGTGAACAGCTCACATAAGGATAGATATAGATGGGTAGAGACAGAGAGAGGTATTACACCCTGCCATTAAAGGAGCTACCTACTTCCCATGAGAACAGCATCAGTCCCTTCTAAAGTGAGAGCCCCAGTGATCTCCTTCACTTCTTATGAAATGAGAACTAGTACTAACTCTTAAACATATCATCTACACATATAATATCCATTGATATAGTTAAGCAACAGATACCACAGAAGTAGATGACTCTTGGAGGATATAATATGTATCTATTATACTGTTTATTGTGGCAAAAACAACTGAGGTTTCAACCACATCTCCTTGACCTGCTTTGGAATCTTTCAAGGAGGTTTCACTTTCATAAATCTTTTGAAACAGGTATAATTTCTGTGAGTTCTGGTTGACCTAAAGCTGTCTCTGTAGATAAGGTTGGCCCTGAACTCAAAGATCTGCCTGCCTCTGCCTCCTGAGTGCTGAAATTGAAGGAATGACCTGTCACACCCAACTTGAGACTATTCTCTTAAAACCTCATCTATTACAAAACCTGAATAGCATAATAGAATCATTTGTTTATTTGAATTGTTGGCATCAGGGCCTCCGAGCCTCACAGACCTGTTGCCAAGGCAACAGCCACCATATTCCCAGAATCCATTGGGCTCACCTCCCCATCTTTACCTGTGACTGCCACATCATCACCCATATACATAGGGAATGCCCCCCTTCTTTCCCCCTCTTCTCTTTCTGCCACCACCCTGTCTCTCTCCCAATAAAACCTCTTACATGTGGAACTGTGTGGGCCTAGTGTGTGCTGTGTCCAGACGTGAGCTACTATTCTAACACATCATGAATACTTTTAGTAATAAGGATCTTGTTGGTTACCCCAAAACATCTTCTGTCAGATCTACAATGCTTATATTAGTTCCTTGATCTACTAATTAAACATCATCATCCCTCAAAATATTTTCTAAACCATTGGGATCACAAATAGTTTTAAACTATGATTGTACATTATCAGCTCAGAAACTCTACTAAACTGTAAAGCATGAGGCAGCAATCTCTTTTGCAGGTGTTTTGGATGCCCCAAACAAGCTAAGAATATTTTCTTGGATATTTCATAAAAATTAATTTCTTGAACAGTAGCATGCTGGAGACAATCTTGAGAAAATATGTCTTAGTTCCATCTTTTGAAACAGCTTAATATTAGAAGGTTATAATGAAAGTGCCCATAATAGACTCTTCCCTAGCAAACCTGTGCAGAACCCAGTTGTTCAAAAGCAGAGTACACCAACTGTAATATTGATATATTTTCCAGCTCTCCAGACAATACCTTCATCCCTCATTCTTGATTGACTATTCTCAGCTTTTAAGCTCAGCACAAACACATATAAAAGCTCTGAGGGACAGGGACTTATCAGGTATCCTCAAGAAAAGAAAAAGAGAAAAGTCTTACTTTTCTATTTGTTTTCTTTTTTTATTAGATTTTTTAAAATTTACATTTCAAATGTTATCACCTTTCCTGGTTTCCCCTCCCAAAATTCCCTATCCCCTGCCTCCTTCCCCTGCTCACCAACCTACCCACTCCTGCTTCCTGGTCTTAGCATTCCCCTACACTGAGGCATTAAGCCCTCACAGGACCAACCAAAGACCTCTCTTCCCATTGATGACCTACAAGGCCATCCTCTGCTACCCCCTGGAGCCATGAGTCCTTCCATGTGTACTCTTTGGTTGGGGGTTTAGTTCCTGGGAGCTCTTGGGTTACTGGTTGGTTGATATTGTTGTTCCTCCTATGAGGCTTCAGCTCCCTGGGTCCTTTCTCTAGCTCCTCCATTGGGGACCTTGTGCTCAATCCAATGGTTCGCAGAGAGCATCCACCTCTATATTTGTCCGACACTGGCAAAGCCCATGTGCTCCCCACTTTCTTTTCTATTAGTTTCTGTGTATCTGGTTTTATGTGGAGGTCCTTGATCCACTTGGACTTGAGCTTTGCACAAGGAGAAAAAAAATAAATGTATCAATTTGCATTCTTCTACATGCTGATTGCCAGTTGAACCAGTGCCATTTTTCCACTGGAAGGTTTTAGCTCCTTTGTCAAAGATCAAGTGACCATAGGTGTATGGGTTCATTTCTGGGACTTCAGTTCTATTCCATTGATCTATCTGCCTGTCACTGTACCAAAACCATGCAGTTTTTATCACTTTGGAATTACCTCCAAAATTTCCAGAAAGCCAGAGGATGTAGGCATGTCTGGAATTTTCTTGCCCCCTCTTTTCCTCTATGTTTTCACTCCTGCATCTAAAACATTGTTGTCTACATGCAATGTTCTGAATGTTCGGTGGGCTTGTTGCCCATTTTAACTAATCTTGTTAATTTCATTGAGACACAGCTTTGTTTACTCATTTATAGACTATCATTGGTTTCATGCTGCAGTTGCAGGACTCAGTAATTTTAACACACACCTTTAGTCTTCAGTGCCTAAAACCTTTTCAACTGTGAGCTTTACAGAAAAAGCTACCCAAGCAATGCCTCAGAGTGGTGACATAGACTTCATTCAAAACAAGGCTAGTGTTGCAGAATTGTTATATGGGACCACATCATCAATAACTTTGGTGGCTTTATAAAGCCAGTATCTTAGAGGACCCTAAAGATGACTCGCCACGCCAAGGCACTGCATCTCTTTTTTTGACACACATGTTCAAATGGGAAGTTGTCCACTGAGGACAAGGCTTCCTTTTAGGTTCCACAGCAAAAAAAAGACACACTTTTGCATCTCTTAATTTAAAAGCACTCACCTATTCAAATTTTAGAGTACATAGCCAACATGCCATCAGTTAACATTCACGTTATTGATCAGAATTCAAAAACAAAGAGGAATGATACCAATTAACAACAGAAGCAGCTGAATGCTAGAAACTGATTCTGAGCTTTACCACATGCAGGGGTACAAGGAGCTTTCATTATCACCTGTTAATTGGGTATAATAATAGAGGCTATCTTTTTTCCCTGGCAACCCAGACATCTCACATTGAACTTTATCAGCAGGCACAAAATGTAGATTCAAGAAACATCAATAAAGTTAAACAAGCTATTGTCTTCCTTAAGATAGGCTGGATTCCATGACATGCAGTTAAATACCAGATGTTTGACTGAGAACTAATTCCAGAAAGTTATGTGAACTGGTTGCTGCTGGCCAATAAACAGGGGAAGCTGATAAAACACAGTAAGCTTGTGAGACACATCTCTGAGGGAACCTGCAGAGACCACACACAGTGGACAAATCCTGTGTCTTGTCAATAAGTGTGCTAAGGGACATTTCTCTGAACCAGAGGACACTGACAGACAGGACCACGTACAACAGTAGCCATGCACAAAACTGCCATGAAAGATTTCCAAAGCAAGTCAAGAAAAATGATTGGTTGAAACCTCAATTATTTTTTGGTTACAATAAACAAATAATAGTATTTTCTTTCAATCCAGGTTCAATTACACAAATTCTTGTCCATAAGCAGTCCAGAAATAGTTATACTTTCTTGAGCTTTTTGGCCTTTACAACAGAATCTGCATATTTTTTATCAGTGTTGATAAGGTAGTAATGCTATGTGATATGCAAGCTGTCAAAGTCCTGAAATCTTTAAGACAGGTAAATTATTGTTTTTTGTTTGCTTGTTTGGTTTGGTTTGGCTTTTTAGGTTCAAGAGTTTATGAAGAGTCAGGAACCTACTGCTAAGTATATGCCTTAGGTGGTAGGAGATGTTTCAGTGGGTTATTGAAAACAGAACAAAACTCATAGGTTTTATTTCTATGAAAAGAACTCAGTATTGATGAGTAGCCACTTTCCTACTGAAGATATTCTTCAAAAGAGAAGCTCTATTTAAGCATTTCAAAGCAAAGAGCACTGAAAGCAGTTTCCAGCATAGATGACTTGATATTGAATGGAAGATTAAGTTCTCAAAATAATGCATGGAAGATGTGATCAGACTGTCTGTCAAAGACTCTGAGGTCAAGCATTGGCCTTAAACCTGAGCATCAGAAAACTATCTGTATAGCTCCGGGCTCTCATAAACACAGACTTTCTAAAAGGAAAGCTCCTTTTGAATAGTTGGTCAGAGTAGCAGAGTAGTCTAAGTGACTCCCCTAACAATATAGCCAATAGTTGCCTCCAAGTGAGAGTGGGACCTACCGCTGAGGACAATGAACACACTTAGGAGAAGGAACTAGGAAGATTCAATGCATGACTCCAGGGGAGGGAAACAAAGAGTCCTACCCAGTTGTAATACCTATGAACCTCAACAACAACCAGCATGGTAATGTATCTGTGAACATGTGATACAAGACAATCACAGGATCATGGTAACCAATAGCTGCCTAATTTGAATTAAGACCCATTCAACAGGAAAAATAAATAATCTCTCAGAAGCCTAGCAAATAACTCCAGGCAACTAATAACTGCTAGAAAAAGAGAATAAGCCTCTCCCTGGAATGAGGTCTCTTAATCGGCTAGTGTAGCAGAGTCAGCCCTGAAACTATTTCCACACAAACCCAAAGACTTTACTTATACTTAATAATACGTGTACAGAGATACATATATATATACACATTAAATGAATATATGTATATATGTGTGTATATGTATTATATATCATAGTGGCTATCAGCTTGACTGGAAACAATGGGAGGGTTGATGGAGGGAACCTGGAAGTGTCTGGAGAGAGGAAAGGGAGTGTGAAAGTGATATAATTCTATTTCAGTTTTCAAAAAGAAAAGTAAAATCAAAACCAAGTCTTTCTCATTCAGCCCCACTACCTCATGTTACTTGTGTGTGCCTCAAGTGCTGTACACACAAGCAATAGACTCTTCATACTAGATTCCTATTAGTGTTATAACCTACTAACACCTCTCCCTTCCCTGCCAGTTTTATGGTTCTGAACACCCAAAATAACAAGTAGATTTGAGATGGAAATGAAAAATCAAGGTGTCAAAAGGTATAGATCCATTTCTGGATCTGAGAAAGAGAACCTAGCTAGATTCTGTTTTGTTTTGGCCTCCCATGACTCCAGAGAGCTGAGCATCATACTAAGCTCATGAAGGCTTTCTGTGTTGACAGCCTCTACTTCAGCCAGTGCACCCCTTTCCTATGGGTCTCTCAAACTCCTCCCTCTCTCTGGATAAAGATTTCTGATTGCCTTGTGGTTACCTAAGTGCTTCAGAATCATCTTATCTCAAATACACACCTTGATTTTCTAGCTGGAGCCTACATAATGGAATGTCACAGAAGAGGAGATTGAACAGAATAGACAGAATTTCTCATAGACCTGCAAGCTTGAAGTTCATTATTAGACTGTTAGGTTAAAGTCCTGTGAGACCTCTGATTATGCTTGGATGTTGTCCCCATTCTCATATAGACCTTACAGGGCTTCTCCTGTACATGCACATCTCTATGTCACTTCTTCTTAGTTATAGGGAAACAGAGATCCATCCTGACCTCAGATAATCTTAACTACCCTCTTCCTTTTACCCTCTAGAGCTGTTTGTTTTTCTTTTCTCTTTCTATTCCTGTTCTTCCCACCACCAGCTGGAGGTTGAATGGAAACAGGAACCAGGGCTCCATGCATGTTAAGCAATTAATTACCATCTTAAAGGCTTTACTTCTCTAATCCAGTCACACTAGTGCTTAAAGGGTAAGCAACGGAACCTCAAGGAGATATACCATGTCATATCAATTCTTGATTTTATTATATTGGGAAGAAGACAGTTTCTGTTTTGGGATTTGAAGAGTCGGAGCATTGTCATCTCTGTCAGGAGCTGCTTTTCTGGTGATCCTAATCACTGTAATGTTCACCTTTGATTTAACCTCTTTTGTTAACATTTCATTCCTTTTGACCACCCCATTTTAAAGGGATCAGAAAATTCCAGAAAACTGACCAAATTGAAACTTCCCCAAATTGAGACAGTCAAAATAATCTTGTGAAAGGTAAGTCTGATCAAGACACACCTTGCCTTGGTAATTACAGAAAATCTTCTATAGCAACAGCAAAATTAACATGCCTCATAAATTTTCCATGTACAGCTCTTATGGAGGTCTCCTGTGCCTTGGCATGGTGTTTGTATTCCATGCCTATGCACGTTCATCCATCCATGACTTGCCACTCCCATCCTGGGGAATTTGCACATGCTACCTACTTGGGTTACCTTTCAAGTTGGCCTGTCAGTAATTGTAATATTCTGAAAAACATTTATCCAAATGGATTGCCAGATCCCTTTAATTTCACAACATCCAGATAGAGAAAATAATGAGAGCTAGGTCTATGTGTAAGAGATGACAGCAGGATTCTCATTGGAGAGGGTCAGGTTAAACAAAGCCACTTTGAGAACTGGGAGGCTACAGTGCTCAGGAAGCAGAGGAAGAAATGCTTGCACCCCTCTTCCTTCTTGGATACACTAGCAACTTCTAGTGAATCTAAGCAGGCGACACAAAATGGTGAGAGAGGACAGGATGGAGGTGATGTCACCTTTCCATCAATTCTCATAGAAACTTCCCCCTTGTTACATTTTCCATAAATATATCTTGTTTTCTTTTCAAGCCCATTACTAATACTTTCTCACTTTCTTAGGGTCTAACTTTATAATGTCAAAGATCATTCCATTTTTATCTAGAGTTGTAACTGTGATTCCATCCTAGGCCAGGCATACTGAGGAGATAAAAGTAACAGATATTAAATGATGGAAGGAAAGGCAAAAGATCAGTCTGACCAAGAAATAACTATATTTCACTTTGATTCAGCTATTCTCCCTTGGTTTCTTCAGCAATTTTGTCTGTGTTGGTTTAAGTTCCTTCCTGAACCCTTAAATTTAAAAATAAAATCTGTTACTGGCAAAGTTGGTGGTTGTCCCATTTGACAATAGTAGCACTAACTCCTCCAGCTAATACATTGCTTACCTTCTTAATGTAAAAGCTCATTGGATTCTCCATTGAATCTTTTTAAAAGTTACACTTGGTTCTTCTCTTTCATCCTCATTGTATGCTATGGTCAGCCATTGAGCTCTAAATGTTAAAACAAAATATATATATATATATATATATATATATATTTCATATAAAATTAAATTACTACTCATTTCACTCTTAAAATCTGGATAGATAAATTGTAAAAAGACACGTGTTGTTAGATGATGTCTTCTACTCTATGAGCCAATGGGATATCAAGTACAGCTACTTAACCAAGATCTAAGTAATGACAATACCAGTTGACATGAAGCATGGATGGAGAAATTTCCACAAGGCTCCATCCCTAGGGGAAGAGCTGTAGGTGGTCAGTAACTGCTAAGAGAGGTGCATCAGCCTTTCCTGGGGACAAAGATGATATTCTGATGAGTTTCTCAGTCCCAAGTATTCAGCCTATAACATATGTTGATAAGAACAACAGCAAATGGGCTTGGTGGCTGTGTGTGTGTGTGTGTGTGTGTGTGTGTAAGAGAGAGAGAAAGACAGATAGAGACAGAGGGGAGGGAGAGAGAGAGATAGACAAAGAAAGGGAGAGACACAGAGAGTAATGATGACCAGGAGTGAAGAGGTCATGAACTTCAGAGAGATGAAGAGAGATGGAGTATATGTTTGAGGTGTTGGAGCTGGAGTTAGATGAAGGAGGGATGGAAATTATGTGAATATAATACTCAGATAGGAAATTCTCATGTATAAAATTTAATTAAAAGAAACTTGGAACAAATGAAATATTTACATGAGGGTATACAAATTATAATGTGGTCCTTGAACATTCCTGAAAATAAAGATAGATTAAAGAAACTATGAAAGGAAGGCACTTTAAGAAAAATAATTCCTTACTGAATCCAAGACTGTGTTTAATATGATTTGAGATAGAATTTTTTTTCTACCAGTCTAAGGTCAATAACAATAGAATTTTACTGCACTGACCAGAATACAACCTTGTATTAAGTATCTTGACATTCACTAAATGTCAGTGGTTAAGGGTAAAATTTTGAAGAACCACTAAAATAAACTGTCTGTTTTTCCTAAGTATAGCCAGTTAATAAAGATAATAACAAATTTGTGACTAGAACTTAAATAACTATAGAAAATTTGCTCACATATAGAGCTTTCCTTAGAAATATATTCTAACTGCCATTCCTGTTTCTAGATGACTTAGTTGTCTGAGAATGACTAAATACTATTCAAAGTTTGCCAAATTTTCAAGGATAAAATGGCTTTATAAAACATAGTATAGTACTGTGCGTAATTCAGTGTCTCATAGATGGTTTGGAAGGAAATTAGGAGTCAGGTCTGATTCTTCTCAGACTTGTAAACATTTATCAGGTGAACAGAGAATCTGTTTGAGAGAAGACTAGCTAGACAGATTGCAGATTGATAGTCAAAAGGTCATTGGGTCATTGCACCGTTTAATGATGTTACAAAGGAAAATAAAAACATTAATGTGCTTTTGCTTGAATTGAAACTGTAAAGCAGAAATCATGATACAATATCATAGGGGGTAATGCTTGTTACCCCCATTTCCATGTAAGTTCAATTGGGAAGTGACAACCAAGCCCCTTCCTAAGGCAGTCTACCACCCAGGAACAGCACATAAGGTTGATTTTCCTCCACATGCCTCATCGTGAGCACTTGTTTTCCTGGAATTACTTCAAGCCATCTTGATGGGTGTGAAGCACTTGCTTGTTTTGACTAGCAATTGCCTAGTAACTTATAAACATGGTGAACATCTTCCCACGTGCTTGCCTTTCACTTTAGATAGTTTAAAAAGAACTTATGTCTCCATGTTTTTAATATTTATCTTCATTTTATTTAATCCCTATGTACTCCTATGTTTGTTTAAGGGTACATCCACATTACTGTATATATGGAAAGATATGCAATCCCTCTGAAACTGGAGTTGCAAGCAGTTGTGAGCTACCAGATATAGTGCTTCTGACAGCAGATCATCTTAACTCTTGAGCCAAATCTCCAGCCTCTGTTTTCTCTATGTTTAAGTTGAACTATGTATCTTATTATAGCAACAGAGAACTTTTATATACCTTCAATACAAATCTCTTTTTTTCTATTTTTTTATTAGGTATTTTCTTTATTTACATTTCAAATGTTCTCCCCTTTCCTGGTTTTCCCTTTGAAAAAAAAGCCCTATTCCCTCCCTCCTCCCCCTGCTCACCAACCCACCCTCTCCCACTTCCTGGCCCTGAAATTTCCCTACACTGGGGCATAGAACTTTCACAAGACCAAGGGCCCCTCCTCCTGTTGATGACCGACTAGGCCTTCCTTGGCTACATATGCAGCTGGAGTCATGGGTCTCTCCATTTGGTTGGTGGTTTAGTCCCTGGGAGCTCTGAGAGTACTGATTAGTTCATATTGTTGTTCCTCCTAAGGGGCTGCAAACCCCTTCAGCTCCTTGAGTCCTTTCTCTAGCTCCTTCATTGGGGACTCTGTGCTCAATCCAATGGATGGCTGGGAACCTCTACTTTTGTATTAGTCATGCACTGTCAGAGACTCTCAGGAGACAGTTATATCAGGTTCCTGTCAGCCAGCACTTACCAGCATCCACAATAGTGTCTAGGTTGGTGGAACAGTCTCTGGATTGTCCTTCCTTCAGTCTCTGCTCCACACCTTGTCTCTGAAACTCCTTCCATGGGTATTTTCTTCCACCTTTTAGAAGGGGGATCAAAGTATATAGACTTTGGTTTTCCTTCGTCTTGAGTTTCTTGTGGTTTATGGATTGTACTTTGTATATTCTGATCTTCTGGGCTAATATCCACTTATCAGAGAGTGCATACCATGCATGTTCTTTTGTGATTGGGTTACCTCATTCAGGATGATATTCTCCAGATCCATCCATTTTCATAAGAATTTCATAAATTCATTGTTTTTAATAGATGAGTAGTATTCCATTGTGTAAATGTTCCACATTTTCTGTATCCATTCCTCTATTGAGGGACATCTCGGTTGTTTCCAGCTTCTGGCTATTATAAGTAAGGCTGCTATAAACATAGTGGTACATGTATCCTTATTAAATGTTGGAGCATCTTCTGGGTATATGCCCAGGAGTGGTATAGCTGGGTCCTCTGGTAGAACTATGTCCAATTTCCTGAGGAACCACCAAACTGATTTCCAGAGTGGTTCTACCAGCTTGCAATCCTACCAGCAATGAAGGAGTGTTCCTCTTTTTCCACATCCTCTCCAGCATCTGCTGTTCCTGAGTTTTTAATCTTAGTCATTTTGACTGGTGTGATTGGAATCTAAGTATTGTTTTGATTTGCATTTCCCTGATGACTAAGGATGTTGAACATTTCTTTAGGTGCTTCTCAGCCATTCAGTATTCCTCAATTGAGAATTCTTTGTTTAGCTTTGTACCCCATTTTTAATAGGGTTATTTGTTTCTCTGGAGTCTAACTTTTTGAGTTGTTTGTATATATTTAATATTAGCCCTCTATCGGATGTAGGATTGGTAAAGATCTTTTCCCAGTCTATTTTGGTTGCTATTTTGTCCTATTGACAGTGTCCTTTGCTTTAAAGTAAAAGCTTTGCAATTTTATGAGGTCCTTTTTGTAAATTCTTGATCTTAGAAGAGCCTTGGGCACATGGATGCAGGGGAAAATTTCCTGAACAGAACACCAATAGCTTATGCTCTAAGATCAATACAAATATATCATCACATACATAATTTCAAAAGAAATTCAGCCATTTGGTGTGTTGCCTTTTCATGTTAGAGAATCTTTGGCTGTTTGGGGTACATGTTTGATTATATGGTTTGACTCATTTCCTTGTGGTGCTTTTTAATCCATTGTGTTCATCTTAACAATATTGTGCACTTGCTGAGATGCAGCTATGTCAATGTTCTGGGATTTTTTCTTCCTTTCATTCTATGAGCATGATTCCCTCTAGGTCTTTGGACATAATTATAATGGCGGCTCATTAGTGTCCTAGTAACTATTTTTGACTTATAGTTCCTGAGACATTCATTTGCTTATTCACAGTTTATCATAATTGTGTGAAAAAGAAATCAAGATATAAATAGGAGATACTAAAGGCTAACAGTGTTCATTTGAACCTAATAGCTTTTAATTTTTCTATGGAAAAATAAACGTTAGAATTCATGACTTCAGAAGGAACTAAAGTCTATCCATTACATTTCGTTGAGTTCTTTATTATATATGTGCTGTGTTGGTATGATCAAAAAATGAATTCAACTTTGTTGCTCAAATGGTTTAACACAGACATTTCTGTGGATATCTTTTTCAGTAATGAATGTTTCTGTTCATTTATTATACATACATTTTTTTGAAAAATTTAAAAACTGTTTTGGAAGTGACAAAGGTTTAAAAATTATTTCCAACTCTGAATTATTTTGTAAGGTGTATTTCCTATGGTTCATGTAACACAAGACTATAATAGGTTACAGTGAAGTGAACGGTTGCCCAAAATGGATACATGAAAGTAAAGACTGTCATCTCAGGAGATTGCTCAGTGGTTAGACACACAAATATATGTGAGTCATCCATCTCTTTTAACCCAAAACCAGAATTACCTTGGAAATACACAAAGTACTACCCTCTTAGCTTCCCAAATATGACTTTGCACAGACAGACTTCTATAGCATCAGGTGTATGGTTAATTGTGATTAAGTGTCATATAATATTTAATATGAAAATATATGCTGTTTTGTGATATATGTAGAAGTGGAAGTTTTCTTACCTGAGCATACTTGTATGACTCTACCCTAGTTTAGGATTGTGCTGCATTCCTCCTTGGACAGATATTTCACAGAACTGAGAAAATAAGAAGCCCAATTCAAGTTAATATGAGAAACTTAAGCAGATTTAAACAAGTTAAAATATCTTAGTGATCACGGCCTCTGACAGATTCAAATACTTCAGTTTCCAGGAAGACAAGTTGAGAGTTCTTCTTCCCACTTCCTCCACGTTGCCACTCAATCACAAAGGACGTTTTATTCATTTTTAAAAATTGATTGTCTTCACTCAGTCTTTTCATAACCAAGTGGAAGGATTAATCATAATAGTTTCCATTCAACTAAGTCTTGATGATAAAAAATAAATCAATGCAAGATTGAAACTTGCCTTACTTTCTGAAACACCAGATTACTGACATTTCTTTTAAAATCTCAGCAACTCCCTCTGGCAAGGGGTCATAACACTTTGGAATCACTCCAACACGAATATCTCTGTGTACCCTAGATCTTATATCCTTTGGGGGTAGGTCAATAATGAGTGTTTTGTTAAATTCAGGATACAGAGGGTACTTATCTATTTATAGACAGATCAGAGAATATTATTTAAGAAGTGTTCAAAAATGACTTCACAACTGCCAATATGTATGTCATGTCATGTAAGATGTTATTTCCTTACTTCATGTTATGTGGAGGAATGCAGAGCAGCCTTAGATGGTTGTAAGAGAAATCAATTTGAGTCAGGGGAAGGGGGAAAGGGCAGTGTTTTTCAAGGAGGCAAAGCTAAGGAAACCTATATGTCCCTTAGTGAATTTAGAGAGTCAGACAGTGTGCTTTTTGAAGAGAGTCAGGAAAGCAGAATTGGCACACTTCATCCCATGTTCTGAACTTCATCATTTTCCAGGTCAACAATTCACAAAGGCTGCATGTCAAAATGTTTCTAGGACAAGGTAAATGGCTGATTCATAGGAAAATATTTGCTGTACAACCATGACACTCTGAGTTTGAATCCCTGAACCTATATAGAGTTGGCCACTATAAAACACACAGGCGCACACACACACACACACACACACACACACACACACACACATACACATACCTGTAATATCAGACCTCCTACAGTGATATGCAAGGCAGGGACAAAGGAATCCCTGAAAGCTGTGAGGTCAGAAAGCCTGGCACATGTAGTAGTGGCAACAACACATACCTTCTATGGAACAAGGTGGAAGGTGATAAGTAATAGTGAAGGTGGCTCTCTGACCATCCCTCACTCACAACAGCATACACATGCTTGAACGCATGCATATATCCTTGCACACTAGCAATAAAAAAATAAAGAGCACCTCTATTATGATTTTTAAAATTATCTCAAAGGTGATACACATGTATTAATGCCAACTTTAACTCAGAATTATACATTTGTACCCTGTATGCCTGTATGTGTAAATACATATCTTGGGCTTAGGGACATACAATAAGCAATTTATAAGCATGAATCTATATAGTCTTCCTCCCTTTCCAATTCAACTTTATCATATAACTCCACTTTATATACTTGTGGAGTATATCTCTGGAAATAAAACCCATATACTTGTTAATATTAAACAAATTAATGAGCAATTATTATTGTAAATTGTGAAGATAGTGTTAAAAATGTTATAATCATTGCTTTACATGTATATGTAATTGTACATATAATTTTATTTAGCTTGGACAAAGTTATGACAGATAATATTATCTAATATTGCCTAAATAACTAAAGTTTAAATACTTCAAGATCCTGGTCATGAGCTATTTGTTCAGCATTATTGGGCTGAAATATGCTATCCCAAAGCCAAAAAAAAAAAAAAATGAAGTCCTAAATTCTAGCTCTTTAAAATATAACTGTATTTTGAAGGAAAAAAGTCTTTAAAGAATATGAAGGTAAAATAATACCTACAAAATAAAATAGTACCTAAAAGAAGGTCCTAATCCAACATGGCTGGAATTTTATAAAATAGAAACGTAAGGACAAATAAGGGCAGAAAGAGATGGACAAAGGGGGGATAAAGAAAAGGAATGTGGCAAAAAAAGAGAATGCATAGATACAAAGAGAAGACAGACATCCATAATCCAAGAGAAGAGGCCTCACATGAAATCAACCTCCATGTCAACACCTTGACCCTGGAATTCTGCTCTTCAGTAGAATAAGAAAGAGGAGAGTAATACATTTAGATTTTGAGGAACGTAGTCTGGGATACTTTTGGAAGCCCTAATAAGCTAGTAATTCATAAATTTGATTTAATGATGTTTGAGTTCAGAACTAACTATATCTCAAACTTCTGTAAACAAATTCTGCTTGATGTAGCTCTAATACTTAGAGTGATTTAGGTAATTCTCTTTATATCATCTGCTCCTTGAAGCCTTGTAAGAAGAAAGTCCCAAAGTAACATGAGTGGTGCAAGCATTTCTCGGAAGTAGATGGCAAAGTGAATTAGAGGCAGGTCTGGATATAAGTATGCAAACTATGATGCAAGTCTGACCTAAGTGAAAGATGGAGAGTGGGGATTGGATGGATATGATTTCATCCACCATGTAGTATAATGACAGTCCTGGCAGGAGCTGAGGAACCACACTTAGCTTAAAATGACTCCTGTCTTCTCTTCAGATAAGCCTTGCTTTGTCCCTGTAGATCTGATATAACTCCCCAGATGAATTTATAGGGGACATGGCCACCAAACACATGAATATATCAACTATGTGTGGATCAGCAACATGTTTGTACAGGGACACATGGCAGTGCCTATTTATGGGTACCTCATCTCTAATTTTATGACATATGAAATACATTGAATTTCCAATGGTGAACCACCACAGAAGGAGTCCGTATATACAATGATAAAAAGCTCTGTGAGTATAAGAGTGTGCTGAGGCTTGAAAACCATTAAGGAGCAAGGGAATATAAATGACATCAGATGAATAGACACATTCCTTTCTCCTATAAATTGCAAAAGATCCAGAGTTCTATTTGCAGTTCTAATCTTGAGGGATTTTTGCTTTAATGTTGTGTACACATATGTTTTTGTATATGCAGGTGTATATACATGTGGAAACCAGAGATTGCTAGCCACCAAGTGTCTTCCTCTGACACTCTCCAGATAATTTTTAAAAATGTGTTTTTCTTTCATAAAATTCAACCCTATAACGCCTCTCTCCCCAGATTCATGCACTCCTCCACTTCTTCAGAAATGACCAGGACCCTCAGGGATATCAACCTAACACAGCTTAACACATTAAAATAACTTCAGGTACAAACACTCATATCACTGAATCTGAAACTCAAAAATTCATCTGAGTGGCCATAGATTTCTAGACGTCTGGTGTCTTTGACACCCATCCTCATGTCTTCTCTAGCACTGGAGTCGCAGGTGTTCTCTGCTTCATCTAGCTTTTTATACAGCTGCTGGATAATGCATCAACTTCTCAGTCTTGTGCTGCAAACACTTTACAGACTGCACCACTCCACCAAGCCAAAATTTGTTCTTTTTAGTATACTAAAGTGGCCTATAACCAATGCATTAAAACTATAATCTAACTGATACGATTGTGTAGAGTAGTAATGACATTATTTAGAGGTAGAAATTTAAGAAAGTAGTCCATGCTAGAGCAAACATGACAATATGTTCTAAGACTGTCTGAAGTCTAGAAAAGCCCAGCATGATGAATGGTGTGACTTGGCTCTAACTGTCCCATGGCTTTATAAAATGACAAAATTAATGCCACCACAACAAAAACAAAGAGCTCTTAGTGAACTGAAATGGGAGCTAGACCTCTACAAGGCACCATTTAGGCTACCCTGTTAAGACAGCATTTTCTTTATTAATTTTAGTAAATTTTAATATCCTTTCCAAACTTAATAGACATCTTTATATTTTAAAGATGTCTGATTGTGATCAGCTCATTGTTTTTGTAATTTTGGAAAGCCTATGGCATGTCAGATGCCATAGTCAAACACAGTAGGGATTTTGAGACTTGGCTTTTGTTTCTAGGACAATCAACTCAGATCCATAATATACTATACATGGAGGTGGGGATCATGTGGATGCTGAGCTAGAAATACTGAAGATACATCTTCTTCTGTTACAAAGGGATAGAGAGGAATCCTGAGAAGCAGTGGGGTGTCAGGTAATTGAGGATGGGATGTGCAAAGCAAATAAAATTGTTGTGGGTGACAAGTTCCTGGAGCCCAGTAGGTGAAGCAGAGAGTGGTATATACTTCGAATTATTTTTATTTGGGAAATACATAAAACATAAAATGGATCATTTAGCGTACTCACTGACATTTACATACAGCCACAGTGACAATATTGAGGAACCATCATTAAAATAAGTCAAACTGAAGCTCATTTTCACTACTTCTACCCCATGATAACTCCAATTCTTCTTTCTGCCTTGGTGAGTTTTTATTTCAAGAATCTCAGATATTTTAAAAAAAATCCATATATAGTATACTTGGCTTTAGTTTCTAACCTATTCACTTGGTATAACATTTTTAAGTGTTCATCCTTTATATTATTTTTAGAATGACATTCATTTTAAAGACTGAATAATAGTCTCCTGTGCTTATATTATACTGTTTATTTTACCATGTTGAGACCAATTTAGGCTCTTTCATGACAAACTAGCTAGGTGACAATTCATTCAGTGTTTTCTTTTTCTTTGCTTTTCTTCTTCATCTTTTTTTTTTTACAGTTATACCATAGAAGCAAAATGCTGAAATTAGATTCTCAATGAAATAAGTAAAAGTGTTAACACATCCAAAGGGACATCTGCTGAACTGAGAGATAGAACTTGGAGAAGGGCTTGCTCAAGAACGCTTTGGAAAGCAGATGTTAATGCGACCAGTGATTCTTCTTTAAGGCCTTGTTAGGCTGAGTTCTGTGGGCTCAGAGACAGAGTAGAAGTGAACTTCACATTATAAATATGCTTTAGTACCTAACCAAGAAATAAAAGCATTCATCAGAGACACGTGTGTTTATGTAGATTTGGTGACTGAGAACATTTTCTATAAATCTGAATTATAAATGGTCATTTATAATTCAGAAGCAGGTGCAATGCAAGTATGCCAAGCTGTTGTGATGAGAAGTGTTGTTTTCCCAAAGTTGGCTCAAAATAATGCCATGCGTGAAAATAGGAAAAGTACTGATAGAAGCACTCCTGTGGTCTGAGTATCCCAAGCATTTAAAAGGCTTGCAGAATAATGGCAATGGTTACAATTAAGACAGATCAGAAGACCTTTCAGAAGAATCCAGGGAAGTCTTGAGAATCCTAAGAAGAGCAAACACCTCTCTTGTAATGGACGCAGGACATGCATATGGTAGAAGTGGCCTTTCTCCAGTTAATGAGGAAGAATAGCAATGCTGAGTTAATGTGCTTCACAAAAAAGCAAAGAAGCCAATTATTTTCATTTATTGAAGTGATTGCATTTTATTCCTGTTCCCTTAGATATCCCTAATTATAATCAAAGTTATTATTCATCTTTTGCCCAATTATTTCTTTACTGTGTATTTATTGTTGCTACATATTTCATTTGAAGATAGTTATTAAAATAAACTAGCTATATGTTAAGCTAAGGTTATATGAAAATATGATATAACCAAAAAGCATTTTAAAACTGATTTCATGAATATTGAAAAGATAGAATTAATGCAAATCTAAAATTCTTGTTATTTTTAAATGAAAATCCATGTGTCTATTAAGACTGTCATAATATTTATGTTCTAGTTTATTAACTTTGTAACATTTAGTTTAATTTGTTTTTTTCAAACAGTGTTTTTCAAAGACAATTGGCTAACACTAGACAAAAAAATAAATTGTAAATTAAAGAAAGAGGAAAAAACATGGAAATACTGATGTGGGAGGAGTTAGATAATACTTTATAATCTCCAGAGAACAAAAGGAGAAGAGGAAAAGAAACATTCATACACACAAGTAAATAATAAAGTCATAACCTGAATTCTAAGAAAAATAAAAATGAATGTGCTATAAGATGCATAAACTAAACTGTAATTACATGAGGAAAGTAAAGAATTATAAACATAAAAATTAAAATAAAATAAAACCAGTCATATGTACTGACTTAAAGTAAAAACAAAAACTATTTAAACTTAAGAAATACACAAAGGCTATGTCTCACATTTTTTATTCTAATGTACACACAGGGTGCTCTATGCTGGTAGTGGGTGGACTTCATCTGCATGGTAATGGATTTCAGAACTTGGTGTTTTGCAAGCCTGGCTATCTCATTAG
This sequence comes from Mastomys coucha, assembly GCF_008632895.1. Lineage (NCBI taxonomy): Eukaryota > Metazoa > Chordata > Mammalia > Rodentia > Muridae > Mastomys > Mastomys coucha. The sequence goes on along the minus strand of NW_022196905.1, from coordinate 42,473,614 downwards.
TCAGTAATCTTTCCCGGTTTTGCTCCAAAAGCAGAATTCTCTTGTGTGATCACTCAAGTTGCTTGCAAAACTTTTTTCCAAATTCAGTTTTTGCTATTTCCCAAAATCAAATCTATCATGTAAAGGTCAGAGATTTTCCTGGCAGTGAACATTCAAAAGAATGCACCACGAGTTCTGTAGTCACTTGCCGCTGGGAATTTCACAGGATGCTATGCACTTCAGTAGGATCATTAGATTAAGTGTACAGTTCCTCCAGGGACTGATGCGAAATGCACTGTTTTTCACTTGCAGGTATAATGTCTCTTGCATTACAAAATTTTAAATCATCCACATCCATTTATAGCCACACCTGTATGCTTCCCATAAAGTGCAGGGCAGTGTAGACATATTCCTATAACAACAAATCACATAAATGCCAGTTGCCTTGTGTCCCTTATGGCTTCCAATTTCTTCAAGACTTGTATTCTTCATAAGTGACACAGATGTGTATAAGCAGCAGTAGGGAAGTGACTATTACTGCCCTTCTGTGTCAAAGTCTACAGTTGGTATATACCTGTAACTTCCTCATGTCTTTGAACATCAAAGATCATTATTTTGTTTGAAAAGCAACCCTTAGTATTCCCTCAGCTTGAGAACATACTGACGCAGAGCAGTTTCTAAAGAGGCCAGAGTTAGAATACACTCTGTTTCTAAAAGTATATAGCCCAGTGACTTTGTCTACTGGTTTTGCTGACTACCCATAAAGATGCATTTCCACTCAAAGGAAGGAAAGCAGACAGAAACAGTAATGCCTTCTGGGGATGAAGTTGAAGTAAGATACATTTGGGAAGGCATACAGGAAAGAAGCAGATAGACCTCAGTGAAATATAATAGAGAAATGCATATTGCAAGTCTGCAAAAGAGGATATGATTATGATGCTCTATGTGTACAAAAACATAGAGGATCAGTGCTTCACATGGAAAGTAAGGAAATTCTCCAAGGACAAGTAAAATCTGGAGAATTCTGCTCCATAGCTGTTTTCATGCATAATTAGGGCTCAGAGAAGAACATGTTGAAATTAGCCCATAGAACAGAGCAGTTATCCCAGAACTTTAGACACTCATTTAACAAATACGTATTATCTAACACTCACCATTAATTGATCCAAATGTATACACTATGGATAATATGTATTTGAAACCTCTTGTGTTTACGATGATATGTGTGAAAGTAACATGTTTCTACATGTTTCTACAACATTGCATGTGTTTGGTCAGATTTTCAAACATGCAAACCAGGCCAATGAATGAATTATCTTACCTTGCTTGATTAATTATGATCTATTTCTTCATCACTGCTGAAAGGTGCTGCTCTTTGTCTGTGTCATGTCCACATTTATGTGTGTGTTCCCATGCACAGGTTTGTGCATGCAGTATAGTAGATATTTTGCAAAATGTACAAGAAATCTTGAGATTCTGGTTTTGGGGAAAAGATGAAAGGAATTTTGATGTCTGAGTCCGAAGTGCTGCAGAAATACTAAATCATTTAAAGTTCTTGCATGAAATGTTCTGTAAGTATCACATAGTTTACAAAGGGTAAAACTCTCATAGCTACAAGATCATTTCATACTCATTATAATCCATACTATTATTAATTTTGCAAATAATTTACTTTTTAACCAAGACATTTTACAGCACTGACAAACTCATTGGCAAATGAAAAATACTTGTTATAACAAAAACCTTTTAATATGTAAGGGATTCCCCGAACCATCTTTCAACTTCCTACATGGAAAATTAAAAAAATCATAGGTATTGGGAAGGAGCAATCCTAAATAACAGAAGGATATCTGGATGTGATTTTTTTTTCCTTTTATGCTAAAATGATCAATAAAGTTTGTCTACATTCTAGTCCTACCTCCAAGCCTCATTTCTGAGCAGTATTGCTTGGTGGAAATATTTTGACAGCCACAGTATGCTTAAATAGGTTTTTAATCATTTTAGACAAGGGGAACATTTTATTTCAGACTAGGAGCAAGCTATGAAGTGAGAGACTCATTAGGAACAAAAACAGATGAGCTCCAATTAAACTAACTGCTCACTGGCAAACCCCTGGTGCCTTAGAGGGCAGCTTTGCTTAACTAAGGTTTATGGAACAAACAAGCCAGTTTCAGGTGTCATTTTGGAATAACCAGTCAAGGATGACTCATAGTTGGTTTCATGGTTAGATTACTTCTCGTTTACTATTTCCAAGGATTGTAGAGAATCATGACCTCCCTTTGACACTACTGTTTCCTTCTGAGATAATTCCTGAGGTGTGTCCAAGGTACCAGTAAGTTCAGATCTTTTTATCACGGTTTAGATCCTGGATGCATAATGATGTATTTCTTTCACCAGTTTTCCTTGTACCATTACTTTCTCCAAAACCCTGGGACATGGCATCTGTTACTTCTGAGACCAGTTCTTGCCAATCCCTTGTTTTCGAATAAATTTCTTTTTCCAATGAGGTATATGTGGTCTTCCAAAAAACTCAGTTTGCCTTTTGAGTCTTCTATAATAACACCGTTTGCCCATTGGTTCCAGCCAGGTATCTTTGGAAGCCAAATTGTCAAATCCTCATCACTAGATCTCTTTAGTCACTTAAGAATGCTTTGAAAAGGTAGAATTGTTACTCTTTTTATTGATATTTATTAGAAATTACACTATACATTCTTTCTTTATATTTTTTAAGGTTTAAATATTATTATATGTAAGTACACTGTAACGGTCTTCAGACACTCCAGAAGAGGGCATCAGATCTCATTATAGATGGTTGTAAGCCACCATGTGATTGCTGGGATTTGAACTCAGGACCTTTGGAAGAGCAGTCAGTGCTCTTACCTACTGAGCCATCTCTCCAGCCCTACACTATGCATTCTAATATACACTTTGTTCCAAAGCCATGTCTTAAAACAGAGGAAACACACCCTATTCATCTAGAAGCCTTGATGGCACTCCCAAGAAAATCACATAGAATATTCACAGGGACATTAGCATGTAAGTGGAAAGAAGACTTTGCTGTGAGGACTTTCCAAGCTGACTCATGTTTTGTTTCATTGAGAGTGCCTACTGCTTCTCCTCCTCCTGAACTCTAACTAGCTTAGTCGTGACCCTGCATCTGAATACTCCATGCTTCTTCAGCCCCCACACCATACCATGCCACACGTTCATTACTCACCCTTACTACTTGCCTCATATCTCTCTTTCCAGACCCAGGCCAGCTTCTACCTCCTTGGTCCACACGCTTATTCTGCCCACATTAGTCATCCAACCTTCAATCCATGTGTACAAAGTTAAGCCTATCTCCATCACCCAGCTCCATCCAAGTACCCTCACTTACCATTAAACATCTCTGTACTGTTGGTTTAGATGAGGAAAACCTGGAGAGAAATACTTACTTGGAGCTAACCTGAAGAGTGTCTGGTTCATGACTAGGGAAGAAAGAACAAGTTGCTTTCCTTTTCCTACCTAAGGGTCTTTTCAGCTCTTCCTCTTCCTTCACACAGTATTTACTATCGCCATATTTTATGAGAGTTGGATAAATAGAAATGCTATTTCTTAGGGAGGGGGTATTCTTGAAGAAGCATCTCCTCAACCTATCACTATTGCATTATTCTATTCATTTGTTAATGCTGTAATGGAACATCTATATTTGTCTTTCAGTTGACTTCTAAATGTGCACTTTGCTTGGACGCTAAGCTTCATGAATTCAGAGGCCAATCTGTCTGCTCTACTGTGATATTCGAGAATCTAGAATGGTTCTGTGTTAAGATAAACCTGATAACCGAAGGTTCACTCTTTACTAGCTTTCAAATCTTGCTCTGGACTTAACATTGCCTTCGTAATTCAAATTTATGAGCCATTACAAGATTCTTCACTTCTCTGCCTTGGTTGTCCTCATTCTAAGACTGTCTTCTGCAGTCATATTGATGTCAACACTTTTAACAGGGTGGGTGGATGTGAGTATTATATTCAAAATGTAGTTCATTAAAGGCTGCATGCAAATTTCAGAAAAATTAAAACATCAGGAGAAATATATAGTACGCTGAAAAACTGCCAGGATCATATAAGAGGGTACCCAAGGCACCCATCAGAGGACCTGCTACTCCTTCACACATCAAGTCACACAAAAAATTCCAGATGCCTACCCTAAATTTGATTTCACTTTGAAAGAACATTTGCTAAATCATATTTGTTGAGAAATTCATCAAACTCATCCAATTCTTGAGCATAACTTGAGAGATTATTTGGTCTGATCCTTCAGGTAGGTTATATATTGAAAAAAGATTTAGCCAGGCAGTGCTGACACATGCCTTTAATCCCAGCACTTGGGATGCAGAAGAAGGCAGATTTCTGAGTTTGAGGCTAGTGTGGTCTATAGAGTGAATTCCAGGAAAGCTAGGGCTGTACAGAGAAACCCTATCTCGAAAAAAAAAAAAAGAAGAAGAAGAAAAGAAAAAAAATATTTAGATAGATAACTAAAGATACGATGTATTCATGAAATTTATTTAGCAAATATTATTAAATTATCAAGCATTTGCCAATTTGTTATTAATATGTACCAATAACATATTGCTAAGCTAAAGACAAGTAACACTTTGGTCATTCCTCTATTTCCAGAGTTGTTAGAGCTTTCCCTATGCATTTCATCTGTGATTCCTCCTCAATGTTTTCACATTTATGCTTAAGCCATTCACTTTTACACAGTCCACCATAAATATTTAACATTCTAAAAGCCCATCAAACAGAAATACCCAATTTAAATTTTACATCTGGCATCCCATGTAATAGTTTTCAACTCCCTGCTTCTTTGCACTGACAACACTCATGTTGGAAGCCTGAGGTTGACTTTTCACTTACAGGGAGTCTCCCTCACTTCTTGCTTTCAGCAAGTGTAGACGGGTTTCTCTTCTTTTCCAATTTCTTGACACAGGTTCGCCCTCTCTTCTTAACTTCTCAGTTCTCTTTCACTTTTACATGTGGATATTTCTTTGGTAACAGTGCAGTACTCTACTTTTGGTCAACTATACTCCTGCCTTTGTCCATACTGGACTTTCTCAAGGCTTGGACACAGTGCCATGGTAAACTATCTCCATATCCCAACAATTATGATGAGATAAACATTATGCTAGGCTCACTGTTTGTGTATGACCAAATGCTTTCTTCCTTCTTCTAGTTCATCATCCATCAGTTAACCAACCGAGCAATAAGCTTTGGAGTCATCTTTAGACCCTTTGTTGTTTAATCAAGCAACAAGATGTAGTTATTTCACACCTCAAAAAAAAAAATCTCTTGAGTTTCTCCTCTTTACTCTGTTGCTAGTTTAGTTGATTGTGAGAGCAAGCATTACCTTTTATTGCCCAGAATGTTACAAATCTAAATCTTGTCATGTCGTTAGTCTGGGATGATGTGCCTCTCTTCTTTCTCCACTTTTTTAAATTGGCCCTATAGCCAGAATATACAGGACCGAATATACAGATATCATCATGTCACTGCACTTCATGAATTCTTTAATAACTTCTGATGAGTTTTAGAAGCCATAAAATGGCACATCTGGCTGATACGATTGGCCTCTCAGTATCTCGGCATCCTTATTTCTAACTACTCACTGACTTGAACTGATTTATTCCCAACATTGTGGAGTTTCTAGCAGCTTCCCAAAATACATCATACAGCTCTAAAGTCCATGTCTTTCATTAGGCATCACCTCTATCCAGAATTGTAGTCTTAACTTTATTAAATGTAATGATCCTTGCTTATCATTTAAGATTCTGGAATATGCTATGTCCCTTGAGGATGCACTTATATAGTCCTAGATGTGGCTGCTTGTGGAAATCAGATGCATGTTTTATTTAGTTAGGTAGCAACAGCAGCAGCAACTATTTCTATTGGAAATAACATACCTTGGAATCAACTTTCTACCACGAACTTAGTAAAAACTGTATGTCCTTGTAAAACTCACTCCACTACTGTGGTTCTAAATTTCTGTTAGCCAACAACAAGGTCTTTAAGCTAATATCTTTAAGATATTCTCCAGATTCTGTCCTGCTTTTATTTTCTATGTCCTTTCTCTAGGAACAACACATTTCAGAGTTGTCAATAAATCAGCAGTGTAGTACATCTACAAGCCTTGTTGTTTATTGATCCTTCCCAGGTAAAGTGGCTTTTATACAAAATCAATACATGTGTTAAATGTATTCAAAGTAATTGCTTTATATACTTAAAAAGCAAACACAATATGCTTAAAAATGAGTTCTTCCTAGCCCCACCTTGTGGACCGCAGGGTTATTTTCTGTTTTCATTGATAAAAGCTAACAGCCCTGGAAAAAGACTGCAGATCAGAAAGGGCATGGATTTACAATCTGTCCCACACCTTATATCTATCATTATCATCCATTGTGACATTAGCAAAGTTATATAACAGTACACTTCTTCAGTATCAAAGTAGGCACAATTGCTACTTTGGAACATTGGTAGATTGAAAATATGTCAAACTCAGGACAGTGTTGTATGAACAGAGGTGAGAGTCAGTTGTTATTCCACTAACTAGGAGAGAATAGTCAAGTCAATGCCCACTGAGTTTTTCACAGGGAGGGGGCATTTACTCCACTGCTAGTAAGGCTAAATGAATGGTATTTACTTGTCCTAGCTTGAAAAAAATGCAGGAATAAGTTGGATTTACTGATTTATTTTACAGACAACAACATGAAAGCCAGAGCTGTCAAATCATTTATCCCAAGATATATCCTACCACCTGACATCCAGAGACTTAAGCCTATGTCTCTGGGGATATGTGTAGTGGTATCCCTTCCCTTTACATTTCCTTGCACTGCAGTCACCCATACCTCTACTAAAGCACAACAAACTGCTGTGCTGCTCTCTGAGAATTTGATTTGCAAGTCTGGAATAGCCAGTGATTTGCACTGTGAACAAGTATCATGTGTTGCTGATGTTATAATTTGTAATGTGCTGCTGTAGATAAATGCATTCTGAATTAGTTAGGAAGTATTCTCAGCTTTCTTAGACATGTCACCTGTGGAGATTGGCGGCTCGAGAATATTGAAGCTGCATATCTTGTCTAATTGATTGCATTTTTATGGCAGAGTACTGCAAACATCAGTACATGCACTTCGTTCCCCTTGCTGGCTTTTGCCAGCCTATTCTTAGACAAGAATACAAATTTCTGAAAAACCACAGTCCCAGATTTATTTGATAAAATTGGAGATTGCTTTGGATGGTGTGTTTACAGTCATACTTAGATATTACAGAGAGCTCTGTGAAGGCTGTAGTATATGAGATGAGAAATTGGCTGTGGGACTCATCATTTACTCTGAGAAGGAAAGTGATGCTGCCTTTGTATTCCCAAGTAGAGGGGAAATGCAGCCCAGTGCCTTCTGCAAAGATGAAACACAAAGTGAATGGAAGGAACCAACAATATCATCTATTTATCTCGTCCAAGAAGGCAGAAATCCATCCTATCTCCAACTTCATTTGTTAATGGACTGTGAGAGTACCTTGCTCCTGCCCCCAACTCTCACATGTAGACAACCTGTTATAAAGGGTTTTAAGAAACTTGGAGACAAAATTATCATTGGTCCAATCACTTCTGAGAATAGCTTTTCAATTTGGTGGCCAGAGGAAAGAGAGGTGGGAAAACAAATAGGCAAGTAAGACAGGGAGGAGCCATTGTCCCAGACTTCAGATTTCATTAGATCTCAACTCTAACAAGTGCCTTTCGAGGGTGCAAGGGAAGAAGGCATCTTTAAACCTCCCAGTTTCCTTATTGCTGGTAAGTACAGATAATACACTGCACAAAGAGCAATCTTGGCAGATAATAGGATATATATGAGGGCTTCATCACCACCTTAGCTTGAACAAAGAAGGCATTCGATAAATTCTTGTCATCGTTTCTTAAGGCTTATATGTATTCTTCGGGTCTTATTTCACTGCTTCATTCCCATTTTTCCCACAGCCCCTGACAGGCAAAGAGGGAGGAAGCAGCTGAAAAGATGACACCTAAAATCCCCACCTTTCTCAACCCTCAACTAGGCAGAACAATTCAACTCCACCCAGCTCCAAATCCCTAGGCTATCTCTCAGCACTCAGAAACATCAGCACTATTTCTCACTCAAAAATTCAGAACCATTTCAGCACCTGCCCTTTAAGATAGACAGATTAAATCATGTTTTTAACACCCCTAAAACTTCAGTTCCTTCCTACATAGTCTAATTTCCCCTAAAGCAATTTCTCATAAAATTCAATTGTGCTTGCCTACCCCGCCCCTTTAGAGGAAATTTGGAATTACTTTATTTACATTTTGATATAGAATATTTAAGAATGACACATTACCTCTATTGGTGTTAATTCAAGGTAGAAAGGTGTGTAGTTTTGAAAGTTTATATTTAATACTTTGGGGAGATACATTTTCACCAACCATCATCAGTGGATAAAAACAAACAAAGAAACAAACAAACCTGACTGCCTTCTGGTGCAGAGAAATTTGAAGATGCAACGATTTTATCTAATAACACTTAGAGTCACATGAGGAAAAGTCAATGAGAGAAGGTGATGTGACATCTATATCACTGGATATAGGGGAGAAAAGAAGAAATACGAAAGAAAGAGATGTATTAGAATTAGAAATAGAAGACTAATTTTGAGTAAAGGATCTTCTAGGCTCACTAAGTTCAAGGTAAACTGATTGATAGTCCAATGGTCTGAAATAGAAGCCTGACCAATATGATCAAGTCACAGTGAGGAAAGAAATCGGTGTGGCCAGGGTGAGGAATACAAAGTCATAAGAAATGGAAGCAGGCTCTCACTTTTGCTTCCTGCTTGCTTCTCTGCTCTCTTGGGCTCGTCCCTTCACCCTTGTTCCCCCTCTCTCTATTTGCTGTGGCCGTGGCTAGCCTCTGCTTCTCTACTCTCTGTTCTCTCTCTCTCCCTCCCTCCCTCCCTCTTCATTGGTCTTCTTGTCTTTAGTTCAGTATGCCTCATACCTTAATTAACAGCAACCTCTTTTCTATATAACAGCTATAATGGCTTCTCTAAAGTGAAATTTGATGTTCTGTTTACAACTGTTCAATGCCCCCCCCCCCCCCCCCCCCCCCAGTTCTCTTAATGTTAAGAAAGAAAGAAACACCAACTCTCTGAATGGCCTTCAGGTAGTCTTTGTGAGCTGGGTCCTGCCTACACAAAGTCCTGTACCTTGGGTTAGAATGTTTTTCTGAGCCAATTCCTCTTCTCTGCTGTCTTTCCCCCAAGAAACTTGCATGGTACATGAAGCTGCTATCATGTCCGAGATGAAGTGTGTTCTCTCACATGATTATGAGCCTTTCCCCAGCATAACAGAGTCTCGAATTTTCTTCTTCCCTTTCTCTACCTTCAGAAAGCAGCTGTGATAAGGCTTTGTGCTAGGGTAGTCTGATTAGTTTCTCTTATGCCTGATGTGTTCAATGACTTCCACTGATGAATAACTTTTCCACTCCATGTAAGATCTGATAACTGTTTTTCTAGTTTCCACAAATCCTAGTGGCCCATAGATTCTAAGCAAAGAAGAGCTACCTTAATGATATACTACCACACCACTAGAACTTGCTGAATTGCCCTGGGTGGGATATAACAGTATAGGGAGCTTCATTTACCCCATGCACTATGTGGCTAAATACACTAGTTAAAATATTAAAGCATCTTCTATTGAGTATTTATTCATAAAATAGTCCTAATTATATTCATACCTAAGGCCATGACCTCATCTTCTGTCACTGAAAATGCAGAGAGAAAAACAGAATATTGGGCAAATACGAGATGTGAGTGGCCAGTTCATCCTTCTCCTAATTAAAACTTGAAGACTACTACAACAGGCTAATTCAGATTAACTTATTTTCCATTTATTCATATAAACATAGGCAATGGTGATATGAGATAGTAAACTTAGTATGATGTCTATGTTGTGGATGTAAGCTTTTACTGGACGTCCTGCATTATGATTGAAAAATGCCCTTATTTTTTCTCTTACCTATTGGTTTTTAGTCACATGCACATATGGAGAGTCCAAAAGCTGCCCCATGCATTAACTTATCTACAACAGACATAAGCTAGGGCCCAAGTTTAAGCTGAAGGATGCCAATCCTTCTGTGTTTGATACAATGGTCCATTATCCCCTTTGCTTTGATTCCCATGAGACAGCATTTGCTAAAGTCTCCATGGACCTCTCACATAACTTCTGCCTGGGCCCGCTTGTCTGCTTTTGCTTGTAGAAGAACACTTGTTTGTTTTCCCTCCTGTGTACATCTTTTCTATGAATTCTTCATTTACCTTTGTCACTTTAATTATTACTATTATTATTTGAGTGGCTTTGGGGTTTTTAACCTCTTACTCTACCATCACATTAATCTCTAACTCTGACCTACCTTAAAAAAGATCTATATTTTAAATCATCATCTAATCTGTCCTTGGATTCTTTCATGTTTCCCAAACATAGTTTTATGAAAGTTTAATCACATTCACCTCTACTGCATGCTCCTCTTTTCCTAGAAGGTAGTAGCTATTACTATTCAAGAACTTCCTGCTCCCTAGAAGAAGTGCTCACAGATGTGTGTGCTCAGAACTCTAATTCACTAGGTGACCTGCCTATACATTGAGATTGATTCAAGCACATTTGCCTGACTCTGAATACAACAAGCAGGTTCTTCCCACTTGATGCTCAAAAGTTGAGGCAAATATGAACACTGATAGAAGTAAGAACATTGGTGCGTCCTGACTTCAGCCTGGACTTCACAGCATTTTGCTACTTCATTTTTCCGTCTGTAGACCTTGTTGTCTTTATGTCAGATTGGAAAGAGCCCATCTACTGGGCTTCCTTCTTCTTGCTTCATTTCTCTGTTGTCAACTGGTTGTGGTTGACTTCCATTTTGTACTATAATTAGATGAATTAGATGAATAGGATTTCTTACCACATCCATTATGTGCAGGGTCATTTTAAGGAATGTTTTAGACAACTTTTAACCACCTATAATATAATCTCTCTCTCCATGTATACTTTAGGTTTTGGAGTCAATCTTGTTGACTGCATTTCTCTGTCTCTCTGTCTCTCTGTCTCTCTGTCTCTGTCTCTCTGTCTCTGTCTCTCTCTGTCTCTCTGTCTCTCTCTCTCTCTCTCTCTTTCTCTCTCTCTCTCTCTCTCTCTCTCTCTCTCTCTCTCTTAAAATTTGTGATTTAGAGTCTCTGTGCATAGTGACCCCTCTGTCAAAGTTGTTCCCTCATTACTTATTCCCACTGCTTGCTTATAGGATCAATTCTAACAAAAAAAAAAAAAATAGGGACATAGCTATGACTCTCTAATTCACATGAACTGCCCATTGCATCTTCATTATTAAACTTTCTTGTACATATATGAGGTTCCTCATCCTTTAGGCTCCCTCATATTTTAAGTTTGCTGTTTCCTATTAAGCACACATCCCAAGGGGAGGCAAGGAATACACACATATTACTGATTCCAAAATGAGTGTGCATGAGGAAGTAGGCTTAAAGAGAAATGGGATTTCAGAGGCAACAGCAGAGAAAAAGGCAGAGGGTACCCTCAGTCAGAGGGTCGGTGGGAAGAGGTCTGCTGATCTCAGCTGCTAACCTTTGCAGATAGAATCTATGTGTGTCAAATGCCTATATGAGAAAAGGAGTGTGTCTCCTGCCAGGTAAACATTCAAAAGCTAGTTACAGAAACTTATCACTAGCAAGCTTTTCTCTAGGTGCTTCATGAAAAAGGATGTCACAAGTTACTAAGAGGGCTGTATACACATCACATTTATACAAGTGGAAATAGATAGAAAATGAATATGCTAAAAATTGAAAATAAATGGGTAAAAAAATAAATGGATAAATTCTGAGAGAATGGTGGATGCTGTGTAAACAGAAGTCCAGGCATTGGGTAGAGTGTAACTGGGCAACAGTGTCCAAAATACTTTTGTTGGAAAAAACCACAGTCAACAAGATTGACTCCAAAACCTAAAGTATACATGGAAAGAAGAGATTATATTATAGGTGGTTAAAAGTTGTCTAAAACATCCCTTAAAATGACCCTGAACATAATGGATGTAGTGAGGAATCCCATTGGTGTCCTGTGTGCCATTAAAAGCTAGTAGAGAGCTGTGGGAAGGGAATTTTCATAAAGAACATTCACTTTGACTTGGTTGCTGTGAGAAACACTGTACAAATGTGACTGTGTAGACAATCAGGTATTTGATACACGTCGGCTTGTGGAACACAGCAAGGGACATGTTAGCATGTTAGTAAGAAATGACACAATACAGGTTAGAGTTTTGAGGTGGAGCCACCATACTAGGATGGCTTGGGTATGAAAATTAAAAGAATGATAATAAATCATTAGAGGAAAACTGCCGTTCTTGATCAAACTCAAACTCCATGTAGTCTGATTGAAGTCCATCTCCTGCCTTTCCTGCTCATCTGCTGCCCCAGAAACCCCACTGCACTTTAAACATATTTTGGCATGCACACTAATCTTGGAGGCAGCAATGTGTCTGTGTGTGTGTGTTTTTATGTGTGTGTGTGCACACGCATATGCATGTATGACATATATGTGTGTATATATCCCTCTTTACCTGCCCGACTTCTACAACTTTACGATCTTATTTTCTGCTTTTAAGTATCTTGCCCTTGAGTTGTTCTGAGGAATGGCTGAAGGCATACATGAAGTGAGGCAGACAGTCAGTGAAGGAGGAAAGCCTTAGGGATGCAGATGATTCCTAGTCATAGCACCTGCACCTGAAGTGCTCTCCACAGAGACTGAACAACATGGATGATTTTGCTAGGCTCTGGCTTGCTGAGGGTGGAGTGCCCAAGAAGCATTTGAGACTGATGACCCACTGCAACTCTGGAGTGAGCTCTGAGGACAGGCTCTCCTCACGGAAGGGGATTCCCAGCCTACTCTTCTACTTCTCAGTGTAAAGAGTGTCTTAGCTGTTCCAAGTCACAGCTTCCTCATTTGTAAAAATGGGTATGATAGAACAAGTATCTTTCTAGGTACTGGAGAGATCCTAATGGTTGTTCTGAGAAGTAGGGGACCTGTCATCCACTGTCCTGCCTTGAATGCTGTGACTGCACCTTTCTGTTTCCCTGACAGAGCTGTGGGATGGCTACCTTACTGGTCCCATGTTATGAACCACTAGCATAAAGCACCATAGCACCCAACAGGTTAAAAAGCTCACATATACCAGAGAAGGGAAAAATTAAAAAGAAAGAGAAAACAAAACAAAAGCATGGACACGGAGCCAAAATTCCTACCTATTAAACCCAGATTTTTTCCTGCTGTTGTTGACCTGAATAAAACAACCCTCCATAGCTCCAATGTTCTCTTTTTAAAATAGACTGCTAGAAGACTGCTAGAAGCTTGGAACATATAAACACAGGTAAAACTACCCTAATAACAGTGGTAAATGTAGATGCCGACAAGTTAGACTGATTTTTTTTTAACATTCTTTATTGGTTATTTTATTTATTTACATTTCAAACTTTTTCCCCTTTCCCAGTTTCCCCTCCCTAAACCCTCATGCCCCCTCCCCCTTTCCTTTATGGGGATGCTCCCTCACCATCCACCCATTCCTGCCTCACTGCTCTAGCATTCCCTTATCCTGGGGTATCAAGCCTCTACAGGGCCAAGAGCCTCCCCTCCCATTGATGCCAGATAAGGCCATCCTCTGCTATATCTGAAGCTGGAGCCATGGGTCCCTCCATGTTTATTTGGTGGTGGTTTAGTTCCTAGGAGCTCTAAGAAGTCCGGTTAGTTGATATTGTTCTTCCTATGGGGTTGCAATCCTCTTCAGCTCCTCCAGTCCCTCCCCTAACTCTTCCATTGGGGTCCCCAGGCTCAGTCCAACGGTTGGCTATGAGTATTTGCATCTGTATTGGTCAGGTGTTGGCAGAACCTCTCAGAGGACAGCTGTACTAGGCTCCTGTCAGCAAGCACTTCTTGGCAGCATCCATAGTGTCAAGGTTTGGTGTCTGCAGATGGGATAAGATGGGATTCAGTTGAGGGATGGGGCCACCCACTCATCTCAAATATTTTAACCCAGAATTGTTCCTATCTAAAGGAAATGCAGGGACAA
>NW_022196905.1:42453830-42459433 GCF_008632895.1 Mastomys coucha | reverse complement strand
AAAAAAAAAAAAAAAAAAAAACATGGAGCAGAGACTGAAGGAAAGGCTATCCAGAGACCACCCCACCTAGACCTGATTTTTAATTCAACTGTGTAAGAAATCAACCCATTTAAAGGTGGTATTCTGTGGACAATGCATGTTGTCTCTAAGAAGAGTTCTCTGACCACTTGAAAAAGCTTAGGGTTCATGGCTTAGGGCTGACTCACACATAAATGTGGCATGCATGAGCATTTGTGTGTCTGTGTGTGTGCCAGGGGGAAGGTTATATGCATGCCCATGAGGTCCATTCATCGTGACAGCAGAGGAGGATACAAGGTCACCTATAACTCTACTCCTATTAGCCAGGATCTCTCACTGAACTAGAAGCTTATAGTTTCTGCTATGTCGCCTGGCCAGCAAGGTTACAGATATGTACTCATGTGCCTGACAATCTTTATGCAGTTGTTGTGCTTCAAACACAGTTCCTCATTTCTGCACAGTAGAACTATCTCTCTATACTGCACACTTAGCTTGTACTGGAAACCTTTGTAGCTGAAGAGCAGTGCTCAGTTGTAATTTTACCCATCCTAGCTTGTTTGAGACAGCTAATTGGGGCTGTTAGATGAGAGTGGTCTTTTTCCAGCCAAGAAATAACTCTGCCTCTACTATCATCTGCAAACCTCCCGGGTATTGCATAAGGAAGAATGTTGTTATGTTTCTGCATAACTTAGGGGATATTCCTAGAACTCAGTTTACTTCTGGACTGTTTTCTATTTGAGTCTGACTACTAGCTTGATCTTCTTTCTGAGTATTACCAGGTATCCTTTCTAAATGATGAAGGGTTACTTTCCTAATATCTTCAAGTATACATATTGAAAGTTCAGTGATACAATGGCTAATTAAAGTTAGCCTTTCCTCCTGGGAGACAAACCTTTTTTTATATCATACACACACACATGCACACACATACACACATACATACACACCACTTCATGCAGAGTTTTTCCAATGGACTTTCCTTTTCCTGATGCAATAGAGTCAATACGTACCAGTTTTACATTAGACTTCTTTCTTTAAAGAATTATTTCATATTATAATAATTTTGGGATCACCACTCTGTATAAGGAATAAAAATCCCCTAATTGTATCTATCTACATCTGAATTTCTAAACAATGGGGATATTTTAGGTCATATGGTAAAGTGTACTTAGGTTTGCAAATGAAATTAAAATATCAGTCAGTGATCATAAAGGAAGTACTATATTCTTTAGAAAGACATTGTATAACAACAAATGTAGCTCATGGGGAGGCAGAAGAATTTATTTCACAGTGAAGATAAAATGTAAAAAAGATGTGGGCATTGACCATGGATACCACCCAAAGCCAAGACTGGCTACAGCATCCATAAACTAGAAAAATAAAATGAAAGCTTGCTTTGAGCTTGCTCAAGGAATGCAGCTCACCATTAGTCAAGTTTTAGCCAGGAATAGCAGTTCAAACTCTAGGTCAGACTTGTAAGATAATAAACCTGAGTTATTTTAAGCAACAAAAGTCAGAGTAATTTGTCATCATAGCAAGAGGAAATTGACATAGCATTATCCATTTGTAGCCTTATATTCACATTGTGCTCACAGAAAACAAGCAAACTGAGAGAGATCAGTTGTGATGCTAAGGGCTAGCTGGAGGAGATATACCACAAAGACAGGTCAAGGAGAAAGAGATCCTTTCTACTTCTCCAGCTTCTTCGTTTGAGGCTGGAGAGGTAGGACACATTTTTTTTTTTTGCTTGGGTTTATTTTAAAATTAAGACTTGAGGTGGACTCTGAGAGATGGCTGAAAGTAAAAAACACTGGCTGCAATTCCTGAAGACACAGGTTCAAATCCCAACACCTATATGACAGCTAACAACCATCTGTAACTCCAATTCCAGTGTATCCAACATCCTCTTCTGGCTGCTACAAGCACTAAAGGCATGTGATACCAAAACATACATGAATATATTCAATACACACAAAATAAAAATGAGTAATTTTTTTTAAAAGTAAGACTTGGTCCATTTCCTCAAAATATGCATTCATATGTAGCTCCAGTATCACTTGCTGCTACTTCACAGTGAGTCCTGTAAGCTCATTATCCATTGATGGTTCTGATTTAAAGACAGTTGAAACAGTCAGCATTCAAAAGCAGTAAAACAGAAATAGGTAATATTAGTCTGTCTTTTATGGCCACCTCCCATGCCTTCTTTTAGGGGAGTGACAATTTCTCTGATATTCTAACTAGAATTTCATACTTCTACAGTGTGTATTTCTTTCCTGCTTGTGTACACATTTTAATTCCTGTTGGAAAACACAGGAGAAAGAGGGCCAAAGACATGGTTATGCTTCCTTGCTCTCAAATCTTGCCCAGTAACCCCAGAGAACTCACTCTTAGAGAACTACTGCCAGCCAAGAGCATGACCTACTTCCTGCATCCCACTGGATCTTCTGTAAGCATTCATTTGTTCAAAGTTCTGTTCACCATGAATGGAGAAGGTGAGCAGTTCTCTGCTCTGAGTAAGAGGGATGTGACTCATGGCCCTCCTTCACTCTGACACAGCCAAGCAGGAAAATGACCTCAGTAATAACCATGTTTGTCTACACAAATGCTTACATGCTCACTACCAACAGAGATGGCAGGGAAAAGCAAGGGAAGGTAGGAGGTTGAGAAAGAGAATAAGGAAAACAAAGGGATTAAGAAACATTTTGAAAAAAAGGAATTTTGAGGACTTTGCAAAGCATTCTGAAAAGTTCTTGCAAGTCTAAAAGAAAAAAAAAGAGTAATGAAGAATACTGCTCACTCTCTATGAAGATTTACAACACACTTAAGGTTAAGGTTGCTTGGGATTCATTTCCTAAAGCCTTGCTCTAGTGCACAGGATGGGCTAATGCAGTGTTAAGAACACTCATCAGGCTCTAAGCATCATGCACAGAAAAACTGAGAAAATCAAACTGATGGCATGGCCATGATGAATCTAGATAGCCAGGCCTTAATGAGTGGGAATATGCCTCTGCTAAGATCAGAAGGTAGGACTAAACCCAGTGGGACTAGTGTGTGTCCATGGAGATGTTGTCCATGTTGTTTTTAAAATCATCTGTTCCTTTCTAAAGGCCATGTGAGGCCACTGCTGAGACAGCCAAACTGAACAGATTCTCTGTGTGTGTTGCTATAAGGACTCTGACCACAGTGGAGCAAGGAAGTGGAACTGATTCAAGAGAAATATATACCTTGCCTTTTCTTTAGTCCCTGTTTATTCCTATCTTAAACCACAGCTGAGTGGTTTAAGTGGTTTGAGTGATCTGTGGGTTGCTTAAGCCAAGGCAAGCCCCCATTTACTTTCATGTTCTTGAGTGTCTCAAAGAGACAGCCAGAAGATAGGTTCTTTCTTTTCTTTCCTCACTCTCTTCTCCACTCCTTTAGGCTTCCTTTCCTCCTCTGTTTATTTTGTGCCCCTTTCTTTTTTTTTTTTTTTAAATATTTTTCTTTTATTGGTTATTTTCTTTACTTACATTTCAAATGTTATCTTCTTTCCCAGTTTCCCCTCTGGAAATTCCCTATCCCATTCCCCCTCATCCTTCTATGAGTGTGCTCCCCCCTTCACCCACCCACTCCCACCTTCCACCCTTGGCATTCCCCTACACTGGGGCATTAAGTCTTCACAGGACCAAAGACCTCTTCTCCCATTGATGCCAGACAAGGCCATCCGTGGCCACACATGCAGCTGGAGCCATGTGTACTCTTTAGTTGGTAGTTTAGTCACTGGGAGCTCTGGGAGGGTCTGGTTGGTTGATATTATTGTTCTTCTTATGGGGTTGCAAACCCCTTCAGCTTTGAATCCCTTTCTTAAATCATTTCTTTCTTATTTTCCATCCAATCTTGTTCTCCGGAAGGAATGAATATATTTGCTTCAGGGTGACATTAGGAGCACACCTTCCCTTTCTGAGGACCAATGACATGTTAAATTTTGTTTATCTTTGTGCAATGAGATTGTAATTAATTTTTAAAATTTCAAATGTTATTTGAAATAGAAAAGTTAACACTGTCACTCATCACTCACATGTACAATTGCTGCATCTCTAGGGAGGGATTCAGTGGCTAGGCCCCAGCTCCTCTGTATCAGGCATATTAGGAAAGTTACTTAAGCTTCTGTATCTCTGGGTCTCTATCTATAAGGGATAATATTATTCTATTAACTGTCTCTATCAAAAAGTATAGCAGTTCATAGAGGGGGTTGCATAATGCACAGAGTACAATATATGTCAATTAGAAGGGGCTCAGTGTTATTCATATATTAATTATAATAGAGAAAGTCAGAAGGTAATTATTATCTTGGAGAGTCTCTGCCGTAAGTGAAACTAATGAGGTGGCACATGACAGCTTTGATAGAGAGGCCACACGTAAAGGGATATGAGAAGAGACAAGAAATCGCATGGTGGAAGAGAAAAATGAACCTGGAACTGAGATACAATTCAAGTCATAAAGGAGAGGAAGAGGAAAGACCTAAATGAGGAGAGGCAAGAGAGGGAAGGGGAGCAAGAAGGAAGTGGGGGAAAAAAGGAGGAAGCAAGAAGTTGTATATCACCAGAAGTTTATAATCTAATAAAAAATGTTAATTGTACATCCTAATAACTTGATAATTTATTTTATAGGGATTACATAATCCACATGCTCTGATTATAAGGCACCTAGGAACTATTATGATAATGCATTGTGCAATATTGCTGCCAAGTTTAAGATACAAAGAAGTTTCCCCTCAATTCCCTACCTTAAAATGTAATCAGCCTTATGGATTAAAGAGGACATTTGGGCAGGAAGGTTGTGTTGCTTAATTGTTAAATGGACATCCATATGCATTTTAAAAAAAAAAAATCCACTCAGGACACATTTTCCAGCCTTTCAGACTGATCCCCGAGCTAAGTGAAATATAGAGTCCTGTTTAACCAGATAGTTCCCATGAAGACCATTCAAGAAGTTCCTCAGTGAAACCTAGGAATTGCAAGACAGAGGAACATGCCATCTCTCAAAACAGAAAAGTAACTTCATGTGGAATAGAGGGCACATGAGGCTAAGTAGTTTCCACTTATCATGATGAAACAAACAAACAAAAACCATTCTAATTAGAAGAGACCCAAAGAATCACATGTTGATCTTGTCCAGTTGCTTGCTCATTGGGGTTCTGATGTTAAGGGGTCTCTTTTAGCAAATGTCCAGTTTGATCAAGTTTGTGGATATCCTTTCTCCTTCAATGGATGGCTTTATGACCCTCAAACTCACTCATAAAGACCTATGTCAGGCCTCTTTCTTAACTGAAACCTTCCTGAAAATGTCAGACATACTGATGGCTTACTTTCCTTAACTCCAGTGAACAGAGAATACATTTTTTCTTTTAGAATCTCATATCTCTTTAACTTCTTAATGTGCCATCCTAGTTTTACCTGTATTAAAGCAGACAGAATTTTAATGAGCTGGGAGATATAAAGCTATCTTGTTCTATACTTGGGATCTTGGATCACTAAAGAATAGATTCCATCTCCCTTTTCTTTTCTCTCTTTCTTTGTTTCTTTGTTTCTTTCTTTCTTTCTTTTTTC
>NW_022196905.1:42451996-42453690 GCF_008632895.1 Mastomys coucha | reverse complement strand
TTTGACAGGGTTTCTCTGTGTGGCTGCCCTGGAACTCACTCTGTAGACCAGGCTATCCTTGAACTCACAGATCCACCTACCTCTGCCTTCTGAGTTCTGGGAGTTCTGCCATCACACCTGGCTTCTACCTCTTTTTAAAATATCATTATTTTTTAAAGATTTATGCATTTTATGGGGATGTTTCCCTCTCATTAGATATGTGTATTTGATGCATAGCTAGTGCCCAAAGAGGCCAGAGGAATTTGTAGAATCCACTGTACCTGGAGGTATGGACAGTTCTGAAATGCCATGTAATTCTGGGAACTGAATCCAGGTCATCCACAAAGCAGCAACTACTCTTAACCACTTAGTCATCCCACCAGCTCCAGCATCTGTATTTTTAGTATTAATTATTTCTAAAGGCTTGTGTGGGTAATCAGGGAAAGACATGTCCTAATGTTTATTAGCTGAACTTGAAATTTAGAGTAACAAGACACAGTAACAGGGTTTATTAACACTTGTCATATGTATAAATCTGGGATAGACATATTTTAAGGGTTACATTTTGCAGATCATATGCAACTGGAAGAAAGAGCAATATATTATAAAGAAATGTCAAAAGGAAATGGATCTGTTCTTTTTAGGGATGGTGAATTAAAGAAAGTAAAATAATGAAAATTTAGAGTTGTACATGCCTGGCTGAGTGCTGCTCAGTAGAGGGAGAGTGCCGGCAGAGAGGAATTTGTGAGTTTATCCCTTGTCTTTAGTCTAGGCACAGAGCTTTTTATGTATCATCTGTATCTTAGTTACCTCCAGCTCAAAATAATCTGTATGCCAAAGTGACATATATCAAAGAAGTTAACTGCTACACTATCAATTATTATTTTAAATGTAATGTGTCATAAGTATATCCTAATCTTGTTTATATTTATGAAAAACAATAGAGTTGGCAAGTATGACAGCAAATACATCTCTAAAAACATTTTTTTCCTACCATGTTCCACTCTGCTGTGTATTTATGTGCAGTCAAGCATACATGGGATGCATTGCTATAAACCCCTGACAGTTTTAATCCAAGTGAAAGCAGATAACATTTTAAGAAGCAGCAAAGAAGTGAAATTGATCAGGCATTGTCACTGGTAAGATCTCAAATTGAAGCTGCAGCCAAAGAGAAGGAAATAATCAATTTTGCAGTTTAGTAAATCATCTCTTTTGAGAGCTTACAGGATCACAAGGGATCAATATCATACGGTGGAAGCCTATTCTACTATCTTTCTCTCTGGCTGGTCCACTGATGTGTCCACACCCCTTCAAATGCACTTTCCAAAAGGCATTTGCCAATATTATCTACTTTACAATCCCTTACCAGAGACCCATATGGTCATCAATGGCGTAGAGGGAATGGACTAAGTAGTACATAGGACATGACACCTATGATATCTGTGGTTAAATTTCAATTCTTCCAAATATTATTAATAAGATCTCAGACAAACTGTTCAACTATTTAAATCCTGGATTTCTTCTCTGAGACCAGAGTAATATGGATAATAGGATTTATGAAGGGACAAAGTTTATAGCAATGCCTGGCACAATACTTACAAGTATTGATGGCTGTTACCTGTTGAATGAATATCTTTAACATCCTGGTTTTACCCTTTATTAATGTAACTTTGTGAAAATAAATTCATCTCTGTGCCACTTGGCTTTTTTTTTTT
>NW_022196905.1:42417180-42451986 GCF_008632895.1 Mastomys coucha | reverse complement strand
AATGCATGAGTGGACAGTGGTTGTGTAGACAGATATTTCTTTTAAGCATCTCACACAAAATGAAATAAGCCCTTGTTAGAGACAGGCATGGTACATAGGTTTGTTCCTGGTGCCAGAAACAAACTGCGGCTAAGGTTTCAGCAAGTCTTCCTGGGATAAGGAGCAGAACAGGGAAGGAATAGCATGAGCAGCTACTTCATCCAAAGAGAGCCTGCAGAGCCTACGAGTTTGCATTCCATAGTAATTCCTCAAGTCCCAAGGAGAACTGAGGGCACCAGGGACTCTGCCCAGATCTACATGTTACAGGTTAAGTTTTATAGCAGTCAGGCAAGCATTTCTGTGTTAAACTGACAGAACTGAGGGTTATATGGAGTTGTTTCCCCCCAAGCAGAGTCACCATTTATTCCAAGTCTGTATAATGTGTGTCCGACATGCTATTCTAGTTCTCAGTGAAAACTATTGTCATTATCAATGCTTACCTCTTTTATAAAGCTCTTGGCACTACCACTCATTACCCAAAGCATAATTGACCTGGGCTCCTATTGCATCTTGCAGAGATATCTATTGTGTACTGGCTAGTTTTGTGTGTCAACTTGACACAGGCTGAAGTTATCACAGAGAAGGGAGCTTAGTTGGGGAAGTGCCTCCATGAGATACAGCTGGGGGGCATTTTCTCAATTAGTGATCAAGGAGGTAGGGCCCCTTGTGGGTAGTGCCATCCCTGGGCTGGAAGTCTTTGGGTTCTATAAGAGAGCAGGCTGAGCAAGCCAGGAGAAGCAAGACCAGGAAGAAACATCTCTCCATGGCCTCTGCATCAGCTCCTGCTTCCTGACCTGCTTGAGTTCCAGTCCTAACTTCCTCCAGTGATCAACAGCAATGTGGAAGTGTAAGCTCAATAAACCCTTTCCTCCCCAACTTGCTTCATGGTCATGATGTTTGTGCAGGAATAGAAACCCTGACTAATACATATTGCATAGGCCACTGCAATCACCTCCTCCCATTGCTTTATCTCCTACTAAAATGTTCCCAAATGATTTGATGAGAATTATTTATCATCTTGTCAATAGGGTACCATTCAGAGCTGATAGTGACAGCTAGGTAAACACTAAGGAGAAACTGGATGGATACCTATTGTTCTCCAGGTATGATGTCTGCAACTTGGCAAGCAAGTGAACTTCTGTTTCTTAGCCTGTAAAATGAAAATGATCATAATACCTACCTCACTGAGCTGTGGGGAGCAAGTTAATTCTTGTTACTTTTTTAATACGGTTGAGCCTATAGTAAGAGCCTTAGTAAATTAACTTATTAGAGCCAGATTTATTTCCTATCATTCTCTTTAACTTGAGAGCTTTAATTGAAGTATCGTAGCACCAGATTCAACAATGAAAATATTTTCAAACAAGTTGAGTGTCTTGCAGAAGCTCATAGAACATAAAGGCAGAAAGTGAGTTCCTAGGGGCCTGAGATAAGGCTGGGTGGGAAGCCTTCCTGGATCCCAGGGAGCTACCAGGGTCCCCAGTATCCGTCTTGATTCTCTTTGCATTGGCATCAGCATTGCTGGCCTGGAATTTGGCAGAGTGGAGAAAAGTGAGCAAACAAGTGACTAAGCCACTGTGGTCCTGGCATGGCCCAGATTCCTGGACATTCCCTGGAAGCTGCCTCTTTGAAGTAGCTTGGGACAGAATAGCGATAGGATCCCTGGGAACAAAGTGCAGACCAGGATTTCCTGTTGATTGGAATTACCTGAGTACACTCCCAGGTTTGGGGAACTTTGCCTAGCAGAAACTGAGACTAGACTTCATGAGGAGCAGTTACTGAATTTGACCCTTATGCGGTCTGCTCTGCCCTTCATCCCTGGTGCTTTGTAATCCTGAGGACTCAAGGATCTTTCTGTAGTGTGCTTTGGGACCAGAACAGCTGGAGAGGGTGGAAGAGCTGAGTTGGGCTTAGATGATCTTGGCTGCATACTCAATGTATTGTTTTACTATCATAACTTTCTCCACAAAACATAGAGCATTCTCAGGGACTTTGGCACCAACCACTCACTAACACTCCCCTCTGTACCCCCCACCCCCACCCCATATCCAGAGAGCAGGCTGAGCCTTTTCCCAGAGGAAGCTCTGGGAAGCAAAAGCAGCGGCTGTAGCTGTAAAGGGACACTTGAGCTTCCCAGGCAGCAAACTAGCTCACACAGCCCTGCCCAGCCCAGCATCATCAGCGGGTGTGGAGTGCTAGCTCTCCGGGGCAAGTTCCTTGGGAGTGTCCCTTCTTCGTGGACCCTGCAAAGTCTCTGTTCTCCAACAGATGTTTCTCCCTCAGCTCTGAACTCAGAACACCCACCTGCCAGCTGCAGCGCAGGGTTTGGAGTCTGGATGCTGTGGCTGAGCTGAGCCCCTTCAAGCAAATGCAAGCATCAGCATGAGAGGCTGGACTTTAGCCCAGGTCTGTCCTCACCCTGGGGGGCCGCCTGCTTGGCTCTATTCTTCAGTGAAGAGCCGCTGCTCACTTTCCCCCCTTGCAAGTCTTTGTTCCAAGCCAGACATTGCACGGATTCTCTAATTAACTCCCTCCACACCAAAGGGGTCCGGAGGCTGGGATGCTCTGAGAGCATAGAGGATGCTGACTCTAGAGTGGGAGTCGGAAGGACTGCAAACAGTGGGTATTGTTGTGATTATATGTGCGTCTCTGAAGCTGCTTCATTTGCTGGGACTGATTGATTTTTCGGAAGGTAAAGTGGTCGCTCCCAGTCTGTGCGCTTGGTCAGGTCTGGTTCCGAACTGGATACAAATGCTGCAGAAGTTGCAAAGGCTTAATGTCCAAAGTAAAAGTTTTAAAATATGCATGCTTGACACAGAGAGCAGCCTAGCACCTGGACAGTTCATTTCTGTTTACCTGGAAAGCTGATACTGGGAGGGAAGGATTTTGTAGTTTCCTCTTTCTGTTCGAAACCAGTTACTTGGGTATAGGGTTGTCTGTGGGTTAAATGTGTCATCATGAGTGCTTGCTTTTGGCTGTCAAGTTCAACTACCACACCTTGAGGTCATTGGTGATCCCTCCCTCTGGAGGAGTGTTGAATTGTTGAGGGAAATGTTTTGTTTGCCTGTCATTAGTCAGGAGTTGCTGGGGTGGAGCTGGGCTGTTGATTATGATATGAAATGGTGTAAAATGGAGTTAATGGGTGCTCAGCAAAATGGTGTGTTGAAGATTTCATTTGCAAGTGTTTCATTTAAATTCTCCAGTGAGCAACCTTAATCATTTGTCTCCTGAACAGGGACAGCCCACAGGATAGCTGATGCTTCTGATATTTTATCTGATAAGAATCTCACCTTTATTATTCAAAGGTCAATTTTAATATTGAAATACTGGCTATTCAAAGAAAAAAGTTGATTAACTTTGCTTAAATTAGATTAAATTAAATTAAATTTGCTTAAATTAAATTAAAAACTAGGTATGCTATGTACGTACATACACGCATACCTAGTTATACAAGCATACATGTGCACACATATAAATATTAGCTATCTATTGAATAACATACTTTGAAATAACATACTTTAACTTAAACCAACTGATACTAATTCTTTATATAAGCTCTCATTTTGTTTTGTTTTGTTTTGTTTTTCTCCTCAAATGAAAGAACACAGACTTCAGGGTCCTTGCTCATATTTCTTCCAGCTACATGTATGTTGAGCTATGAACAATTACCTCTCACATAATATATAAACATAGGAATATTTAAGTTTCCACATTGTAACCTAATCATTCTAACTTCAAGGCTCTGATAGATAACATGACATCATCCTCACTTACATCTTTTACACATGTTGTTTCTCATAATATGTTAACATTTAACAGTATAGTAAAACCTCAGATTCCCCCCTACCAAATAGGTTCAATAATGTTGTTAAGCCAAAATCTTTCCAAAGTTTTTAGGCAAGAAGTTGCTTTGCTAATTCTATTTAACTTCTAATTGAAAAACAATACATAAGTAAATTTTTCAGTGTGTTAAATAACAGTTTTTAATTCTCTTGAAATTCTGACTCAATAGACTAATATGTCTTATTTAAATACAAATAGAATAATTTCAATTTCTGTACTTAGAATAAAATGCATTGATATCATGTTAGTTACCTATTAGTATTTGTTCTCTGGATGTGGTGTCCTCAGAGTTACTGTGTTATGATCAAAGGATCTTGGTTTAAAGTTGGGTATCAAAGCAGAGAAGCACCATGGAGGATATCAACCTTCATAACACTGTAAGACATTAAATAGTTCTTCTATCATTGGCAACCATATTATAGAAAGTTTACAACTGATACTCTCAAGCTAAAGGCCCCTGGCAATGATTTGGGTTTTCAGTTTTAAATCAATTAAATTAGGTGTTGGCACTAATACTTTAAATATGAACTTCAAAATTATGCTAATAAAATTATAAACCTAACTTTTCATAATAGAGTTAATATATTTTGAGTTGATTTGAAATGGCAGCCTTGAGATATATATCCACGTTATAGCCATACATGTACTTGAGTGTTTCTATGGACCCATAAACATAGATATACCTATATATTTGTAAATATTGTCTGTGAGATATAGTAATTCTTGATAAATTTGGATTCATTGAAGATGTCTTGATTATGTACAATGCTACTATGTATAACATAAGAGCCAAATTTATTTGTTAAAGATTAATCATTTAAAATGAAATACATTAAAATGTATCATTTAAATGATGGAAGTCCAATCAAACACTCTCAGTTTATATAGACAATGAAGTTATGAAGAAGTATGTGAGTTGCCAAAAACCAAACCATCTGGGAACAGGAAGAAGGCCAAAGTGAAATACTACTGAGTGCTACAGAACACTTTTTTTTTTTTACCACAACCCACTGTTATTTCACTGCCCTCTTCTAATGCATGTAAAGAGAATAAATAAAAACATTCACAGAGAGATTTTCTAGTCTTGAATTGGATCCTAAGACTTATTAAGTCATCGGGGGAATTATACTCAAAGAAAATATGATCATGCAGCACCCAACTGATTCATACAAGGCTTGGATCCCAACCTAAGCATGGGTCTAAGCACGCTAAAACTTCTGCCCCTCACTACAGAGTCGGACAACAAACCAAATAGTCGCCTAAGCATCAAATTTTAACCACATTTGGCTTATATCCTATGATACTGAATGATAAATCCACATAGAGTCCAGTGATGGTGAGACTCAGGAAAAATATGACAGCTGTAGCTGCGGCTTCCTACATAGACTTTTTCTATGTAGGAATATGACAATAGCTAAGCAAAGATAGAACCAACCCGGCTTTATAATTACCACCCAAGTTGTGGATCAAGGAAAAAGGTAGCTAAAATTAGAGCCATAAGATACCATATTCATTCTTTGTACAAAACAAAACAAAACAAAAAGGCAGACAATGACTATGCTAATGCAGATTGTAAATCATTCACTGAGATTATAACACAAATAAAATGAATCATAATATACCTAATTTTTGAGGGACAGTCATAGATGCAAGTTTTGAGATACTATTCTTTTTAAAATAGTTTTTAAATTTTGACAAAGTTAAAAATATCCAATTATAATGCACTATTTAGGAATCAGAAGGTTATGTACCAGTAGTGGAGTTGGGAAAGATAGCTCCATGGCTAAAGTACCAACTGCTCTTTCAGAGGACCAGGTTTTATTCACAGCACCCACCTAGTAGCTCATAACTGTCTGAAATTCTAACATGTTTTTCTAATCTTCAAGGGCCCACCATGCATGAAGGTGTCACGTAGATATACATAAGTACACATAAAATAATAACATAAATAATGAAGTATTAATATAATTGTTTGAGGTTGTATACATGGCCACTCACAAAGAAAAGAAATAGTGAAAATGTAAGACGGTTTTAATTTCAAACTTTAGTATGTCATCCATATCATATTGCATTCTGGTTTTTTTGTTTTTGTTTTTGATTTGTTTTTTTTGTTGTTGTTGTTTTTGGTTTTGGTTTTTTGTTGTTTTTGTTGTTTGGTTTGGTTTTATGGTTTTTCAAGACAAGGTTTCTCTGTGAAGCCCTGGCTGTCCTGGAACTCACTCTGTAGACCAGGCTGGCCTCAAATTCAGAAATCCATCCGCCTCTGCCTCCCAAGTGCTGGGATTAAAGGCGTGTGCCACCACTGCCCGGCTGCATTCTGAATGCTGGATGCTTATTATCCTCTGTTGAGTTTTGATTGAGATGACAGGATGCTACAAGTGAAAATTAATGGAAGACTCCCTCAGTGAACCTTACATTGTAGTAGCAGAATCATAAAGTAGATAAAAAGAAATCAAATTCTGAGCATAAACCTAAGCAGTGTTTCTTGGAGGCAGTATTAAGGTGGGAATTTTTAGAAAAGTTCTATAGGAGGGTGTTTTTAGGAAAAGAAAAGGCATGTGGGGGGGGGGGATAACTACTGCACAGCACCTAGAAGGGGAAAAACAATTTCTCCCATTGGAGAATGAGGGATGAGAATTCCAGTTTGAGCAATGAGCTAAGTTGGATTCCTAAGCCTAGATGCTGGTTGGGTTATGTGGATCCAGCAAAGGCATGCTTACAGCACATTGAGCTGGAGATTATAAGGTTACCTAGCATTGGTTTCAGTTATACATATTCCCTAATCCCTAAGAGCCAATAACTCCAACACTTCAACTTTGAAGAAATAATAGAGGATAACAAATAATTCACATAGATTATCGAGAGAATAGGTAAAAGTCTGTTCAGAAGAAAGGAACTAGCTAAACGATTTATAATTCACATGAGAGAGGAGATAAGAAGCCCATAGAACTTGCTCCACAAAAAAAAAAAAAAAAAAAAAAAAAAAAAAAAAAAAAAAAAAGAAAAGAAAAGAAAAGAAAAGAAAAAGAAAAAAATGCTCAAAGCTGGCTGTCAATTTCTAGTTTCTGAAGAGATTCCTAATTAATAGAATATCTGTGGCCTGCAGCTGTTATAAACAGCACTTCTTTCATTTCAAGGAAACCTGGTTTTAAATATCTTACTTATGAGATAAGAAATGTGGAAGACACATCTCATAGTTCTATGGAGGAGAGGCTGTAAATTCCAATAGATAAATTTGACATCTTTTAGGATCTTCTACTGTTCTGCACAGTTTAGAAATTTTTCTATAAGAAAGTAGAGAAAAACCCATTGTTAAACCACTGTATATGCCTCAGCCAGTTTTTAAAAATGACTTGTATTAAGACATATGGTTTTCAGCAATGGTGTCATTCACTCTTTCTTGATTATTTACATTATGTGTTCTGTATGATCCTCAGGATATTAAGACTAATAGAAGATCACCTCTCCCCTTAATGAACTCTTACTTGAAACTGGAGATCAGGTAAACACATTGTAATATATAATGTACTACATCATGGCAAATCTACCCAAGCAAGATATTCCATGCAGATTGTAGCTAAATCCAAATGGAAGATTCAGAAACATTCAAAGTTGGGCAAGATAGAGTTTCCTTTAAGCTTTCTTGCTATTGATAAAGAGAAACCTATCAAATTTATATGCAAGGAAGGTGCTTAAGCAAGTACTATATATAAGGCAATGGGTGACATAACATTGCCGTGGAAGCACAAGGACCTGGTGCACCATATGGGGTTCCTGGAACAACAGCAAGAATGTGTGAAGAGTAGACACAGACTTATTTCTCCTTGGTTTTGATTATGCATGGTGTTTAGCCCTGTTTTACACACACACACACACACACACACACACACACACACACACACACCAATAGCATGAATTTAGTTTGCTTTATGCACTGAGTGCAATCCAAGGTCTCCAATGCCACTTTCAAGAGTCCATGGTAACCTCAACATTGTGGTAGCTGATTACAGTTTTTATGATTTATTTTTCTGGTAGTGAGATTTCACAGCAAAATCCCTCACACATGAAATTTTGCGATACTTTAGAACCTAGAAACCTAGGAAGTAATTTGAGCAGAAATATCTAGCTGTGAACTGAGGACTCCTGACTCAGATGGACTTTGGTTTGGATGGAAAAACAGTCTATCCAGTTCTGTAACGGGGAAAGCACTGTAGATTTATAGCTGCAGTTTAACATATATGCACGAAGCTCCTACTGTGTGGAGGGGAATTGAAGACAGCAGGATATTTCCATGCCCTCAAGAAGCTTTCAGATTGTTTAGAGAACAAATGGCTCATGAACAACTTTGGCAAGATGGAAAAATATCTTGCTGTCCCAAAAATCAAACTTTCTAGAAAATTATAAGAGTTCTCCTGCCCTCTTCTGGTTGCTAGATTTCTGAGTGAAGGGGTGCTTGAATGAAAGTAGTGATATTTGAAATTCAGGACTTAGGCTCACAGCCATCCATTGGACTGAGTACAGGGTCCCCAATGAAAGAACTAGAGAAAGGACCCAAGGAGCTGAAGGGGTTTGCAGACCCATAGGAGGAACAATATGAACTAACTAGTACCCTCAGAGCTCCCAGGGACTTAAACCACCAACCAAAGAGTACACATGGTGGGACTAATGGCTCCAGCAGTATATGTATAGCAGAGGATGGCCAAGTCGGTCATCAATGGGAGGAGAGGCCCTTGGTCCTGTGAAGGTTCTATGCCCAGTGTAGGGGAATGCCAGGGCCAGTAAGCAGGAGCGGGTGGGGTGCAGGAGGAGGAGGGAGAGAACAGGAGTTTGTTTTAATTTTTGTTTATTTTATTTTATTTATTTTTTCTTTCTTTCTTTCTTTTTTTATTTTTTTATTTTTTTGAGGGGAATTTGGGAAAGGAGATATTGTAAATAAAGAAAACATCTAATAAAAAAAAGAAAAGAAATTCAAGACCTAAAAGATTTTTAAGACTTTGACAGGTAGACACTTGTGGGAATGATAGAAATATCGATTATAAATTCTTATAAATGGCAGCTTGCTGAGCTCTCTTTGATGGCCATATTGGCATGAACAATAAATAGGTCTGTGGACTAGTTAAACACCAGGTGTCTTCCATGGACTTGGCAGAGGGTCCCAGGCTGATTTGCCTTGGAACTATGTTTCCACTTTACTCAGTTTCAGAGAGCATTCCTCATCCCACTCTCTAGAGAAGAGCTGTAGCCTTTACTGGAGGGTGAGGGTAAATATAGAAAGTGCGAGCTTCCAGCACTCAGTCCCTTGCAGCAGTAGAGAACATCAGGGAAAACATACCTGTGGATGAATAATTAGAGGTCATTGCTCACTGGAGGGAGATGTAGTGCACTACACAAGAAATGTAGAGCATCTCGTTAAAGAGGATATTAGAAAACACTAATGGGATTGGAGTCTGTAGTGAGGACCTTGAAGAGGGTTTAAGGAAGTAGTGCAGTGGTCTGTACCGTACTCTGGTAGGAAGACAGAGTGAATCTCCCACAAGTTGTCTTAACCTAATCCACAAGTAATGAAAAGTGAACAAAAGGGAAAGCTGTAACAGGTAATAAAGAGATGGTTATTTGTTGGTTTTTCTGATTGAAAGATTCTGTTTTTACCTCAGTCCATTCATTTACATTACAAATGATATTCCCCTTCCTGGTATTTCCTTTCTCCGCCACAAATCCATCCCCCACCTTTGCCTCTATAAGGGTGCTTTTTCACCCACGTCTGCCTCACCGCTCTAGCATCCCTCTATGCTGGGGCACCAAGCCTCCACAGGACCATTAATGGGAAGGGTCTCCCTTCCCATTAATGCCAGATAAGGCCATCCTCTGCTACATATGTAGCTGGAGCCATGAATCCCTCCTTGTATATTCTTTGGTTGGTGGTTCACTCAGTTTGATCTTATAATCTGGATCAGCCATGGAAATAGATCACTAGACTCTGATATTCATATCCTGTGTACTATCCATATTCCTTATGAGAAGCCCAACACAAACTATGCCATGCTAGCTCCTGCTACATTCCAGGGCTGATTGTCCATATCAACAATAATAAGAAGAAAGTAAAGGTAGGGAAGTCTGAAGGTTTGATTTTAAAGCCAATTCAATAATTCCATGCAAATTACTACATTTCCTGAATGAATTCCAGTTCCTCTCTCTTAAAAATGAGGATGATTATACCTTCTCTCTAAGATATTGTAGAGAATGCAAAACAGTAAGCAAAATACTGAGTGTTGTGTCTCATCCCTGAGCAGGAACCCATGAGCACATCTCTTCTATGTTGGATAATATGACCTATTCACATCCCAGGGACTAGGCCAGTGGGTCTCAATCTTCAGATGTCTCAAGACTAATGAGTCAGCCTATGAAACCACAAATTCCCACATTCCACTCTGAGTTTCTGAATCAGCGAGGTCATGGTGGTGTCTGAGTCCTTGCATTCCTGATGGTTTCTTCACTGATACTGCTTGTCCAAGGACCATAATATAACAGCCATTGAGTTATTCAATAGATCTGAAAGACCAGATCATCTGAAACTCTAACAAGACCTCCAAGTGTAGTGAAGTCCTTCATCTGTTGAACTTTATTCCAGAGTATTTAGTGGCCATATTTTTCTATATTAAGTATATAAGTTTTTGTGGGTCATATAGCCTAACCCAACTTTTCAAGACAAAACAAATAACTACTACAGAAAAGGTTTATGAATGCTTAAATTAGAGTTCCACAAAAATCCTTGTATACCATGAAATACTTTTTAAAGTTGTTTTTTAGTTGCTTTTATATAAAACAATCCTTATCTGGCATGCAGTAAAAAAAAAAAAAAAACAAGAACTAGGGTAGATTTGGGGTATGGTAGCAGAGCTATCCTTTGTTTATCCTGTAAACCTAATAATTCTGTAGTTCTTAGATCTTTTTGTATAACTTTAAATTCAATATTTGAACACCAATATTTCTATATTAGATTACTAACCCTTCATAAATATTTAATATCTGTGTTATATTTTATAATACTCAGGTTTATAGTGTTTTTCAGTATTTGAAAAATTATGTAATAAAATCTTTACATGCAGTGGTACTTATATATTTACTATTATTTTTTTAGGTTAGAATCTTACAAGAATAGTTTTTGGTAAGACAATATAAATTACATTAACTGCCTTGATGTTTATATAAGCTGTATTTGTTTTGTTAAGAGATGTGGTATCTTCCTTTATCACATGCTTCTCTACCTTGCCATAGGCCCCTAAAAATAGAGCCAGTAGACAATTAACTGAAACCTCTTAATCAATAACCCAAAGTAAACATTTTCTCATTGAAATCAACTCCTTATGTATATACCAGTAAGACAAAATCCACACAAATATGCCCAGGCTCATCACAAGTAAGGGAATGGGGCATCTTACTAACATCACAGGTTTAGAATCAAGAATCATATACATTTGGATCTAAAAGGTACAAAGGCTCATCCAGACTCTGTGTTGTAGGTTAAGATAAGCAAATGATATATCCAGAGTCCTTTGCGGATCTTTGAAAGTATTTGAATAAAGGCAGGACAAGACTAAATTTAGAAAAGATTAGTATTCTTACTATGGATCCACAATAAATCGATACAACATTCTGAACCTTGGTCATATTCATAAGCTACAGATCTTATCTGTATCATCATAGGATGTTATCATCATAACACCTTTTTTAGAGAGTTCTGAGCCCTGGCCAGGATTTTGAAATGAAAGGTACACCCTCAATGTGTTATATATCAAGTCCTCACTAATGCTTAGTGTTATAGCTCAAATTTTCTAACCAATCCTTAAGTGTCCAATCATTTACACAATTGTTGCTGGCAAAAAAAAAAAAAAAAAAATTGTGAAAAAACGTAATGTGATTTTGCTCGGTTTGTGGATATGTGTTGGTATTTATCTTAGAGTCAGTTCTGATATAGTTTAAAGATCTGTAAGCATCTTGTCTATCCATTATCATACACAATGCAATTTGATTAAAGATACAAGTAAGTGGTCTAGTTGATATGCTGCTCAGTACCAGAAGTGGTATCAAACTGGAGCCTTCAGAAGCTGAAGTCTAAAATGTTTAGTTGTAATGTTTCTTACTGCCTTTTTCTAACATTTGACACAATACAAAGGGAGACTTTTCTTCTAAATCAGTTATGAATGAAACTATGGGCTAAAGTACCCTAGTGTATTAGTCAGGGTTCTCTAGAATCACAGAACTTATGGTAGTCTCTATGTAGTAAAGGAATTTATTGATGACTTACAGTCGGTAGTCCAACTCCCAACAAAGGTCAGCAGCAGCTGTGAATGGAAGTCCAAGGATCTAGCAGTTGCTCAGTCCCACAAGGCAAGCAGGCAAAGCAGAGGGAGCCTTCCTTCTTCCAATGTCCTTATATAGGTCTCCAGCAAAAGCTGTGGCCCAGATTAAAGGTGTGTGTCACCACACCTTTAATCCTAGGTGATCTTCCTATCTTAATCTTCTGGGATTCATAGCCACTATGCCTCAAGATCTCCATGCCAAGATTCACGTCAGAAACTTGTATCTCTCAGCCTCCAGATTAGGGCCACAGGTGAGCCTTCTAATTCTGGATTGTAGTTCATTTCAGATATAGTCAAGTTGACAATCAGGAATAGCCACTACACCTAGTAACACGAAATCAGGATAGTACATTTAAAATTGAGTTCCAGACTTGACCTCATATAGTACACAATTAAAGATATGTGACTTTATAGTTCAGCCAATTTGTAGTTATGAATAACCTGTCTACAGAAGTCTCTAATAAATAAATGAAAGAATGTCAACAATTTTACAGCAGTGATATAAACTGATGATGGAATTCTGGATTTAAACAAATTACAAGGGAAAAAATGATGAAACGATGAGAAGCCAGGCACACCTGAATGAGTACGCAAATGACACATCTGTCCTTACTGTTTCTAGCATCTTGAACACCACTGGCTCACTGAAGGCGAAATTAGTACAGGCTTCTAAACATCACTTGACTGAAAACAGGAGATTAACTCCTTCCCACTCCTGTGAAGGTTTAAAGAGACCCAAAGGGAATCAGTCAGTTCATTGCCTCACAGACATAGCAATTACAGAGCAAGCACTCTTTGAAAACATAGCTCATTAGAATATTGCAAGAGCAAGATCTCAGACTAAAAGTTTAATGTGCATGTAGAAATCTAACCTCAGTGTTGTTGTGCATCCCTGCTAGGATAAGTCAACAATAAAGCTAATACACAATTTAACATTTTATAGAATTTATTTAAGAAAAAGTGGAAAATCAGCAAAGAAATTCTGCAGCTGCAAAAATCTTTGTAAGCCAAAGGGATGACTTGCCTAGTTAATATATTTCAAATTCACTAATTTACTAGTATGGGGACTGTTCCTGTCAATGGCTTTCTAAGACTGTTCAAGAAAAATTCCTGTGATATGGGTTTCCTTCTCCTACTGTAACCCAGAGACACCTGAATATGCCAGAGCTATAGGTAAAAGTTTAAACTCTGGTAGAAGGTTTTTAGAGAAGGTATGTCCCCTCTTTAAAGATGTTTAAGCTCAGAAATAGAGAGCAGTGTGTGTCCAGTGGGTATGGATGATTTGAGAACTTGAACCATGGCAGCCCTGTAATCAGTTCCCTGCTCTGAGAACTTACTCATTTTCAAAGGGTATCAGTGGCAGCATTTCCTATGGCACCACAATCTTTACTGGGAAAGTTACACTTTTGTATCTCAGAGAGTCACAGAAAGACTGCTGGTATAGGCAGCATAACAGGAATTCTGAAATGCCATGTGTTGCATAGAAACACTGACAGAGTATCCAACAGTATATGAATTGTGAGACACCAACAGTGATCTGAAGAAATCCCCAGGAATAAATGGGCTTTAGGGGAGAAACCGAGAAACCCTGGCTATCCTTCCCTTCCTGTACTTCTTAAGCCTTCTAAAATTAAATTTAGGTAAAGTCTGTCTCCATAATTGACTATGGTAATGAAGATAGGTCTCGGGAGGAGGGTTAAATTTAAACACACAGCCTTGATGGCTTCTGTCTACTTCTCATCTTTATGAGCAAATGTTATTTGGGCACTGATGGCACAGACCTTTAGTCCCAGCATTCAGGAGTCAGAGGCAGGCAGATCTCTGAGTTTGAAACTACAATGGTCTAAAGATCAAGTTCTAGGACAGCCAGGACTATACAAAGATACCATGCCTAAAAGAAGAAAAAGAAAAAAGAAAAAGAAAAAGAAAATAATCATCACCACCATCATCATGATCTTGAAGTAAGCAAATGAGAGATTTCTAAACTTTCTATTTTAACATAATAATAAGGACTTACTATAAACTGCACTTGATGCTGTCCTCTGTCATCGTGAACTATTCCACCATAGATCTCTCCTTCTTTCAAAGGGCAAGAAAATTGGTGTTGCAAATTAATCAAAAGCATTACTTTAATGGTGGTAACCAAGCACTTTACGGAGAGTCACAATTGTGTTGCCCATGGACAGTAATCACTGTGAGCCTCAAGCCTGCATAACAAATGTTCAGCATAACTTTCATCCAAACATTGAGTAACTGTGGAAAATCATCAGGAAGTGAGATGAAGACCAGAGGATTCAGTGAATTATAACGAAAAGATTGTGCTTAACTTCAGCTATAGTACATTAAAAAAGAAATCAGATCAATAGTTTTTTTTTTTGCTGTAATCAGCATATGAATTATGGCTATTAATAGGAATGGTATCTGAGTAAATATATGAATTGTTGAATCATTTGTATTAAAATAGTTTCTTTGATAATTTTATGCATACATGAAATATATTGTGATAAACCTTCCAACTTTCTCTCACCTTTCTCCCATGCCTGGCCTCTTTCCTCCTTACAAGTTTCATACCCAGATTTACATATTTTGTTGTCTGTGATTGTTGTGTCTGTTTCATAACTAAGTTTAACCAAGACCATCTGTTTGTTGATTTTCTGCTGCTATTCACTAGAGTTTGGTGGGCTAATTGGAGAGTAGTCAGCCAAAGGAAATGACACCTCTTCTTTCAGAATCTTCATGGTTTACCAGTAGCTCAACAGTGAGGGATGGAATCTTTCAGCAGCTCTCTCCTCTATGTCTGACTAGTGATGGCCCCATTCTCATGCAGATCAGGTACAAGCAACCACAATAGGTGTGAATTTGTGACTAAAATTCCTGTGTCATACAAAAGATAGTATTCCTGAGCCTTTCTCTCCATTCTCCATCTTTTATTATTATTTTTATTTTTTATTAGATGTTTTCTTTATTTACATTGCCAATTTTATCCCTTCTGAAAACCTCCCTATCCCATCCCCCACCCTTGCATCCCTTACATCCTTTCTCCCTCCTCTTACATAGTGTTTCTCTGGCCTTAAAGTGATGGTATAAATGTCTTGTTGAGCAACCATGAGCACCTCGAGCAACTATGGGTTTTTGTATTCATTATTTTTCAACAACGAAAGTAGCTTCTATGATTAAAACTAAGCATATAACTATGAGTATAAACATTAATATTTAGAAGGCAGCTTGATACTATGTCAATTTAACTAAACAAGAGTATAGAATTGGTTCAATCTTTTAATTCCAACACTCGGGAGGCAAAGACAGGTGGATCTCCAAGTTCCAGCCCAGCCTGGTAAAGAAATTGAGTTCTAAGGGCTGGAAAAAAAAAAAAACAAAAACAAAAAACCAAAACAAAAATCACCATCTCCAACAACCACAAATGAATTCTCGCCTAGAGCTTATTGTTTCCTAAGTCAAGGGTAATTGTCTGATATTGACTGAATGTACCCTATTGAGTATGGATCCCCATTTAAGGAGCAGGCCTCAAATTAAAGAGCTATTGGTTATTCCCATAACAACTATGCCACTATTCCATAAATATATACATCTTGCTTGGCAAGTTAGTATTATAGATTTTTTTTCCTGATATTGCATTTTTAATGTGAGGAGTTTGTATTCATTGCAGGCAGAAAAGAAAAGATGTATGTCATAATATCTGAACATATAGAAATATATTTTAAAACACTGGTCCATGAAATAAGTTGCTTCAAATATCAAAATATACTTAGAAAGTATAAAAATCTTTAATATAGGATTCATAGGCAAGATTAAAAGTATTCAAAGTTGCAGAAAGAACTTACTAATTCTCTTATATAAAAATACATATCTCGGGCTGGAAAGATGGCTCAGAGATTAAGAGCACTCACTGCTCTTCCAGAGGTCCTAAGTTCAATTCCCAGCAACCATATGGTGGCTCACAACCATCTATAATTGGATCAGATGCCCTCTTCTGCTGTGCCTGAAGACAGCAACAGTGTATTCATATACATTAAATAAATAAATAAATAAAGTATTATCCAACATCCTAAAAAAAACAAAAAGAATCACTTTAAAAATATATATATCTCTTACTTGTTATCAGAACCTTCTTGCTCCTTAATATTTTGTTATTTGACTTAATAAACCATAGTTTCCTAACAGATTTTAGTTTATTCAAGATCTTGGGGTTTGTTTGTTTGTTTGTTTGTTTTGATTTGGTTTTTTGTTTGTTTGTTATTTATTTGTTTTGCTTTGGGAAAGTTCATTGACGGATTTCTAACATATCATGCTTACTGAGTCTTCAGTATCCCCTGATTTTATGAACATGTTATATCAGAGTATCAATGATTATAGACATGTACTAAGCATCTTTCAGAATGACATATGTCTATGAGGAGCCATTCTCTGCTATAGTGCAGGCTTTTCTGGGGCACTGGATCTAGGCTGAGTACACATAAGAGACAGAATAGGAGCTAAACCCATGTATCCAGACCCAGAATAGCAAGTAGACTGAGAAACTTCTCTATTGCTTTCCTGTCAATGACTAATTCTGTCAAAGTGCTTTTGAAAAAGTCATTTAACACTAACTAGGCCAACTATGCCCACTTTCTGGATAATGGCTTAATGCTCCATATGGCATAAATATGATTATTACCATGATTACACTTGACTCTTTATAAAATGATTTAGGAATATGAGTAAAGAGATATTCAAGACACTTAAATTTGAGATGAAGGACATGCAAAATCATTCCATGCTTCCATTCATGATTTTCTTCACTTTAACCTAACTATGTGAAGATGTAGCAAACAGACATGCAATAAATAAATAAATAAAAGCACTTTACAAGTGCTCATTCCTTATGGATGTGCTTATCTTTTATTGTCACTCACCATGTTACTCTATTCATCTATGCTTGACATAAAGCCAGATGATTTTGATATTAAAAACAACACTGGCAAACACTTCACTGAGCCTGGTGTTTTCAAAGCACTTATTATCTTATTTAATCCTTGTTGTGATTCAGTGAAGTACATAATCCCATTTTGTTTATTTCTCATCTGCTATTAAAGCTCCATTCCTGATACCACAAGTCTGAGAATCCAGAATGCAGGCACAGACACAGCCAGTCTTCCTGCAGAACCCATACTTGGCAACCATTATCAGCTCTAGTACTGACTCTGTTTCTCTACACATGGTTTAAGATGGGACCAGAGATGTATAAATAGGAATACCATAAAATGTGATAGAAGTGACCAGGGGCACAGCAACTGACTCCATTTATAGAATTTAGGAGAAGTCTCAGAAAGAGAGATCTAGAGTGTTTTTTTAGAATGATTAGTAGCTTTTTTGCTGCTTATAATAAATGAATAAAATAAGTAAATACTTATATAATATATAAACATATTATATAGGAAATATAAAATTAATATAATATATTAATTTATTATATTAGAGAAGCTTTACAAGAAAAATAGGAGAGAAAAATTTATAAACAGTCTCTCTAGCAATTTTTCCTAGTTTTTAAGAAGTTGTAGCAATGTTTTCCTTGTGGATACAATTTCCATATTTTGGAACCAATTTTTAAATTATTTACAAACATCCACACTGGTCACTCTCAGAAGCCATGGCAAGTAAATGTTGTCTAAGTATTATTGTAGGCTAGGCACTCTAATAACACAGGGCAGCAAGGACATGCTGTTAAAGTCAAATTCAAAGGCTAGTCATTTATTCTGGCCACTTCTGGCTGTGTGTCAAAAGGGGAACTATATCATCTATTTAGCACTATGACTATCTTCTTTCAAACTACTCTTGGATAATGGATTTAGTTCACATGGAAATTATTTATTTCTAACCCTCAGAATTTCCAACTAAACTCTGTACGGCAAGTATTAATGGAGACCTTTCCAACTGGTCCAGGTAATCAGTTAGAGATTTATATGTACTTATAGGCTTTAACAGATACCATGATGGTTGGATTTCAATTTTGCTTGACATCCCACAGCTGTGAAGAATTAATCCCCCAGTGTTGTAGCCAGCCATGTCAATTTTGCCATAAGCTGTACATGCCCATCGGTCATTGCCCTGGCAATAGGATTTCAGCCACTGCTGCTTTTCATGCTGGTGAAAATCAGCATACCTCTTCCAGGATTGCTGGATGTCAGAGACCCCAAGTGGGGATGACTATTTTGATTCTTTCTGTCAGTTAAACACAGTTTAAAATTGAGCTTGTATTTTTTTTTTATGGATAGACTTTGTCTCCCAAACATATCAGCCATCTTGACAAAGTTCCATAATAAACTTTTTAAAAGGATGTTCTTGCTTATCTCTGAAGAATTAGAGGCTTATGTATAAAACCAACTCTTCATTTCATTCCCAATCTTATTGAGGATTATTCTATATATAGGATATATCTACTGAATTCTGCTTAAAGGGGCAAGACATCCCGTATTCCCCTTTATCAGCTTTTACTGTACAGTAATGGCAAGAAGTCCATACTGTGCTATCCTCCAGGGGAATCTTTAACTCTCTTGGCTTACTTAGAGCCATTAAGTTGTAAGATAGTATGCTAAGAATTTCTATTACCCTTTAACTTCACCTTTTCCACTTGTACTTCCACATTAATTATCTTCCCCTCCAGTAAAGAACCAAACACAGCAACAGTTTCTGTGGAAGTTACACTGGATTTTTTTTTCCCTGCAGATGGAACTTCAATAGCCATTAAAAATTTTGATTACCACATCCTCTGGGTCATAAAAGAGAATCTCCTCAGTTCAGTGAATTTTCTTGGGGGTCTTCCCTGCTACACTTTTCTTAAGATAGTTTCTAGTAAGTCTTTAATGAGGAGGTTTACTGAGCAAACCAATGACCCAAGAATAGCAATTTGTGTGAAAGAAAATGCAATTTGCAAATGGAATCTTTACCTGGCTCAAACACTTGACTCATCATTTTCCAAGAAGCTGGAATTGAGACCCAAGATTCATGTATTTCCTTAAAGAGTTTACTAGGCATTTCCTGACTCCTATCAGTGTCCTTTGCAGTCTACGATTGTAAAGGAATCAGACATCTGAAATGAAATGAGCCAATAATATTTCTTATAACATATGTAAATTGAAGCATTATATTTAGGTAATTCTGTATTTTTTCAGCCTGGGGATTAAATAATAATTACTAATGCTCTTAAAGTGGCACATAATTATTGTACTTACAATAACCACAAGAGTCCCCAGAAAGTATGCACATGTATCAGCATAGTTAATTGACTTCTTAACCCTATGTTACAAGTTAAAAACAAAAACAAAAAAACATATCTGAAGGTCAAAGGCTCTAAAGTGAATATATGAACAATGAGGTTCTAGACGCATGGTTGGTTTGATAGGTACCTTCACACTAGTCTTTAACCTCTAGCAGACCTATACCTGGTCATTCCCCTCTCTTCTGTGTGTTGGATATGAAAACTTGACTTTAAACTTGCTATCATCTATTCACAGACTGTGACTCAGACCCTCTTTTTAACCTCCATGAATTTCAGTTTCTTCATCTAAGAAATGAGTTAACACATTATGGATTTATTATTATGACCACTAGACATGGACATAGAGTTCTTGACCCAAACTTGGGTCATCCTGCTAGCCATTTAGGCAGCTCAATCCCATAATTACAAAGTAACAGTAACAACAGTAACAAATGTCATGTCCTGAACGGCCACTGTAGAAAAGACAGTGTGACACAATTCCTGCCCCTGGAGCAAAGGCAGCATGGCATGGGCCTCCACAAATGTTGAAAGTTGCTAGGTGTAAGGCTTGTTTATATAATATTGTACATAATTTACTCTATGTTCCTACTGTGGGAACTATTCTCTCTTTCAAGGTTATTGGAATGTCTTCACTTCCAAGGTTAATGATTCCATGAAAATCAGAGACAGCACAAGTCTGGGAGGTAAGGAGGTGTCTAAGGTCCTTAGCAAATGGTAAACGCTGTGACCTTTAGAACAGGCATTAAGGCTGTGGAAAAGAACTCTAAAAACATAAGTTCAAAAATATATAAACAGAATTTCTCAACTATGCAAAATGTAAGGATATAATATGATTTTATGAGAGGCTTCATGGATATGAAAGAACAAAGGTATTTTTCTGATTTCTGAGTTCAAGGTCAGTCTGAGATAGGTGAGTTTTGGCCCTGGCATGGTAGAAATGGTAGAATGGGGTAATTTCAGGACAGGATCCCACCCAGCAGCTTATTGTCTAGGCATACAATGGCAGGCAGATCTCGAATGCATTTGCCATGTTTAAAAACAAACAAACCATAAATATATATATAAATACATACATATATGTATATGTATATGTACGTATGTATTTATATATATATATTTGCTGTCTTTTGTAGGAATCAAGGGTTTAAGGTTATAAAATGCTGATTCGTGGGAAAATCAAAAGGGAGGCTGGGGTGGACAACTGAATTGATATGTTAAATAAAAGACTGGGCTTTGCATTGTGAGAGCTGAACTATCTTAATGAGCTATCTGGAGATCTCTGGAGAACTTTCTCCAGCAGAATGCATGGCTGTCAGCTTTTACCCCATGGTGAACTTTAAGTTGTTCCTTTGTTGCTCCCAAATACCCCTTCCTCAGGTTGGTCCTTGGCAAACAGGAAATGGAATGCCTACTTTCAAGATATTGTGGTACAAGAGAAATATGTAGAATTTGGGGGAATAAAAGCTAAAGTCAATCTTGGATCTTTTATTCCTAGATGTGTTATTTTGAATGAAGTTTAGGCTCACTGCCTTTATTTTTCTCTTTTTTCGTCTTTCTTCTTTTCTTAATTTCCTTTCATATTTCCTTCCTGTGCAACTCTTCCCCCTTCCCTTCTCTCCTGCCTCCAAGCCTTCCTTCCTTCCTGCTCTCCTTTTCCTCTTCAGTCTCACCTTCTTTTATTCTTTTCTTAATCTTGATATCTTTCCTCTCTTTGCTAACATTCCTTCTTTTAGAAATCAAAGCACTGTTAATAAAAATATATTAATATATATTAAATTTATCACAAAGCTTAGCTGAGTTAATATAATTGTGTATTACACATGTACAAGCACATGTTGTACTAATCTTTATTTATATTCTTATTTCTGTTAGTTGCTAATTTTACTGTGTCAAGCTACTCAGTCCAGTCAAAAGCTTTATTCTATAGTGCCTACGAAATTTACATCTAGTCACCATTAATTTTTTCCTTGTGTTCTTTTTTTGTCAATTAATTTATTTATTCACTTTTCATCCCAGGATCAGCCCCACTCCTATCAGTACCTCCTTAATACAGATACTCTTCTGAGAATATGGAGCCCCCATCTGGGTATATTCTTCTTCACATCAAGTCACTGCAGGACTTGGTACATCCTCTCCCACTGAAGCCAGACAAGGTGGCTCAGTTAGGGATACAGAATGTACAGGCACACAAAAGGTTTAGGAACAGTCCCTGATCCAGTTGTTGGGAGAACCTCATGAAGACCAAGCTACACTACTGATACATATGCACAGGGGCCTAGGTCCAGCACATGCTTGTTCTTTGGTTGGTGGTTCGGTCTCTGGATGTCCCCAAGGGTTCAGGTTCCTTGACTCTGTTAGTCTTCCTGTGGAGTCTCTTTTCTCTTCATGTCCCTCAATCCTTCCCCCAACTCTTCCACAAGACTCCTGAGCTTCATCTAATGTTTCTACATCTCTTTCCATTAGCTGCTGGGTGGTACCTCTCAGTTATTCTAGGCTCCCCTCTGTAAGCATTAACAGAATATCACTAGTAGTTTTAGGGATTTATTCTTGCCCATGAGATAGGTCTCAATTTGGGCCAGTCATTGGTTGTCCATTCCTTCTACCTCTGCAATATCTTTGTCCCTGTACATCTCATAGATAGGACAAGTTTTGGGACAAAGATTTTGTGAGTGTGTTGCTGTCCTTATCTCTCCACTGGGAGTCCTGCCTAACTACGAGAATGGCCACTAATTTTTTTTTTTTTGTAATTTTTATTATTTTATTTATTTACATTCCAGTCGTTGCCCCCAGCCTGGTCCTCCCTCCCACACTTCCTCATCCCATTCCTCCTCCCCCTTGCCTCCTAGAGGGTGCTTCCCTTCACCAGCCCTTCCCCTTCCCTCTGGCCTCAAGTTTCTCAAGGATTAAGCACATCTTATCTCACTAAGGCCAGGCAGGCCTGTGCTATATTTGTGCCGGGGCCTTGGACTGATCCATGCATGCTTCTGGCAGCTGGCTAAGTCTCTGGAAGCTCCCTGGGGTCTGGGTAAGTTGAGAATACTAGTTTTCCTATGGGATCGCTCTTTCCTTCAGCTTCTTCAGTCCTTCCCATAGTTCAACACTAGGGGTCCTAACTGCAGTTCAATGGTTGGGTGTAATTGTATGATTCTGTCTCAGCTGCAGTAGGGCCTCTCAGAGGACAGTCATGCTCGGTTCCCATCTGTAAACAAATTATAACATCAGTAATAGTGTCAGGCCTGGTTCCATACCATGAGATGAATCCCAAGTTAGGCTATTCATTGGACTGCCTGCCCTTTAGTCTCTTCTCCATTTTTGTCCCTGGAATTCTTTTAGACAGG
Organism: Mastomys coucha; assembly: GCF_008632895.1. Classification (NCBI taxonomy): domain Eukaryota; kingdom Metazoa; phylum Chordata; class Mammalia; order Rodentia; family Muridae; genus Mastomys; species Mastomys coucha. The sequence continues at coordinate 42,429,133 of NW_022196905.1, read as the reverse complement.
AACAGTTCTAGGTCAGAAATTTTGACTGTGGGTTAGTAACCCCATCCCTCTGCTTGAGGCCCTGTCTATCTACTGGAGGGGAATTCTTCAAATTCTCTCTCCCCAGTGTTGGGCACCCTGATATCAGTAGCCACTGGTCTCTGCATTTTGACCATTTCTACATTTGTGTTATAACCTCCATCTGTTGCAAAAAACAAGCTTCGTTGATAAAGAATGATTTATATAGTTATAAAGAGAAGTATTTAGAATGCAATTAAAAATTACTCTAATTTAATATAGTGGCTATTAATTATTCTATGGTCCATGACAAAACATAATAACTACATAAAAACAATTATCTTTAAAATAAAAATAGAATAATGATTTTATGGATATGACTCCCTTTGGAAGTCAAAGTCCCTTTACTCTTAAGTGCAACTTAATTTAATGTAAGTACACACTGAATGTCCACTTAATATAACTCCACCAAGATGGTAAGGCAAATTCCTATCAACAAGTGTATAGCTAAATTTAGAAAAATAACATATAAATTTGAAATATGAAATATTGGAACTACAGTGTTAAGGGTATATAAGAAATCATGGCACAAGGACTAGTTACAAAATCCCTGAGCACTGCATAAAGCAAAGTTATAAAACACAGCTCACTATTTCTCTTTCATTTAGGTAATAATTATCTCAATTACTCCATAGTAACCTCTTATGCTCTCTCATAAAATGAGAATATAAAAGAAGGAAATTAGTCAAATTGAATGTCATCTCTTAAATGAACTTAGGCACATTTCTCCAGGAGAGATGAACACAGAAACATAAAGTTGAGAAAGATGTTTCTCTACCTGGCCCTGTTCTCTAAATTCAAATGAAAAAGAAATCCAGAACACTAGAAGGAAATCTGCATGAGGTCTCCACATTTATAAATGATGATTCTTGAGAGGAGGTTGAAATAGATGAGACAATCCAGGCTATTTGCTATAAATCTAAGAGGATGGTGGATAATAGGATTAGAGAACACAAGCCATATCATAGGAGTAATAATACAAGTCAGGGATGACAAATAGATTTCATCTTGCCAGCCAACTGTAGCTAATTGGTTGTCAAGAACCTAAAATTGAGAAAGATTTGAGAATGCCTAGGCCCTGCAGGATAGAGCTCTGTGACTGATTAGTGATGTCTGCCAAAGTACAGGCACACTAGCTTTTAGCAACCAATGTCTCTACTCCATAAGCAATAGCTATCTGACCTGTTTACTTGACTGATTATTTCACAGTGTATTTGGATCTGTATTGTTGTTAGTGCTCTTTGGTTATATCTTTATTACTCTCTCTGCTCTCATGGCTATTATTCTTTTTTGATTATGGCAAACTGTAATTGAGATTTTCAATTATCTCTATACCAAACATATTATTTTATATATGTTTAGTATGTTTTTAGCATTTAGTTTTAACATCCCAACCATTTTATTGACAAACATGTACTTTGTGTCCACTCTGGACAAACTAACACCTATGTTGTGCCCTCAGAATTAATGATACCCATGTTTATAGGGAATCTCTTCAATCCTTTCTTATACAAAGGACATAATCATTCTATTTTGGCAACTTAGTGTACCTGTTATGGATCACAGATATAATCTATTATTTTTGAACCTATCTAACTTTTTACATTCCTGCTGTCATTTCTTTCTCCAGCTTGAAGGTTTGGAGTTACTTTAAATGTTATACATATTTATGATGAAATAGCTATATTTTATGTTTCTGAGATAAGAATGTTGACTTATAATTTGTTCATAATATTTTCCTTAAGCTATGAACAGACAATGTTCATGTTTTTGGTTTTTTGTTTTTGAGAAGAATTACCTATTTTCTATGACTCTTTCAGCTTACTATAAAATGCATTTTCATTTCCAGAAATATAATCTATCCTGACTGTTTTGGGTGTCTGATAATGCCTTATTAAATACTGAGATTGGGGAAATATTAGTATGATGAGAGAGAAGGAGAAGGAGGGAAGGTAAGACAATGGGTCTTATTAACGCTCTCCAGTCATTTAATAAATTTCCACACTTTGCCTGGTGTTTGCTGGATCTCTGGGATACTTCTAATGATGCTCTGGTTATCGTGTACAACAAACAGACAGCCGATGATGACAGGTAAAATTGCAGGCCATGAGCTATACACAAGTCTCTTGGGTTTCATTTGGAAGAGATACTGTTTTGTTTAAAATAGATGGCACAGTAGGAAAGAGTAATGAACACATCACTGCCTGAAAGAAGAGTGGGGATTAGAAATGCATATTTTAGTGCCATCAAATATCAATCTTGTAACCTTGGAAAGAGCAAAGAGCAATGGTCTGAATATTCAATTCTCTCCTATTTAAATACCAACCCTTGGTTGTTAGCATTAAGCACTGAAACTTTTGAAAGGCTCTGGGGAGTCCCTACTATTATAAGTGGGTGATATATACTTCCAAAAGATTTCTGAGAGATAAACTTATTAGTTAGTGAAAATATAGGTGTTACAAACACATTTTAGTAAGCAAAAGGAGACATATAAGGTCTGATTTTGTTATTTATCTTAAAACTATCAGAAGGTAAAGAAGTGTAGCCATAGTATATGATTATTGTCATGCTAGAAAAGAGCCACAGTTGTTCTTGTACAAATCTAATCTACTGCTTTCAGAATAAATCAATAATTAAACATAATTTAAGAAGTATTGTGCTATGTAAGTGAATCCAGAATTTATTTTCCTCCTATCATCCTGTTCTCCACAAGAAAGTATTTTTACAAACTCACAGAAACAGAGCAATGCAACCATGCTACTCAAATGACTCAAATAAAATTCTAGCTTGGTCTTAGCATTGTTCAAAAATACTATGTTTAAGTCTTCTGAGTCTGTGTCTCCTAGTAATGTTAGAAGGTCTGCCTATAAAGTCTCCCCAGTATGATGGCCTAACAAGGATAGCTGAACAAGGACAAAATTAGACATGCCAAAGTAGACAGTGGAAAGCCATAAAGACTCAACCCTACACACACACACACACACACACGCCTGCACGCCCACTTCAGGCAACTAGAGAATGCTGAAAGAAGGAGAAATAAGAGTACACCAATTGGTTGTCCAATATCAAATAGTCAGACCTAAAAATACACATAGAAGTAAAGCCATACAAACTGAGAATATTATATTTGGGAATATGTATGTATATGTAAATATATGTACATGCCACCTCAATTGATGAAAAAGGAGGCCATGAATTTGAAAGTTAAAAAGAGGTATTTATGAATGAGCTTAGACAGAGGAGGTGGACCAATGGTGTAATTATATCATAATCTCAAAAAAGTTGGAAATATATAGTGCCTGTTCATAATAATATTTATAATGACTTCATAATAATGATTTCAATGTGAGGAAACAGGTAGGAGTTACAGGTAACAGCAGTAGGAGTTTTGTTTTATTTTGTTTCGTTTGGTTGTTATGAAGGAGGCTATCTGACCAGGATTGCATAAATCTAATCAATTCCAGATTATAGTATTTTCTACATATTAATTTCTAGCAATTGTAGTATGCTTTAAACCAGGATTTTGAAGTAATATATCTAACACTTTTACTAAATTATATGAAAAATGTATAATTTTTAAGTACTCAAAATGTGTTAGTAGACCAGGGCTGCTATAAATTGATGCATACTAAGACACAAATAGCATGTCTTGATAGCAAGCTTACTTTCTCACACCCCTAGAGGCTAGAAATTGGAGGGCATGGTGTCAGCTTGGTCAAGCTATTGAAAGTGATGTCTTCTTGGCTTTCAGAACAGTCACCTCCCCTGGGTATCATCACAAGGCTCCACCACTGTGCAGATGGAAAGGGAAAGAGAGAGGGAGGGACCCTCCTGGACCAGTGTCAATTAATCTTAAGTACTTTCTTAAATGGACAACCTTCAAACACCACCACTGTAGGAGTTAGAGCTTCCCTGTGTGAATTTTAGTGAACTAAAAAACATTCATATCACTTCAAATTATAACTATCTAAAATGTACATTTAAATGAGAATAGCAAAAAAGAAAAAAAGTGTCAAAACAACAGTGAGAATGCAGGCACTTGTTGTGTAGCATTCGATGTTACTTTTACTGAGAAACTCAGTTTCCGATTGGTTAGGGGGAAATCTTGTTGATTTTCTAAGATTCCTAGAGCACAGCACAGTGATTGCATTAAGTGTAGAATCAGATTCCTGAGCTATAACCTCATTGGCTTCCGCATCACATGCCTCACCACTGCTTACAAAGGCTAAGCCTGTGGACTTGTAAAGCAAGGAAAGCCTCTAATAGCATCACTATTGACTGTTCAGGGTATTGATTGCATCAATGGTGTGTTAAATCGCCACCAAGAAATCGAGTTAGATCATTCTTGGGTTGCTTGGGGATTTTGATTGCAGAATGGCTGAGTGGATATTTCCCAATATTGAAGACAAGCAACAGGGATTAAAAGAAAGTCAGGCTCATTCATTCTGTTTGATTTAAAAAAAAAAAAAACTGGAAAAGAAAAATATGTCCACTGCAAAGAAATCAACTGAACCTCTGGGCTATTTATTTTCACCTACTTACCACCATGATGCATAGTCAAAAGGAAAAGAGCAAGTTAAAAAGACTCAGGGGCTAAGATAATAGGGAGTCAGGCAGCTAAAGGCCATGTTTCAGGCGAAGAAGACTTTTTACCTTCTTTCCTTTATAAGTGAAAGGCAATGATGTCATTCAGTGACGGAGAAAACCTTTGCTTTATCCAGTTAATAAACCAATTGAGCAGAGTTTGAAGCAACAAGCCCAGAGTCAGCTCTCCCACCAAGTGTCTGAATCTGACATAGCAATCTTTAGGAATCTGGGTGTGGCTTGAGAAATCAGTACTACACAAACACTTGCCATTTGAAGCTCTCATATGGATACAGAAAACATTGTGTCTGTGTTCTAACATGGAAAAAGGATTTTTCTCACGATGACCGAGATTTCAATCTCTCTATTCCCTTTCCTTCTCTGGAATATAGTATATAAAGCCTTTAGGTTAATTTATAATAAGTGGAAGCCAGTTGGCTGGTGTTTGCTAGGTGGTAGCCCTTGAGAACATTGCCATTGGCCTTGCTTTACAAAATCTTGGGTGAAAACAAAATCATTTCCAACACTAGCGATGCTGAGAAGACCGGTGTTTTCCTGATGCCCCTTAAGTAATCCTTGCCCACTTCTGAGCCTCTCTCTCTCAGAGAGAGGCATACTAAACCTCATGCTTTAGCAAGGTTACCTTGGACAAAAGATCATGTCACACCAAGTGTGTGTTCCTTTGTTGTCAATTGCCCCCATGCAGCAGTGATTATCAAATGAGTAATCCCTGTACCCAGACAGTGGATTTTTCTCACCAGATTAAACACCCCTTCAAAGCTGATGAGAAAGCAGAAAGCAGTGGTTGAGCTCTTGACCTTGCCGAGTCTAGTCTGTTATGCATTGAAGCGAAAGACTGGCTTAATTAATTGAAAAATTAAAGTTATCATCAAATCCCAATGGAAATGAAAGGCGTTGGTCAATATCTATTGATTTTGCTTTCCTGGATCTTAGACACATCCAATATAACTCAGGCTTACTTTCTTTTGGCCTATTTACTTAGGCTCAGATTTAACCCTTAATGTGTCAGCTTTGCCTAGTTTGTTTTTTTTTTTTTTTAAATGCTCCCATTTAAAATGCAGTTCCATTTTAAATTGGGAAAATTAAGTGTATTTTGCCTTTGGGGTTGGAGTGTTTGTTTGGAAATAGAAGATTTTCATTTTTTGAATGCCCGATCTTCTGTAATAAGTCTTTCCATGGTTTTTGCCTCACTGGGCACTAAAAGCAGCCCTGAAAAACCTGAACTTTCAAGAGTTTATAATCTTTTTCTCAAAATTGTACAAACTGAGCCTCAGGATATTGCAGAAGATTGTCCTACTCATGTATGATCCTGTCAAGCTTGGATCTGAGATTTCAAGAGCTCAGGCCTCACCAGGGGAAACATGGAGAAATCAGATGAAGAGCTACATAGGTTATTTATTGCATGATTTCATTTCCATAGGCTACCAGTTTAGTACATATTAGTCACTACAAAGGTCAGTGCTTGCTCGTAATTGCTCTTACACCCTTGTCCCCACTTTTCAGAGTGAAATAAGAAAGTCAAAAGAATCTTACGACTTTCAATTTCTTGTTTATTGTAGTTATTTTTATCATTAGGATTAACCATTTTATCTAGAACAATTGACTGCATATACAGCAATGAGCATGAGGTACTGCCAATGGGAAAGTGTGAATTTTAGACATCTGAAAGAAAAGGAGACAGAATTGCTTGGACCTAGACTCTAATAACTGTGGGTAACTTGAGAAGAGAAGAGAAGAGAAGAGAAGAGAAGAGAAGGGAAGGGAAGGGAAGGGAAGGGAAGGGAAGGGAAGGGAAGGGAAGGGAAGGGAAGGGAAGGGAAGAGAAGAGAGAAGAGGAGAGAAGAGGAGAGAAGAGAAGAGAAGAGAAAGAGAAGGACCCCAGAGACAAAGAATGGAAAACCCTCTTCCTCATCCTCACATCAGTTAATGCAGCCTGTTAAAAAGACACACAGGCAAACTCTCTTCCAGAGTCCTTGTTCAAGACATCTGGGCAGAATCTGACCATTTTCATATGTAATGAATTTTGTAGAATAACAAACCACACAGTTTAGAAAGCACTGCTGTTGACAATGGGGGGCAGGAGGGCACTGACTGCTTGTGATTAGGCATCTGCTCCTAATTCACACACTGATGAATTTAGCTCCATGAATCAGTTTGAATACCCAGACACAGTGCTTGCCATAGAGTTTACTTAATAAACATGAGAAGACAGGAAGAACAAGATGGTGGTGAACAAGGAAACGTACCCCCCCCCCCGAGTCCGTTCTACCCAATTGTGTGCCGCAGTTTGTGGTTCTGCCGTTTTACTTTCTACACTACACACATCGCAGATTGCACCAACTGAAAATTTCTTCTGCTTCCTAAGGGACATCCACCTCTTCTCTGTACCCATAGGCCTTATTTTGCTCCAATCCAGGCTGAACTTACCTAACTTACCTCCAGCATATCTATTTTCCCAAACTCCCTAACTGATTCTCACCTTGAATTATCTACTTTGCCAGAGGAAGACCTAGCCCTAGTCTGAACTTGTTTTCTCTTCCTTGAAGCCACAGAAGAGGGGGGATACGCTATGATAACCTTTACTACCATAGGTTTGCTTAGTCATGTGTTTGTGTCCCCACATAGTCCTTTCTTCATCAAAACCTTTGCAATTTAAGCCATTCACATTCAGGATCCTTGTATCCTCCTTTCTCTACCTACACCTAAATTCAAAACACGTAGGTAGTGCAGTGTCTTTGCTGGAACAATTTCACAAACATTCCATTAATTAACACACCAGTACTGTTGAAAGAACAGCCACCCCCTCCAACTTTTGTCCCATTTCTCTTCTATAATTCCTTTTATTTTTCTACCTCATTTCCTTTTCTCACTAAGCTATACTTGATTTGAATGGCTGTCAGGGGAAATACAATGCTTGCCACTGGAACCTGTCAGCATCCACCTGAGCCCATTCCCTCCACATCTGTCACCATCTGGAAGGATACCCAGTGATTTCAGGCTTTGTGGACTTTATGAAAATGAAAACATGTTGGAGAGTCCCCGAGGGCTAAGCCATTTTAAGAGCTCTTGTGAGATTTAGAGAGGAAGGGATTCTTTTTTTGGCAAGGAGTCTGAGAATTAGGTTACATTCTAAATTAAGTAGGGCAAAATTTGTCATATATGGCCCAGTTCTGTACTTAGAAACTCAATGTGCACAAACACACACACACACTTTAATATTCATTCTAATTTGAGTTGACATAACAGAACAGAATACAGATTTACCTTTGATAATAGTAAAGTTCTTTCATGGGTAATATATTTTATAGAAATGAGACGACAATATAGCTGTGAACATAGCTATTTTATTGATATAAAATAAAAAGCATTCAAGATTGTGGCAACCACTAGATAGCTGAATTCAACTCCTATAACCCTTGGGCTCTGCTCTGGAAACTCAGGCAAGGGTCAATTTCTTTCACTGGAAAACGAGGTTGTTGACTGATCTCCAAGAAGGTAATTCTCCCACTTCGCTTGTTGATGGATAGCCTATTAAAGGTCTGAAACAATTGGTCTGGATAGGGCCTGTAGTTTATATTTCTAGCTATATAAACAGCTATCAAATGATGCTTAGGTTGCTGGGCCCTGGCACACATTCTGGAGCTACATGGTATGCTAGATTCTCCTGACTTCCAGATGCACATGGCAGAAGTTGAAGACTATCTACTCCACTGCATGCAGTTCTGCTCCCAGGTTTTTATTCATGTGGGCTTTATGAAAGTCACTCAGACTTATTGAACTGATTTGCAAGGATCTTCCTGTACCTGCAAGTGGCTATAAATAACTTGAGTTTAGCAGTGATGGGAGTCTTTGGCAAGCAAGGGATTTCAAATGGAAATTTGAATCTGCAGAACTAGATAGAGCTTTTTACAACCGTGTAAGTGACTTCATCTGAATAGATACCACTATTCCTATTATTCCTATTCCTATTTCTAAAACTTAGATTGATTTTAGAATGAAGGTAGAGCCAAACACAACAACAAAAACAAAACCACTAGATATACAGCCTGAAGTGTTTCCTAGAGAAGAAGAGAAGCAACTATCAAGCCTTCCTATTTATTTTGACTCGGCAGTTGAAAGTTAAACAGTTGAGGATCGTCTGTGGGAAAGAGGAAAAGACACTGTATTTCAAGGTTTTGTTTTCGTTGTTATCTAGTCAAGCAAAAATGATCTTTCCATTATGCCTTGTCAGGATGGAAAACCTCAGTCACTAAAGAGTGTGCTAGCATGTCTGAGTCCCGAGTAGTCACTGTGAGCGAAACAGGTTGTATGAGTGAATGACTGTTGTTTGGCTTATGAAAATGTAGCTATAGTCACAGGTAAGTTCCCTCCTCAGTCCGTAAGGCCACAGCATGGATAGAATTCCTATTCCGCTTAAGTGTGCAACTGATCTTCCAGATTTTATAGACATGTTGTTGAGCCACTGCAGCTGAGAATAATAGGGGATATAAGATGTAGGGGAGGATGAGAATAAATAGTATTAGTTAGTGTGATAATACTAAACATGTGCTGTACTTAATACTACATGTTTAACTACAAATCCCCAAAGAGCCAGACATGAATGGTCTCACTTGTAGATTTCAGAGGAAGGCATTCTAGAGTTATTGATGCACTATGCTTATTCTTATTTTATATCAATATGCTTACCCTTCTTCCTGGCCTCCTATCTTTCTTAATGCTTGCAATAATAGGCCCTTGAACATTTTCCTAACTAATCTCTAATTTCCGAATTTCCAACAATTTGACAAACCTCAAGACGTGATGCTTTATTGAGCTTGTAATGGATCTCTATACATACTCCTCATTAAAAAGCTGACTTTATGTCTTATACATCTGATTACCCCTCTGTGTGCAGGTATTGCTTCACAGTGAGATGAATATAGGTTCTCAAGTCAGAGGCAGCTGGTGTTCAAATGCCAGCTCCTCAGTTTATTAATTGTATGGACATGAACATTCTCACTGAGATCAGTTTCCTCTCCTATAAATTGGGGTTAACAATTCATCGTAGGCCTATTAATATAATTAAATGAAAATTGAATAGAATTGTCTCCATCATCTAACAATCACCGGCAACATAGACAGTCTTTAACAGGATGGGGAGCAGGAAGATGCTCTAGTCAGCAAGTAAGTTGTAAATTGCAGAGTTGGCTCATAAACCTCAGCTATTGATCATAACATATTGCTTCTAACATAAATGGGAGCTTCCACTATTAAGGAGAAGAGAGGTTATTGCAGGTTGAAGACTGGTTGGCATGTGCACTTCTTTCTAAGAATATGTCTAGCTAAGCTCCACAAACCAATATACCTTGGCAAGGTCCCCATCAAACGATGAACAAAAATTAGTACAACATGCCCAAGTTCCTCATCAGATAGGCCCAGTTGAGAAATATAATAACAAGTGCTAGCATAATATGTCTGAACAAGACTAGATTGACTATAAGAAACAAACAAACTGCATATATTTAAAGATCCTACATTTGTACTTTGGGATTTTATGCCTAAGTGTGATTCTTAATCACATTGATTCTTGTTTATGTTTGAAACATATATCCTTGCGGCAAAATATACTAGCTGCTTAAAATAAGCTAGGAGGGATTTCCTTTTATCATTTTTGGACAAGGTTTTTAACGTTCCTCTGAGCATCTATCTAAACATTGTGAATAACAGTGGTCCTACCACATAGGTTCTTGGTGAGAAATAAAAAGGGGATGACACACGTGAGGGATCCTGAGAGTTGATATTCTCCAGAAGGAGTGAGCATTGCATCTACTTCTGTGGTTGCAATGGCCTTGTGAGTCCTCAGGATGCAACATTCACTTTATAGTCTTTGGGTCAGGGAAACTAGTTTGGCAGATTTCAAGCCAAAAGACACAGGCAGAGCTTTTTCCACTTCTTCAATCCAGTTGGCTTCTAAGGAAGAAGGAAGTAGTTCAGCATGGATTCTCAGATGTTTGGGGCATAAATGACTAAGATATGTCATATCCCTTCCTCCATTTCTCCGCTTGTGGCATTCTATGGTAGAAACTTCAGCAAGATGACAAGGATAGAGCCAAAGCAAATGTCAATGTCATCCCTTCCACAACACTCTTTATTGAGATAACCTTTGGTGGCCATTCCTAAATATCACCTCTTAAAGATGCATCAACTGACCTCCTCTTGCTCTAGTGGGTGGTGAAGAAATTATGATATGCAAATTCCTTTCCTTCTCCACATCTCCTGTTGCTATTCAACTTCTAAACTCACAATGTTCTTGATGTTGAGTCTTTCCCCTACTTGCCTCTATCTGTTCTTCACTCTGTTACTTGCTATCTCAAGGAAGTCTTTATACTCTCCATACATATGTTGTGGTGAAGATGATGATATTTTTTAAATTTATCAGACATCAAATTTACATATCAAAGTAAATCTGTACTTTTAACCTTATAGAAATGATGAAATGTGAATGTTTTCTTTGAACAACCAAAGGTTCTGCAATGCTTTCTCATCTTCTTTTATATCCTTGATAAATAATAGTTTGTCGTTATCTATAACATGTGTCACTCCTGTTTTGTTCGAGAGCTCTGCTTCAAAACTAATAACAATGACATTTTAAATATAAGACTACACAACAATCTTTAAGAGAGTTAACCTTTCTCTGTGACATTTCATTGGATGTCTAATTAGCAGTAACATTTGGTTGTTTGCCGTCTGGAACTTAAGAGGTCTGTAAGCCTCAGAGAACTGAGCTTGCTTAAACAGCCGGTCACCATAACGAGAATTTCTGCCTTTAGGATCTCTTCGCCTTTTGCCCTGCTTTGCCATCCCTTTGGCCTCATCATGGACAATTTGTAACTTTCTGTTTGTGCTGGTTTCTCTAGTAAGAAGTAAAATATTTCTCTTTTATAACATTTACGTGGAGGTGACATGTTTTTTCTCTTTGCCAATTATGAAAAGTTCATCCAAGCTCCACTTTCATGTAGCCAAGAGGAAATCCTCAGCAACTCAGCCAGGAAAGTACAGCAGTTCATGATCAAAGCAGGAAGAACCCTTTCGGAATGTTCTACCGTATTTCCTCTTACTTTACGTTATGGACTATTTCATTGCTCAGTGGCCTTATTCACACACACTTTAATGTAATGGATATTGATATCAAATAATATTATGCAAACCTTTAAATATTCAAACATTTATTATTTAAGCTTTTCTATCCATTACTTTCTTTTATTTTTTTTATTAGATGTTTTCTTATTTACAATATCTCCTTTTCCAGGTT
>NW_022196905.1:42411004-42417019 GCF_008632895.1 Mastomys coucha | reverse complement strand
AGGTTCTCTCCTCCCATTGATGACCGGCTTGGCCATCCTCTGCTATATGCATGCTGCTGGAGCCATGACAGTACCCAACTAATATCCATTACTTTCATATCAACTTTAAGTGGAGAAAAGAGAAATCAGACTGTTATCATGGCAAGTATTTTAAAAGTATTTATTTGTGTAATTTCACAATAATCTTGTAAGGTAGCATTGTTATTCTCTTTTCAATAAGCCATAACATTATGCTCAGAGTCTTAAGAAGTAGTTAGTTTACATATGAAATGAGTATTCTATGTCTTGCTAATTGCTAAATTGCTAATTTAAGAAATCACATTTTCTAGAAGAAAGGACATAGGTTTATCCACTGTAGCAGGACTCTAGACATTGATGAGAGCTCAAATCAGAGCTGTAAATATTGGAAAATGTCTATAAAGAGAGAAAAGAGAGCAAAGAGAGTAATGGCCAGTATTATACATATATTTCAAACCCAGTGCTCAAGGGTTTGATTCTTAACTGACAGTGGGGTTAGAGGTGCTCCTCGGTGAGCCCAGAGCCACAGGAAGGGTAGCTAGTGAAAGAGTGCAGCTATAAATTCACGTAAGAGTTAAATGTGTGGGTGGTGTCTTGTGGTCTCTGTGACTGAGGACAGTGTGGATGAGAAACGTGGCTGGAGGTGTCTACTATAAACTGGAGTGACTGAAACTAGTAGTCCCAGTTCCTCAGTAAACTGAAGGTGAGTCACCAACACAGAACTTTGGGGAAGATTGATAACAGTTGATTAATGGACACTTTGAAGTACAAACAACAGGGAACACTGGCCAGGATGCTTTAGGGTCTGACTAATCTTTGAGTCAATCAGCACCAAAGTAGATAAACTTCTCTTCTCTTCTCTTTGTTCTTCTCTTTATTTTGCCCTATTCCTAAAAGGAGCAGTAAACTTATACTGAACAATGAATACACATACACACACACACACACACACACACACACACACACACACTCACACACACTGCTTTTATATGAGACAAGCCTTGGGACTTTCAACACTAGCATATCCAAAACTGCATTTAGTATTCACAGTGACATTTGCATGAACTTTTTATCTTTCAAGGGTAAAAATGTGTATTTATGAGAAAACCTATTCATTCTTGGCGGTTGTTTTTTTTGTTCTTACTTAAAATTGAAATCTACCAAACAACTTGCAGTTACCTTATTTAGCTTCGGAAACCTCAAAAGGGGAAAAAGAGAAATACTTCTCTTTAAAAATTATCATGAAAATATGCATGGAGGAAAGATTAAATTTAAAAGTTGACTTTATTGGGATGCATAACAATTATGTCCTAACTAGTTATCTCAGAGGAAAGATGGACAGATTACACATAGATTAGAACCAAAGAGTCTTGTCTGTGAGAGTCTGGTGACACCATCCAAGATAAGAACTCACATTAACCTAATTAGATCTGTGAGAAAACTTACAGAAGCCAACACAGAGATTGATGTTTGCCCTTGTGTGATAAAAATTAATCCTAAATAATGAAAAGCAATCACTAATATTAAAATACAATAAAACCAGTTAGACAGTGTTCAGATTCTCTTCATCATTCAGATGTTTATTTTGCCTTTTTCACTGTAACGAATTGTCTTGTCTGCAGGCATGTGGTTATGAACTGATCCAAAAACTGTGACTCTACATCTTTTACAGGTGTTCCAATCTCAGTCAGTCCATGTCCCCAAGGGGGCTTCCTCACTCCTCTTTCCTGGAGCAGAAGTACAGGGAGTGGAGGAGACACTGTAAAAGTGATGTGTTTTTCATTCAGCGAAGGCTCACTGTGCTCTTCTGCCTGCCTGAAATCAGGGAGAAGACAGCACTGAGGTCCCAGAGTAGCCCCTGGGCAGACTTAGATGGCTGACTATTATTCCTTTGTGACCTGCACTCTGCCTTTAATAACTAAGGTTTTATTACCAGCCATTTTTCAGGTAGCAGCCTTGAGCTACATTTTCTTTTTCTTTTCTTTTTTCTTTAGAGTTGGATGGGAAGGGGGGGTGAGGAGCAGAAAATCTCTGCCTACTAAAAGCTCATAGACTAGCTAAGGGTACAGACATATACAAACAACAATGAAGAAAGGACTGTGGCAGATCAGATGAGGTAGACATGTTACCACCCAATGTGAACATGTAGAAACTTCACAGGGTACATTAGTATATGCAGGATAGCTTTTGCAGACCTGCTAGGTCAAAGTAAGTATACAGTATACATTTGGGAAAGGAGTGAATGTCTTTATTGTTTTATACATAAATTCACATCAATATGGCTTTATAAGTGATTAAGTCTTTAAGATAAGATTTTTTAGTTTCTTTTAAAAACTAGAACAGGCAATGTGGACTGGTATTGATTGAGATTTTAAATCGTAACAAAAGAACTAAGTAATCTACCATAAGTAGGGTTTCTCATGAAGATATACTTTAAGCTGGAAAGCTAAAGGACTCATGTAAATATCGCATGGCATGTAAATGATGTCAGTAGCTGGTTCAAGGATGATCCAGGAAGAGTTTTAGTTAATTAAATGATCAGAGTAATCTGCTATCAGCTATATATGCAAACAATAGTGAAGAAATGAGTTTGGGAGATCAGAAAAGGCATGTTACCACCCAAGTGTGAACATGCAGAAACTTCCCAGGAGACCATAGTAATTTCTGTGAGTGTGTAAGATAGTCACACCTGAGTCAAAGGGTTGAGGCTCTACCAATCCTGCTAGGTTGTAAAAACAATGTTATTTTGGCTAACACCTTTCATTCAAATGCCACTTTGTATTCTGACCAAAAGCACTAAGATGCAAATGTCCTTGCCATTACCATTACAAATCTGGGAAAGAGGGACCATAATTCCCAGTTAGCTTAATTTCTAGAATGATAGCCTTATGAAATATATGTTATCAACCATAATTTCTAGGCATGAGAATTTCATCTAAGGATCTCACAGAGAAGAAACTTAAACTCCTATGTTGATTTTTAAAAATTATTTATGATGTAGAAATCATAATTTCTTCCTTATTAACATAATAATATGAATTAAGTTTATGGCCATAAAACTTACAATGCATACTTTTGATGCTTTTCGCATATGGTTGCCTTTGTCAGATTTTCTGTCTCCGGGACAAAATACCTAACTAATTTAAATAGTTTGAGGGGAGGTTTGCGGCATGTCTCCAGTCCCCAGTCCAGGGCTCCATTAATTCTGGGTCTATCAGAAGGCAGAGAATCACAGCTCAAGGGTCTACACTCTTGTCTGTAGACAGAAATGAAAAAGAAGGGAATGGGGACCAGTTATAGGATTCAAAGATATATCTTCATTTACCTATTTCCTTTGGCTTGGACTCATTGCTAAGATTTTCACTGTGTCCCATAGTGCCACTAAAAGCTGTGAACCATTGTTTTCAACATAGGAGACTATAGGGGATATTTCATATCCAAATCATGAGAGTGAGGTGGGGGTGATTGCAGTTCCAACAGAATTGAAAGGAGCAGTTACCTAAGGGTGACTGCTTTGTAGAATGTTGAGGCAGATGTGTCAGAAGAAGAATCTCCATGTTCCAGTGGGAGACTTGTGACTAAACAAATATTTATAATACAGAGTTATATTGTCTCAAATATTGTAGATTTACTGAAGAATGTTGTGCAAACAGGTAATCTGATAATGTTATTATCCTGAATAATCCATTTTAATGGTACTACAAGATTATCATGGATAACAGGAACAAAATTGAAGCCAATGCCAAGTCAGTAAAATGAAGAATTAAGGTAGTTGTTTAGGTTTGTAAGCAGTAGAATTAGGTCTTTCCAAGTCTGGAATTTTGTTCAAATACAGAGACAGATTACAACCAATGGTTTTAAATGATTCCCAAGTACCTAGCTGAATAAGAGGGTAAGTTCAGCTTTATCACATCTCAGGAAATATTTTTGGAAAAACATTCTTGAGTGATTCAGTATCTGAACTTCATAGGGTAGCATGAATAGTTAAAATTAAGACCAAAAGAAATTAGAACTTAAGAACAGATTGGGAAAGAGTAACCAACGGTTTGTCAGAAGCCAACAGATAGAAAAAATTCAAGAAGGGTTTAGAGGGCAGGGGAGAGGGTTCAAAGACTAATTGCTGCAGAAGTATAAGCCTTACTTCATTTCCCAGCACCCACATTAAAATGCTGGCTGTGGCCACATGTCACTGTAATATCAGCACGTTAGGGAGAAGAGACAAGAAGTTTCTGGGGAGTCGTGGGCACCAGAGTAGTTTCTAGTACGATGTGAGACCCAGGCTCACAGGAATAAAATAAAGAGTAACAAGGACTCATGGGAATAAAGTGAAGATTAACACTCAGCATCCTTCTATGGCCTGCACGTAAGTGTTCACTCACGTATTCACGTGTGTGCATATACTATAGACTCATGTGCACGCATGCGCGCATGTGCGCACACACACACACACACACACACACACACACACACACACACACAAAGAAAAAGGATATTTGATGAAAGGTCTATGACATATGATCTACTAAACTGAAAAGGGAAAAAGAAAGTCTCAAAACACAGAGATATTCAGGAATAAAGAGGCCATCAAATCTACATGACTACATGTTAGAGAACATACTGGTTTGGGTTGAGTTGATCATGTCTTTTATTTTATTAACACTACATATCACATCCATTGATTTCTATGTGATTAGGCAGCCTGACATGCGACCTCCATTCTGTATTTCTTATTGGCATACCATAGCTTTTTATTCCTTCCAATCTTGTAAAATTATATTTTTCTAGGAATTTACCCAATTATTCTAGGTCATTCAAATTATCGATATATGATTCCTTCTGACTGTCCCTAATGATACTTTTTGAGGTACCTATTGTGATTTTCCATTTTCATTTCTAATTTTATATCTCATGTGTTTTCTTCCCTGACTATTTTTCTCCTTCCTCTCCATTTCCCTTCCTGTCCCTGTAGAGACAGAAATTTTATTTTATTTTTCAAAGAAAACAGTTCTTGGTTGTATTGATTTTTTTACTTTAGTTTTTTATATTTTATTTGATCTATTTTTGTTCCAATTTTTTTTAACTTTAGATTCAGTTATGTCATAAAGTATCATGGTAGACTAGTCAAAATTTTTTAAATGCTAGATTTATTGCTTAAACTGACTTCTTCAAAGTACTTCTCTGTATCCCATGTTTTTTTAATACATTGTCTTCATAGCTCCTCACCTCAAGATATTTATAAAATGTCCCCTTAGATTTCATCCTTACTATTGATTGTTCAAGAAAATATTCTATACTTTCTCAGTGTTTGAGACTTCTCAGAGATAGCTCCCATTACTATTTTCTCATTTCTCACTCTTGTAGTATCACTGTTGATAAGAAGAATAAAATCTGAAGACAGCACAGGCACCCACACAAATGCAAGGCCTTTGTGTCAATGTTTCTTTCTATTATTCCTCCTTAAAAGTGAGTAAATTATTTCCATGGAAGCAAATAAATGTTTTTAATTATTAACAAGCTCAAATAATAGATACTTGAGAATAACATTGCCTAGACAAGTGATAGTTTAAAAATATATCCTGTTTTGTTATTTTCCATATTAAACTATACTTGAAAATATAAATAAACCTAGCACTTTTATTCTGCTATAATTATCAGCTATATATAACTTCAAGGGTGTTAGAAAGTTGTAAATAAATCCCACACACATTTTAATTTAAACTGTTATAAGGACTGAAAACAAGTATCTAGAATTCAGGCTTAACTCCTCCTCCACATGCTACAGTATGTTGCATGAAATGAAGTGTGTTTGCTCACACTCAAATAACAAACAAACAAACAAACAAAACAAAACAAAACAAAATTTTGCTCCATAATACGAGCAAATTTCAATTACTAAAATAATTTTTTTAATTTTCCTTTAAGACAATTATTTCAAAGAACTCTAAAGATGAAACATTATTGAGTCAAATTATTTAAGGGATATATATATATATATAT
>NW_022196905.1:42387770-42410994 GCF_008632895.1 Mastomys coucha | reverse complement strand
TATATATATATATATATACTATTCAATTCTAAATATTATAGTCTTGCCCTCTGCATGTGCAATTATATCCCCAAGAAAAGCAATTTACAATTTTTATTTCCACTTACTTCTTAGTCTCTTCTGTTCACAAAAATAACCATCCACATTATTACATCTCCACTCTAGTCACCTTTCCTCCTCTCCCTTCGCCCTTCTTCTCTTCTCCTCCCATCTCCCTCCCTTCCTCTCTCTCCCCATGAAATGTGGTCCAACCTAGAACTGGATATATAAATTACAATTGTATTTTTGATCCTCATGCCTCCAACACATGGAGTGCAAGAGTCACAGACATGTTTGACAATACCCAGCTTTATGCTTCTGTATGTTAAGCCACCATTCTGATAACTGAGACACATCATCTACTTACTTATTTTCTTGGACACAGGCTGTATAGTCACAATTTCAAAATAAAGCCAGCAATGGTATCTTAATAATAATAATACAGGATGATTTTATTCTTATATTTTTGCTTTTATTTATTTATTTATTTATTTTTATTAGATATTTTCTTTATTTACATGTCATAGGATTTCTCCTTTCCCAGTTTCCCCTCCAAAAAACAAATAAACAAACAAAAACAATGAGAACAAACCCCTGTTGCCTCGTCCCTCTCCATTCTTGCCACCTCACCCTCTCCTACTTATTGGCCCTGGCATTTCCCTACACTGGGGCACAGAACCTTCACAGGGCCAAGGGCCTCTCCTCCCATTGATGATCAACTTTACAATCCTCTACTATACACATGCTGCCAGAAAAATCATTCCCACCATGTATAGTCTTTGGTTGGTGGTTTAGTCCCTGGGAGCTCTGAGGGTACTAGTTAGTTCATATTATTGTTTGTCCTAAGGGGCTACAAACCCCTCAACTCCTTTGGTCTTTTCTCTAACTCCTTCATTGGGGACCCTGTACTCAGTTCAATGGATGGCTGTGAGCCTCTACATCTGTGTTAGTCAGTTACTGTCAGAGCCTCTCAGGAGATAGCTATATTAGGCTGGCTTTTCCTTCCTTCAGTCTCTGCTCCATAGTTAGTCCCTGCAACTCCTTCCATGGGTATTTGGTTACCCCTTTTAAGAAGGAATGAAATGTCCACATTTTGGTCTTCCTTCTTCTTGAGTTTCTTGTGGTTTGTGGGTTGTTCTTCCCGTATTCCAAACTTCTGGGCTGATAACCACTTATCAGAGAGTGCATACCATGTTCTTTTGTGATTGGGTTACCTCAGGATGATATTCTCCAGATCCATCCATTTCCCTAAGAATTTCATAAATTCATTGTTTTTAATAGCTGAGTAGTACTCCATTGTGTAGATGTACCACAATTTCTGTATCCATTCCTCTGTTGAGGGACATGTGGGTTGTTTTCAGTTTCTGGCTATTATGAATAAGGCTGCTATAAACATGGTGGAGCATGTGTCCTTATTACATATTGGAGCATCTTCTGGGTATATGCCCAGGAGTGGTATAGCTGGGTCCTCTGCTAGAACTATGTCCAATTTCCAGAGGAACTGCCAAACTGATTTCCAGAGTGGTTGTACCACCTTGCAATCCCACCAGCAATGAAGGAGTGTTCCTCTTTCTCCACAACCTCTCCAGCATCTGCTGTCACCTGAGTTTTTTTATCTTAGACAATCTGACTAGTGTGAGGTGGAATCTCAGGGTTGTGGGCTGGAGAGATGGCTCAGCCGTTAAAGGCTAGGCTCACAACCAAAAATATATTTTTGCTTTTAATTTCCTGTCTTTCATAGAGAGGAATGCAGACTATTTTTCTTAGGTAATTATATTCAGTAGCTAAACCCATGTTTTTTCAGCAGGTGAAACTAAGCTGAAGGTGTAAGTACCAGAGAGCAATATGGAATTCAAGGAATTGCATAAAAGTTCAGTGATGTCAAGTCAGGTCCATATGCAGTGGTGATTCATGCAGAAAAATAGCTGTAAAATGTTCAAATGCCCACAAGTGGGAGTGAATTTGCAAAATTCAAAACACTAGGTTCTGAACTGACTAGATGATTTCTCTAAGGAGTAAACCTTATAAATGTGTTTCTTATTCTTCCCAAGCGTACTCCAGAGGTTACCTTTAAATTGCAAGTCCACTTCAGGTAGACCATGAGCATACAGTGCACACATCTCCTTTCATTATCATAGTTAAAGCTCTTACATATAAGAGGAAAATGTGATAAATAGAAAGGTATCTAGCTAATGACACAATAAATGCATGCAGCATACAACCTTTCACCTCTAGTGCACAGAACAGAGAAGTGAAGATAGAATTTGAATGCATTCCTGATTTTATCTGTGTATCCACGTCCTCTCAGTTTCTCTTTTTAAAGTTTCTCTTTAGCAAGCAGTTGCAAAGCCCTCCAAAGCCGGGCATCTTTTTCAATCTTGAGTCCCCCAAGGCCTTGTTTAGAAAGAATGATCTTGGCAGGCCTGAGGTTGCTTATGTTAGGTAGACATGTTCTCATATGTCACCCTTGTCTGACATCTAAAAACCAGGATTTCAGGAAGACTCACATTCTTCCTTAGCTGACAAGAGCTGGTGACTGCATCCTAACTAGATGTACAACACAATACCCTTGCACTTTTGCTAGCCTTCTGGGAGTTTGGAAGCTTGGAGAATATGAAGCAGAAGCTGCTGCTTACCAGACAAGATCTCAATAAAACTCTATACACCAAGTCTCTAATGAGCTTTCCCAGGGAACAGCACTTTGGCTGTTATGACAACTTGTTTCTGGGGGAATTAAGTGAATCCCAGGTGCCTCCTTGGGGAGACAGCTCCTAGAGGCTTGCACCTCTTCTAAATTTCTCTCATATTCCTGTCTTTTTGCCAACGTTTTTGGGTCTTTCTGAAGCACACAATAAATCCTGGTCATGACTATGACTCTATACCGCATCCTGCTTGTCCTCAGAGTAAACCCATGAGCTTTAACATGAATTCCCAATACATGCTTGCAACATATGCAATGGATTAGTCTCTTTTTTATGCTTCTACCTTAGGACTAGCTGTTTAATTTTTGAAAGGAACTAAAAAAATAGGCATCCAAATCATTTTCAAATGTAATTGTTGGGCTGGTAATATGGCTCAGTGAATAATGGCACTTGCCACTAAACCTGTTGCCCTGAGTTCAATCCCTTTGACTCACATGGTGAAAAAACAGAGTCTCACAAGAACCATAGAACAAAAATGGCCATGTATTTATATATACATAAAAAGAGAGAGAAAGAACTGTAATAATATTTTTATAATTTTAATAATAATGTTATTAATGCTACTAGAACTTCATATACTATATTTGATCATATCTATCTGCCCTACTTTCCCCAGTTCCTTCCAAATTCACTCCCTCCTCCCTGAGCTCTTTGATCCCCATCCCTATAAAGAAAATACTATCTCTAAGCAGATCTCCTAGCCCACTGGATTTACTATTTTTCTGTCCCCTCCCCAAGTTGTTTCTGAGTCTTATATGTGGGGTTTGTATTATACACACATGGTTCCAATGGAGAATAGCAATCAATAGTTCTATCTAGCTGTAATGGTTATGTAACACAACTATGACCCACACTGCAAAATGTTTTGAAAGGATTAATAGTGGGATTTATATCCCAAGGGTAATCAACAGCTACCTACTTGGACTTAAGGCTCACTCAGTAGGAAGAAATTCATGCTTGACACTAAACTTAGCCATCCACAAAATTTCACTTGAATGTTCTTTCTTGATTTTACCTGAGAATCATATTAGCTAGCAAAATAAGTAATAATTCACTATTGATTATACCTTCTTTAATTTGTATTAGATATTGTCTTAGTCAGTGTTCTCCAGCTATGAAGAAACACCATGGCTATGCCAGCGTCTATAAAAGGAAAGCATTTAGTTGGGGTTTGCTTAGAGTTTCAGGGGTTTAGTCCGTTATTAGCATAGCAGGAAACATAGCAGCACACAGGCAGACATGAGACTAGAGGATCTGAGAGTAGGATTAGGTAGTCTCACTCTCTAATGACCAAGCCTTCATGATAGCCTCTGGGGACTATCCCTATTCAAACCGCCACAGATACTAATGGCACACATTTAGTATACCTAAATATCTATGACAAATGCACCTGTACAGTGCTTATTGGGTGCTTCTGAAAGTCTAACTTTGACATATTCTATGTAACTTTCTGGATTTCCTTTATGTAGCCAAATGAGGTTTATAGTTGGTATAGCATTCTCTTGGGATCATATTTACACTTAGGTTATAAAAATAGTTATCTTACAGTTACTGCCATAACCTCTCTGAGCTTCAACGTCTTTATCTGTAAATGAGTATTGACATCATGCACCTGCTGACTTCTTGTGAACATGAAATGGGTTCATGTATCTGAAGTGTCCATATTGTTAGTGCTGCCTACTGCTTGTGAAAAGTGTAATCACAGACAGAAATGAAAATGTCCAAGCTCACTCAGATAAACAGCAGCGGGGCCTGAATCCCCCCAGAACATGTGGCTCTGTTATAGCTCTTCTAGACTGCTGTAAGTAGACAGGAAAGGATATAATTTGTAAAGCATGTTATTATTCTTTACATTCCTTCTAGTGCATTTGAGGAAACTCACAGGTCATTTTTGATGCTATAGCAACTAAAATTTTGCTATCTTCTCTCAATCTCATTGACAGCAAAGAATTAAAGTTTGGCCACTCCACTTATTATACAAGTCCTTTAAAATTAGAACCTGTCCCAATAACCTTGTCAGCCAGCATCCAATTTGCCCCATCTTATGATTCTGATCTTATTTTCTTTGGCTTCTCCATGTAGAATAGTCCTGATGTGATGGGATTGTGCACATCAAATCATTTCAAATGAGAGGTCTTGTACCTCTCACAATTAGCATGGTTGTACAAATCTGAATCATTTCAACTCTTAGTCCAGAAACACAAAAGAAATAGATTGCTTGCTAGTAGAACTTTCAGACATCTCCAGTGTGAATTTTATCTTACAAGACCTGAAGAACCTGGAGAAGTGAAACACTGCCAATCTGAATGTTTCTTACTCATATATCTTAGAAATTGCATATAATTTCTTAGGCTTTGATATTTTATAATTCAGTTCATGAAAACTACATTCTGGAATAATTTAATTACTTGATAATGTTATAATGATCCTGTATTTTTTTTATACTTCCTTTGTTCCAAATAATGACTAAAGCTGTGGTAGAAATAAGTAAAAAAAAAAAAAAAAAAAAAAAAAGAATAGTTGTTCACAGGTCAAAGCAAGAATGAAGACAATGAAGAATATCCTTAATTTTAAATATAAAGCTAAATGCAAAGAAAAATTGTATCTTAAGGCCAGTTATTCTGAGATATGATGCTACAAAAATAAATTCAGGAAAAAAAAGAAATAATGCTTTACAAAATACATTCATCAAATACCTTCCATTTACTAGGGGTTTCCCATTTATCTTTTCAAGGAATATGAAATCACATACATTTTTATGCTTGTTTTTTTTTTATAGTGTTTTGTTGGTTTAGGTGATCGGTTGGTTGGTTTTTAAATGCAAGAGCCTTTGGAAGGTCACACTACCCAAAATAAGCAAAGGAAAGGATCATCTATCCATTCATGTGCTAGGGAGCTGATGTGTAAATGATGAGGGCCCCAGAGGCCCTCTGTTCCAAGGCCTAGTACCTATGGGCTTGATATTCAGATGGGCCTGATTCCTTTTCATTGCAGCATAATACAGCACATTAATTTCTTAAGCTTTATAACTGACTACCATTAAACTTTACATTTATTCATGTGCATATATGTGCATATTCTCATACATGCTAAGGTATGTTGAGGTTAGAGAAGAGCTTGTAGGGGCTGGGTCTCTCCTTCTGTCATGTGAGGTTTGGGGATTGACCTCATGTTGTCAGGATTGGTGGCAAGCACCTTTGCACTCTGACCCATCTTTCCAGCCCTATCCTATTGCTTTTAAAATATATTATATTTTCTATGCCCACTCTGATCATCACAACCTTCCAGATAATGTTGTGTAATAGACAACTGGAGATACAAAATGAAGAGTAAAGTTTTCTTACATTGGAGCATTACACATAAAACCATGTCTGAGGATCCTTTTGGTGTAATAACTTCTCAATAGAGGAGATCTTTACCCCTCCAAACTTATGGTTCAGATTATAAGCCCTTTTGTATGTGAATTAATTTTACTTTAACTATTTAGGCTCCTCTTGTAAATTTCTGGGTTAAAATAGTCCTTCATTTTGATCTCAAATTACTTTCTGTGTTAGAGATTATCTATTCTGAGTAAAGGCCCCTAGCAACCTAAAAGGGAAAATTCAAATGCACAGCAGGGGAAGAGAACTGAGGAAGCAGGCAGGATGAGACAGCACTGGGAACTCATCAGCCTCTACTGATACTAGCTGCCATGTTTACTGCTGAACCTGCACTTGCTAACACAGCATCAAGAAACCAGTATGGATGTAATAATTACGTGCTGAAATACTGAGGTAGGCTAAGCGGTTCACACAGAGATGTTTGGGGATCATAGAGTGCCTATTATCTTATGAGAAGAAACGAAAATAAAAATCTCCCCAAAAGACATCCAAAGAGAGGAAAAAAAGATCAAGAAAACATGTCCCAACATCAGTCTGTAGCACACAAAGCTTAAGCTGTAACTAATTGCTTGCTTTTACTATTAAGCAGGTGAAGAATTTATCTATACTTAAAGTTTATTTTAAAAACTGGATCCAGAGTGTACAAAAAAAAAAAAAAAACTGTTGAAGATCTTTCCTGTGGAGAGATGGTAAGGCCCTGAGCACTTACAGAGCAATCTCTGGCAGGCTAGCAGCCCATCTGCTTGACCGGTTAGGGTTAGCAGAGGCAGCCGCAGCAGCAGCAGCAGCGGGCTTGTTTAACAGCCCTTTCAACTCTGCAGCTTAGTGATTTGAAACAATCCATCACTACATAAATAATTTACAAAGAAGGCAGACTCTGCCGGACAATCTCAGCACTTTTGCCTTTAATGGTGTACAAGACTTTTTTTTTTTCATGGGAAGAGAGAAAGATAAAATTTAAATGTTTTGATTATAAAATGTCAGACATTTTTGTGATGAAGAACATCCTAAAAGAGGACCACAGTAGGGCTTCTCTTTTCCATGCCTACCAGCTACTGGGTTTTACTTAGATATCTTTGCTGGCTAAACAAAGCAGATTTTCATAGACAAATATCATTTTATTCCTACACTTTGGAAAGACATCATTTATATTTGTTATAAAGTATGAGTGTGAGTGAGTGTGTGTGTGAATGTGAGTGTGCGTGTGTGCACACAGGACCTTGATCATGCTGGGCAGATGCTCCATACTTGAGGTATTTATATACCTCTTTGTTTTAGATGAGTTTCTGAGGGTTTTTCTTTTGCATATAAGAAGGTTGAAATTGGTTGGTAATTAATTTTTTCTAAAGGTATCAAATATTTTGGAAATTTGCTCCTGCATGGACAATGATAAATACTCAAGAGAAAACTGAATAAGGCTGGAGAGATGGCTCAGTCATTAAAGGCTAGGCTCACAACCAAAAATATAAGAGAAAACTGAATAAAATCATGTTCTTGGACCCTGATAGTAGCAAAGAGTTTAGGAAATAAGATATCCACATAAATATCAGCTTTCTGAGATAAATCTCTCCCTGTCTGGTTAATAGGAGAGTCTTATATAACACTTATTTGTAGAATTTATAGAAAAATAGCATGTATAATTACAGTTATAGGATATTTGCAGTGACTTAACTGCATACCTCTATTCTAACAAATTTCATTGTTCATGGTTGTTGATGATACTTAAGTACTTGAAGGACTGTCATTCACTGTTGGATTATTATGTCTAGACTGTCCTCTACTCCCAAATACCTTTAACATAATAACATCAAAAATGTTATTCATCATCATCATTATGATTAGCTTCTCATATCACTTTATCACTGCCAGAGAATTTCCAAACGTTTACGAAGTTGAGAGATAAGTAAGACCAATCTCTCTTTCTCTACCTCTGTCTCCCCACACCCCTACCCAACCCATTTCTCTTTACCAGTCTATTCCAGTGAGAAAGAAAGTGTACATGACAACTAAAAAGAAAGAAAGCCATGATCATTGCTGTAGGCTAAGAGGTGATATGAGAGGCACAAATGGGCTGATAGGATAGACTGGAAAAAGGTTAGGGAGGAGCAGGGAAACTCTGAAAGCATGTCTAAGGAAGGCATGCACCATCAGTGAGAGCAGCTGCTCCCTAATCTTAAAGTGTACCATTCCAAGGAGAAGTAAAAGAGGAAGCAGTATCCTGTATCAGTCTTCACTAAGACATGATGGATAAGACCGATATATATTTTTAAGAAGACATTTATGTAAGAGAACCTTTAACAGTAAGCAGGGTTTATGTTTCTTCTCAAGTGAGATAGTAAGGAGAAGCTACAGAAAGAAGTGTACTGAATTTAGACTGAGTGGAATTTGTTCATCTGTGTTTTAGGATAATGCCCTCAGCTTTGGGATCTCAGCAGCAGCCCTTTCCACAAGTTGTTTGTATTGGTTCTTTTTTTTTTTTTTTTTTTTTTTTTTTTTTTTTTTTTTTTTTTTTTTTTTTTTTTTAACAAGAATTCCATTTGCTTTCTTTTAAGACATTTTCTCATGATGATCATTACGAATAAACTGCCTACTGTGATTCATCTGTAAGCTTCCTGAGAATGGGAACCAGTCTGGACTTGTCCCTGATGCATTAGAGGACAAAGCCTATTGTGGATCTGATGAGCACTTCTCAAAACAATGAGGAAACATTTAAACAACTATAGACACACTCCTTTAGGGAAATGAGTTAAATCCAGACACCTCTAGCAGTGACAATGATAAAATTCAGGACTCAATAGTGTATGAATAAAACTAAGAAGATCAAAGAGAAGAAAGGAAGGGTTGGGAGGAAAAAGGATAGAAAAAAAAAAAAGGACTGACTATGACTACAAAAAAATATTTTAATTGGTTAAGCAAACAAAATTTAGGGCAGTGCAGAAGCTAATCATATCAGTAGTTATTAGGAAAGGATTTTACATGATGAATTTAGTCTAACTCTAGCTGCAGGACACTTACAATTCAGAATAAATGGCTCTGATAGTTCAGTAGCCATGCCTTCCATGGGTGGGTCTTTGCCAGGGGTTGGGAGAGAAATTTTTGTGATTTTTAAACTGTTTAGGGGTTTCTAGGCATGCTGTGATTGTAAGTAATATTATTTCTGATTTTTTGAGTGGATGCTAAGGGCTACCAATTAAAGCGAATCTCTGAAATCTCTTGAGCTCATGGAACAAAGCAAAAAAAGAAAATTCATTTCTCCTTCCTTGTTGTTTCCCTTTGTATATTATAATTCTACTTCTCTTTCCACTGGGTAGCACACAGGAAGAAAAATATGAATAGAACAGTAATACCTTCAGGGGGATGTAACCAGATTGATTTGCAGACAGCCAGAGCTGGGTTATTCTGCTGGAGAGCTGGGACTGAATGCTGCAGTTGTAGTTTGATGTGGAGTTCAATGCAGGCATGCTTATCTAGGAATGGTGCTGATTACTTCCCTGCCTCAGAGGCTTTGAGGAAACCTAGGAGTTCAAGGTGAAAAGGACAAAGGAGATAATAGGATTTCAGAAAGGGATAAATAAATAAATAAATTATCTGAACTTTCCTCTAACCTCATTCTGCTTCATTTTCTCTTGGAAGCATGCTTCATGGTGAGCATTTTTTTTGTTTTTTGCCAGCCTTAGCTCTGCTTTACCTTCCTAATATAAGCACAGAGAAGAAATCAGAAAGTGCAAACTTGGCACAATGGGGATATTTGAAGGGCATAGATACTAGATATAATGGATGTATATGACTTCACTGGATAACTGAAAACCTTTCGAGACAAAGAGTTTTGTACTATTATACCATGTGCATAGAATGGTATCCATAAGGAGACAGAGGCTTCTCAAATATTACTTTGATATGACATGAAGAAGAAAAGTTAGTTGGGAACAGGAAAAGAAGTCCTTGGCGGTAGTAGAATAGTCAAGAGGGCCTTGAAGGAACAAGGGGGGCAACATACAAAACATACAATGCTGAGCAGGGATGAGTGGATTTGAGCACAGCAGCTAATGGTATGAATGGTGAACTACTGGAAAACTCTGAAGACTGCTTGCTTCGCCCCTTCCTGTAAACTGTTTCCCTCATGAATGAATGTGAATGCATACACTTTGGAACAAGATGAAATGCCCTTCACTTACCCAACCATAAGGCAATCAGAGCAGAGAATTTTTAAAATTCAGTTTGAAAATGCCTTTTAACTCCATTGTCCTCAAAGAAAGTTTTTTCATAAAAAATTCAGTCTTATTCATTCTTACCAATAGTAAACTAAGGTAAAGTACTTTATCATTCTTCTTATGAAGAAAGCAAAGGGCTTGCCAATGATAGTGTATGCAAAAATTTGCTTCTAAAATAGAACAAAAACCTTGTATTTCACTGACTCATGGATCAAAACCTACTCCTTTTCAGTCCATGTGTGTTTACATATATATGTATATTATACCCTCACATATATACCAAAGTAAGAATGTAGATTCCTCTTTGTTCCTTGTTGCCAACATTATTCTTCTACTGATAAAAGAAAAAAAGTTACTATATTTCTGTTTGACTTAAAGATAATATTAGTAGAATATGGTTTCCAGATGGCCTATTAAGTACATAGGTCTTCTCTGTGTTGTTCAATAAGAAGATTGATGTTATATTAGTTGATATATCTTAATTCCCTGATTATAAAGCAACATAAATAAGATTCCTTCTTTTGTTTCTTTGTTTTGAACAGTCTGGAAGAATACTCCAAGTCAAATACCTTTATGGTTTTATTTTTCTTCTGGAATTTACCCTCCCTCAAATCAAAAAGCCACTTTTTTCTTTTGCCTTGTACCTCGCTGATCAGCTCTGAGGGTGTACTTCACAAAGCACTGCTGACAGCTTCTTAGCAAGAGCTGATGCATATGACCAGAATCTGAGGTTATTTGAACAATATTTCCTCCTAGAACACATAAGAGGGATATTCATGGAGAGAATAAACAACATTTGGTGTCACTTTACAAAATAAAATATGCCATTCTGGAAGATTGTAAACTAATATGCAAAGTTGTCATTTGGGGGAAACAAACAAACAAAGAGCCCCCACCCCCACCCCCAGGTTTAAACACAGGAGTCACAGGAGCCCTCCTTTGCTTTGTCTAGATTCTTCTTACTTTAAGAATCAAGAGCTTCCAGGTCTTGAAATAATCCATGCCTTCTGAGGCAACTGAGATTTCTCAGAACTTTCTACTAATTCCCAAACATTCCAGTGGAAAGTTAGATTTGCTTCTAAGGGAACTTAAGGAAATAGGTTTCTTTTAAGAGGATTACAGCAATCTTGATGGGTTGTCTAACTAAATGGCTTCTAGCAAGGATTGGGTCTTATCATAGGAACAAGTTCTATGCAGTTTGGCAAAGATACCATTCCTGCAATATATTTAAACCTTGAACAGCCATAGTATACTTCAGTTATATCCTGGGCCAGTCATTCAAGAACAGCTGAAGTTAGAGTGTCTTTAGTGACCAAAATTGACAAAGTTTGATTTTGATGAACTTGGTTATCAGCTCTAATCCCTTTTGTGTGTGTGGTGTATATATTTTTTATTTTGTTGTTTTTGTTTATTTGTTTGTTTGTTTTAGGATTTTAGAGTTCAATAGTAAGTGATCAAATGACAATAATTGCCTTAGTTCTGGCTGCCAGAAAAAAATAGCATAATCTGGATGCCTTCTAAGTAACTTAATTTTAATTTTCATAGTTCCATTAAAGGAGAAATCTAAAACTGAAGCATTGTTAGATTTCATGTCTAGAGAAGGCCCATTCCTGTTGCCACGGACCAAGTTTAAGAGACTATTATTTCCCCCATTGAGCTATTTCAGAGCACTCAAAATGGGAAAAAAGTAATTAATCATAAACATATAGGCTTGTTTCAAAACTCTCAACTATATTCCATGTATCTGTGTATCTACCCAAGGTGACATCACATAGCATTGATAACTTTAGCTTTGGAGTTAGTTTTGAATTTGGGAAGTATTAATTCTCCAAAATTTTTTTCAAGATTGTTTAGATATTCCAGGACCTTCATGATTGCTGTGTCTTTGTTTACCTGTGAGGAAAGTAAGTGAATATGAATGGAGTTATTTTTTTCCTTCTTTTCCTATCTGGATTACTCTGAGTTTTGAATTTGACATAGAAACCTGGAAGATAGGCAAAAAAGTCATTCTAGTCAGAGTCCTCCACTTAGAAGTATAAAATAACTCACCTTCGTATAGCCAGCCTACTCTTGAAATATGGTATGATGACTCTAGCTCAGGAAAATATGCAGCAGAATTTAAAACAGATAAGTAAATAAGGAGCAAAATTAGAGCAGATTTAATGCCACAGTTGGAGTCCAGAAGAAGCCCTAATACACAGTGAGCCACCTTCAGATAAGAGCAGACTTCTGCTTCTGGAAATCATTCAGATGACCACATGGACAGTCAACTGAAGGCAGCATTACTGTACAATTCTTCCTGGATGGCTGGCCTTGATAGCTCAGAAAATAAGAGGTAAACTCACAAATTTATTTCATAGATTTCTAATCTTGTTCATCAGTACTTGGAGTGAACATCTTTAGAGGGGTTTTGTTGTTTTTCTGAGTTAAAGCGTAGAGATTAGAGTGGATAGAGACCATTACTACACTGACTGACTTGTTTTAAAAAAAAAAAAAAAAAAAGCCTGCCGAGCAAAGTCTGAGTTTTCAATCAGTCCAAGAAGACATTGAGAGACACAGGACAAGGCAGCAAAGCCACTCAGAGCTCCTCATCACATCATTTAAACCAAACCATTTGATTGGGAAGCTCTGCCACTGTGAGCTACTCCCAGAGATTTACCCACGGGCATCTCTTTGTATGAACTAGTTTAAAATTAAGTTAGCTCATCTCCAATGCATGAGATTTGAGGAAATAAATAAAGTCAGCTTATTTTGTACTCACAAGCTATTAGTGTGCCCACATTCCTATAAAATTTATAAGACACTGTGCATGGCCCATGAATAATGAACCGTGGGATCTGATTATCAGGAACAGAGTCAGCAGGGCATGAAAACAATTTACATTATAATTAATTGGACATTTATTTTAAAATATTCACAATGGTCAACTTGTTGTATGATCTGTATCCAAAAGTAAGTTCATTTTTATAAAGGCAAATGGTCATCTTAGTATCAAAATAAAAGAACTATTTGTTTGACAAAAATAAATGGCAGCTGTGTGAGAAACTGATAGAGAAAACATACTAAAACAAACACAGTTCTGTTGCATTTTTTTCACACATGATATCTGCTATGGCATTCCCTCTGGTTAGAATTAGAGTTTCCACTGAAATTCAGTTTTGTTTTGTTTCTTTTGGGTGATGATGGGGAAATGAGTAAAGTCTTCACTTTGATGTTCTCAGAATATTAAGGGCATGGGTATGGCTCATTAAATCTCCATGAGAAAATAAGTTTCCACACTTAAGAGAGGGAAAATCTTCCTTGACAATTAGTCCAAAGGCTGCCTCTGGCAGCTTCACCACACTTGGAATTTTGTAATCCAGGTAAGAGGTAGAGAAGGGGCTTGTGGGAGGGGTTGACCAGCAGGGGGCAGTGAGCAGCATGTAAAATGAATAAGTAAAAAAAAGGAATGGTACTAATAAATAAAAAAAGAAAAAGAAAAAACAAAACAGCCAGAGAAGCTTCATTCCACTGGAGAGATGGAATTGAAGGGGCTAGTTCTGTTTGGATGCAGAGCTGAACTTGGGCCTAATGATCAGAGAACAGTGTCACTGAGTCAGGGGCTTTGATGAAAGAACAAAGGAGATAATAGGATTGGGGGAAGGGACAAGTAAGTAAAAAGCTTTCTTTTGAATTTTTTTTCTCACAATACTCTAATTTTTTTCTTGAAGCTCGACTTTATGGTGTGTGTGTGTGTGTGTGTGTGTGTGTGTGTGTGTGTGTGTGTTGCCAGATTTTTCTCTTTTATTTCCCTTACCTTACAGTAGTATTGAAGAAGGCGCAGGGGTGGGGGACAGAATAAAAAGGGAACTTGACACAATGGCATAGATCTGAAGGGAAAGGATACTTGAAAGGTGAAAAGGAGTAGATTTACTTGTATACAAGCTAATGATAAAGAATATGCTGCATAGATATATCAGGATCACAGTTCTTAACATACACACACACTGTAAACATACATACTTTGTATGCAAAATACTTTCTCCCTTTGAATGAGAAAAGAAAATTATTTCCAGAGGTAAGCTTAAAACTCTAAAGGGAAATGTGAGTCAATTAAAGAAAAAAATCATGATTATTAAACACACAAACACAAAAACATGATTATGAAAGGGAAGTGCCATAGATTCTGAATTCTGAGGAGATTGGATAAGAAGTGAGAAGTCATTTGTTTCGCAATTATCTTTTAAAATTGGCCAATTCGTTGCTTAAGCAATCAGGCACTTTGTTTCTTCACTTGAGAAGAGCAACCCTAGGAAGTTCGGTTGGCCTCAATGCAATGGCTCAATGTTAGAAAAGTTGCCAATTTCAGGGATCTTTCTAATTTTTTCTGATGGCTATAGATAACTGTAGTGGCTCAGTTTCAGTTTCTCTCCAAATATCTAGTATGGAATGGCCATGATATAGCATGAAGTCATTTGACTCTAAGAGTTCTAGAATCCAGCTACCAATGAAAACTTAGACATTGGAGAAAGCATGCCATTACCTAAATAATTATCACTTTATAAGATCTGAAAAGACAAAGAAATACAAAAGAAATGAGTATTAAATTTTCCTGGTCTTGCCAGAGTCAGGAAAAGGTAAGGATGGATGGATGGACAGGGACTAACATATGTCAAGAAACAGTCATAGTGAAAAGCAGGCTGAGGATTTTGCTTCTGCCATTTATGACCCCAAACTCTCTAAAGCAAGCATCTAAAAGACCACTTAAAGGGATGATTGTCTGTTTGATATGGCCTTTTAAAAGCAATTACATAAAGATAAGTTTGCCACGGACTGGGGTTTCTTATGGGGGTCCCTTGTTCCGCGGGATGATGGGTTCTGGCCAGGTGTGCACGGGATTCGGCTTTGACAAATAGACACTACACAAGAAGTGTTCTATCTGAATGTATTTCTTAAAAATGACATGAGGCTTTTACAATCATTGTAAAAGAGAAAAATGAAAAATCTGGCAGCTCAGTAGTCGAGGTACATCTGAGGGCACCTAAAACACACTAGGTCTAAAACATCAGCCATCTCCTCTGGACTGGTGCAGCACCCACGGGGCTCCGAGTATGTTCGGGCCGCATGGGCCCGGCCGGAGTCCCGGGAGGCTGTTGGTGCATGAGCCAGGAGGGTAGAGGCTCAATCTTCAATGCTGAATGCCCGAATCTCAAATGCTCATTCTCTCGAATCTCCACTGGTGTTGCATCCCCCGGGCTCAAGCGCTCTGGGCCCGGGGGCTACCGACTGCATGAATCTAAGCCCTAGTCCACCTAAGTTCTGGTTCTAGTCCAAGTGCGAGCAAGTGATGTTGAATGCAGACTGCTGCCTCTAGAATGCTCAATGCCTTAGACTGTCTCTCACACACACACTCTCAGATTAAGGTCCCGCCCATCTTAGGTAAAACGCCCACTATGCTAATCTTTTGGGGAAGTAGAGACAGCCTCTTGCTAATTCCTAGGAGTGGTTCAGCTGTAGTACATGACTAAGAATGAGGATTTTACTCGCCCTTGTCCTGGGATAAGTCTCTCATTCTGTGAGCTTCAGTGCCCTACCCACAATGCTGGAGGCAATTAGTTAGAATGGCTTAACATTCCAAGCCAGGGTTTGACTAGGACATTGGAACATTGGTGAAGGTCAGAGAGCAATGTCCAAATTTTCTTTTACTAGTTGTAAAGAAATGATATCTTGGTGACCCCCTAGCACACAAGTACGAGGACATATCTGGGCTACCTCTGAGTTTGGGGTGCCAGGCGACAATGCGGAGGCAAGAGACTGACTTTCCTTGAAGTTTACGCCTCAAATACCGCCGTCACGCAAAGTGTGCATAGCATAAGTTATTTCATTGATTCTTCTGAGATATTTAACAAAAAATGACATACATGACCTATTTTATTTTGGCTATCTAGTGATAGGACTTTTACAGTGTTTTATGAAAATTGCCCACTTCCTGAGAAAACTATATATGCTCCTATGCTTTATGAACTACCACACCAAATTAAGATAACAAAAAATTTCAAGTTTCACAATTTCAAGTAAACTACTGGGCACATTTTGCATTTGCTATCCCAGTCTGTTTTCTGAGGGAATGATAGATAGCCTACATTCTTACTTTACAGTGGATTAAAATGTTTTTCACATAATATGTATTCTCCTGTATCAGAATGTCCCATGCCATTTTTGGTTTTGGCAGTGTCGTAGTTAATTTGACCAGTCCTTGATTGTGGAACATATATTTATTTCCTATTTGTCACTTGTCACGGTATCCAATGATTAGTATTATATCCACTACTAACCAAAACTAATATATGTGAGCTGTTTTAAAGTAAAAGCTAAGATGCTAAGCACGTTAAATACTAAGTTATTTCTCAAAGAACTGAGCAAATTAAGAATTATCACTAACTTTGCTTTGTCCATGTTGAAGTCTTATCTTAGAAGCTCAAGTCATAGGACCAAGCAGTGGAACTCTGTTGAGTCCAATACAGCTCGTGATCCTCTCTGCACTGTAGTGGGGATATCACGGAAAGTTTTAGGAAGAAGTATAACTTAGCTCTTGCTCTGAACCTTACCTTATCTTTCTTGACAAGAGATTATTGCCTCCTTTGTATGAATCTGAATCTATCCCCTGGAGGGAGAGTTTTGTCAATTTTATAGTAGGTGACTGTTGGAAGGTGGCTTCTAAAGATGAAGAAGGTAAACATACATAAACCAACTTTTAGGACAGGCAGTGATCAAAGAAGTGTTATAAGGATGGTAGTGACATTCCAGCTCATAGGCTTTCAAGAGGAAAACATATGGAGATATGGGACAGTTTCACCTAGGTTATTAGATGAATACCTGAAATTAGCATTTAAGGACATTGTAAGAATATACAAAGAAATATTTTTGTTTGGGAATAATTTTTTCAGAATAGTTGTTTGTGTAGCATTGTATGTGGGTGTGAATGTAATCTCATACATAACATAGAGCACAGCACCCCTACTTGCTGTTTTTAGTGTTTACCATATTTCTGTTGAGGAATATATTTAGTCTCAATCAGCGATTTCTACCCTGCCTTCAATTATTCAATTTGCAGGTGAAAGGCACATGCAACCTTTAATTTATAATAAGCCTTAATCAGCACTATAGCTGGGCAGATATTTACCTTCTATGCTGTTATAATCGACTTTGCTATCAATAACCCACTTACTTACTATGTTCCATGTGGGCTCCTCTTAACTCCAATTTGCCAGCCTCATGGCCGTGATTTTAAGATTCTTAGGGCATGGCATCTTTTCTTCTCGCCACCTTCCTCATGTTCTCCTCAGACCCCAAACCTGGGAAGCCCAGTGTCTCCTCTGTCCTGCTATTGGCTATCCGCATCTTTATTTAACCAATAGCCTTAAAGTAAGGAGCAAGGTCACATTCTACGGAGATTCTCTCCTTCCTGAAAGCAACTGGGCCTTGGGGGCCAGTATTTATCGTTACAATACATATCAAAAGATCAAATCTCAACATATTTTCATATTTATTATTTCATTGGATTGTCCAAAATGGTAGACTACCTGCCTATATTTACTAAATATGTAAAGGGATATTTTCAACAGCTGAGTTGGAAATTGTACTTGTTTGTTTTAATTTTCATTTTTATGCTTTTGAAGGTTTTTTCCTTTTTTTGGAGAGATAGAGGCTAGGATGGACTGAAAGAGTGTGAGAGAGAGAAAGAGAGAGAAAGAGAGAAAATACATAAAGGGAGCATCCGGAAGGAGCTAGACAGGACAAACCATGATGAAATTATACTGCATGATAAAATATTTTTTATAAGGTGAAACTCAAAGGGCCAATAGAACTGTACTAAGAGTTTCTACATTTTGGGTGAAATTTCACACAAATAATTTTAATTTAATAATTTAAATAAATAAATAATTTAATTAAAATAATTTAATGTTTTTAGTACTTTAAATTTTAACACTTTTGGGCATGTCTTATCAAACTAGTCATTATTGTAGCTTGCAAGATTCATTACTGGGCTATGATCTCTCTCTCTCTCTCTCTCTCTCTCTCTCTCTCTCTCTCTCTCTCTTTCTAATTATGGGAATAGTTGGAGAAAGAACACTGAAAAGTAGGTAAGTTCTAAATACTGAAATACTTCCATAAGAATGTGATTTGGATCTGGTGGGCAATAGAAAGGGATAGAAACCTGAATTTGTCTCTGTTATGGTTACAAAAGTCCTGACATGCATAGCACCTCACAGCACTCTCTAAAATAGCTAATAGTGGTTAGGACTGCAGGACTGTACCTTTTTATCTTCTCCATGTTCTATGACTCAGGTCTGTGTTGTCTTCAGCAATACAGTCTTAACTTCAAGTTCCAGAGAGTAGCCAAGAATGCTGCCAATAGCATGTAAAGTTTGGGTGTCTCTACAAGAACTTATTGGCTAGCAATTCTGAAAGAATAATCCATTCTTGGAATTGGGTTTGGTTACTCTTTGGTATCTACTTGATTTTTCCTTTCATATCTATTCATATCTACTTATCTATTTAGTTTGTTTGTGTGTGTGTGTGTGTGTGTGTGTGTGTGTGAGAGAGAGAGAGAGAGAGAGAGAGAGAGAGAGAGAGAGAGAGAACATTCATGCAGTCAGTTCTCTCCTACAATATGGATTAATGGGATGGAATTCAGGTATTTGGCTAGGTGGCAAATACTTTTACTCACTAACCCATTATGTATTTTTTGATCCTGATTGGCTTGTCATGATGTTTGGGATTAATATCTCTATGTTCGTCAAGGAGTACACACACACACACACACACACACACACACACACACACACACACATTCATTAACCAAATTTGTGGTGTACCTAATATGTTACATGAGATAGTCTCGATGCTAACATACAAGAATCAGAACATCTGCTTTCATGAACTGACAAAACTCATCTTAATGTCCAGAACTCTACAAGTGATACTCATCTTTTGCCTTTTCTTATCTTCTGAATTTCAATCTCCATGAATCTCTTGCCTTCTTCATAGACACCCAAGCAATGACATTCACTTAATTTATCATTCACATTCATCTCATATATCCATGAAAAGCATGAAGATTATTACATTATGAAAAGGACAGGACTCAAGCTAGAGTAGAAGAAGATAAGCATTTTTTTTTATAGTCAAAGGAACAAATAAAAAAGTAGAGAAAATAGAAAGTACAATATCTATAAAGTATAAAACAGGAGGGGAAAAATATTCCTACATGAGTATAATCATGGGAATAGCTGGAGAAAGAACACTGAAAAATAGATGAGTTCTGAATACTAAAATACTTCCATAAGAATGTAATTTGTATCTGGTGGGCAATAGAAAGGGATAGAAACTTGAATTTGTCTCTGTTATAACCATAACAAAAGTCCTGACATGGATTTCATGCTTAAATAGGTAGATTTAGTTAACAACTGAAGACTTCTTTTGTTGCAAATATGTTTTAGAAAGATTGATCTCATCAAGGTGTGAAATGTACATGAGTCTAAGTGATTGCCTATGATATGTTGATGATAAATTCGTGAAAGAAGGAAAAATCAGCTGATTGACAGATGCCTCATAGGCCTTCTGATGATCCTAAGGATATCAAGATAATTCCCTTTCCCAGAACTTCAGTTTATAGTTTGAAGAACATCACTTTCATTTCTCAGTTGTTATTCATTTACGCCCACAAAAAATCAGCAAACATTTATTGAAAGGTGAGAATCACATATGGATGAAATACACATTTCTTTCTGCCCTTCATCCTCCCTTTCCCTTCTTCTTTCCCTTCCTTAAGATACCTTAAGCTTACTGTCTCTTTCCTGCTAAATCACCAAATGAAGAATAAATAGAAGTAGAATTACAAAGAATCTTACATATTTGCTTTGACAGAAAGGAAATACAATTTGAAGTGTGTACATGCACAAATCTCATAACATTTAAATACTATTAGTATTTAAGATTGCATTATTAGTTGAGTATTTTGTAATCAGAGTATGAGATAAAAACTGGTAAAGCTTAATTAAATTAGCATTTTGTTAAGGACTCTGCAATCAATGGTAGTAGATTAGTTGTTTTACTGCTGCGCATTAGCATAGATCATTTTGTATTAATTTTGAAAACATGTAATAGTCTTTCTCTGCTACAATGATCAGCATTTTAAAAAGACTGATAGCAGGGTTACAGAGGTGGTTCAGTGGGAAAAGTATATGCTGAGCATGTTCTAGAAGCATCTATAGCCTCTACATAGACAAGGAGAGAAGCAGGTACAGGTATATCCCAGAGCTTTTCTGGTCAAACAGTCTACCTCCAGGTCCACTGAGAGACTCTGTGGAAAAAATGTAGGTACAGAGAAATAGACGAATAATCTGTTCTGACATTCATATACATATACAAGGGCATATGGACCCATACACACATGTGAGTGAATACATATTAGATATACCACATAAACTAGATAAAAATGTAGAAATTACCATTTTATTTGTCTTTCAGAAAATTCTAGAAAGCCTCAAAATCATCAATGAATAACTGACAAATAGTTCCAAATGAAACTATGACATCTATAGGACCCTTCCTAAGTTTTGAGTAGTGTGTAGTTAAAAATCAATGTAATTGAATCAATCATGTAGTATCAAAAAGCTTACATATTAAAAATTCCTCTGGGCTCTAGAATCTTGAATCTGTCACTGGGTTGCCCATGAAAGAAGTTCTTCTACCATAAAAGAGTAATTTGTCTACACTCTGTTCTCCATTCATTTTTTACTATTTTTTCTGATGACCTTTTTTATTAAATTATTTTATTTATTTTTATTCCAAAAGTTGTCCTTTCCCAGGTCCCCCATCCCTGAGTTCTTCACACACCCCCAGCTTCTGAGAGTATGCTCCACCACTGTCCATCCACCCCTAGCTCACCTCTATCAGCATCCCTCTTCCCTGGGGCATCCAGTTTCCACAGGAAACACATCCTCTCTCACTGAGGCCATACCAGTCAGTCCTCTGCTGCACAGATGTGCTGGGAGCCATGATCTAGCCCACATATGTCCCTTGGTTTTTGACTTAGTCTCTGGGAGCTCTGAAGGGTCCAGGTTAGTTGACACTGTTGTTCTTCCTATGGGAAGAACATCCCCTTCAGCTCCTCCAATCCTTCCTCTAACCCTTCCATATTCGTCCCACACCTCAATCCAATAACTGGCTGAAAATATCTGCATTCATCATAGTCAGTTGCTGGTAGAGCCTCTCAAAGGACAGCCATGCCAGACTCCTGTCTCCACACATCATGTGGCCTCAGTAATAGCGTCAGGATTTTGTGTGCACACATGGGATCGATCCCAATTTGGGCCGGTCACTGGATGGCTTTTCTTTCAGTCTCTGCTCCATTTTTGTCCCTGTGTTTCTTTTAGACAGGAACAATTCTGGGTTAAATTTTTTTATTAGATATTTTCTTCATTTACATTCTAAATGATATCCCCTTTCCCAGTTTCCCCTCTGGAAAACAAAAACCAAACAAACAAAAATCCCTATTCCCTCTCCACTCCCCCTGCTCACCAACCCACCCTCTCCCACTTCCTGGCCTTCTCATTCCTCTACATTAGGGCATAGAGTCTTCACAGGACCAAGGCCCTCTCCTCCCATTGATGACCAACCAGGCCATGGGTGGGTGGCCTTCTGCCTCAACTGGGGGCCACGTCTATCTACTGGAAATGGTCTCTTCAGATTCCATCTCCCCACTGTCAGGCATTTTTGCTAATGTGATCCCCACTGAATCCTGGTAGCCTCTCACATCCCTCATGTCTGGAACTTTCTAGAGGTTCCCTCTGCCCCCTGCCCCCACTGCTGCATATTTTGATTCGTTCTTCTGGGCCTCTGGGCATCCCTCCTGGATCTCCCCACACCTGATCCTGCTCCTCCTTTCCCCTCCCCGCTCTCCTCTCCCACCCAGTTTCTTCTCCCTCTCTTTCCCATGATTATTTTTCTCTACTTCTAAGTGGGTTTTAGTTATCCACACTTGGAACTTCATTCTTGTTAAGCTTCCTATAGTCTGTGAGTTGTATCATGGGTTACCTCACTCAGGATGATATTTTCTAGGTCTGTCCATTTGCCTGCAAAATTCATGATGTCCTCATTTTCAATAACTGGATACTATTCCATTGTGTAAATGGACTACATTTTGCACTCTTATTGAAGCATATAGGATCCTACTCAAGAAGAAATTTAGTCTAGTAAATGAAACTCTTCTTTAAAATGCTGCCTCTATAAGTCTCTGGATTATTGAATGAATGTACTCCATCCAGGAAAGGCAGGAATCACATGCTGTGGTTGCCTTAAAGTGGTAATCTAATAGACAAAGACTGTCTAGAGAAGACAGGAGCTAAGAGCAATAACCAAACTCTCAAGATAATACAAGTCTGCCAACCATTTCCTGGCTAAGATTCATCTTTTTTTCTCATAACTGGCCTCTACTGATTCATGAACTACAGAATAGTACCATCAGCCTGTCATGTAACCATGTTACCTTGGAAGAGGGAAGATACCTCTGGAACTAAGGAATTTTCCCCCTTTACTCATAAACAATGTAGCCTGCCAATTGGCTAGTTGTATAGCATTTACACTGCAGAAGATATTAAACAGAATTAAGGATATTAAGAATATGAGATAGAGCCCACAACACCCAGAGGAAGCTCCATTCCCAGGTGCTCTGACACCCAGGATCAGAGGTAAGCAGGAACCAATATCTGTCCCAACACTGGGAGTAACTGGGACCAACGGGACCAGGCACATAGGAACTAGGCCAGCCCAGTGACTCCGATTCCTTCTGGTCTGTCTGGGTTAGTGTTCTGAGCAGACCTTGGCCACAAGCTCTGCAGCCAGTCCC
>NW_022196905.1:42384017-42385435 GCF_008632895.1 Mastomys coucha | reverse complement strand
TCACTCACTCAAGTCAAATAGCTTTGACCATAGTAGAAAGTCTGTATCCAAAAATCGAGCCTACAATTCCTTTCTTGGTGCAGCAGAACTATCAACTCTTAGCTTAGCTATGATGGAGGTAAAATCCTTTGGTGATGTGAGGATCATTGAAGTACAGCTTAATTACAATGAAACCCAATGTCTAAAAATTGTTCTTATTTTGGGCTTGTACCATAGTAAGAGCCAAGATTTTAAACTCTACTAAATCCAAAACAAACAAAAAGACTTTATATATTCATGTTCATTTAAGAAAATACTAGTAGTGATGTATTATTTTTAAGTATACAGCTAATATGTTTGGAGTTATTTAAAATTTATATTGAGAAAAATGTATTTTCCTATTGCTGTAGATGAGCATCTACATAAGACTGTTAAATTGATTGTTGTTTTATATCAAACAACTTTAATACTTAATTTTATTGTTATAATACTTTATAAATTTTAAGGAATACGACAAAAAATATTGTAGGTATTGAAGGAGGGGTCTATGGGAGGAGTGGTGGTACAAAAGGGGAACAAGAATGTGATTCAATCCTATTTAATTAAAATATGTTTTTAAATGTTAACAAATTCAGATAAAAAAAAGATTTATGTTTCAGGACCAACTTATGGTACTAAACCTCAACGGATGCTAATAAAAGAAGGTGTACTGGATAGTTTTATGTCAGCATGACACAGTTAAAGTCATCTGAGATGATAGAATCTCAATTAAGAAAATGCTTCCATAAGGTGTGGGCAAACCTGTAGTCATGTTCTTTTTTTTTTTTTTAAGAGTTATTTATTATTATATCTAAGTGCACTGTTGCTGTCTTCAGACACACCGGAAGTGGGCATCAGATCTCATTACGGGTGGTTGTGTGCCACCATATGGTTGGTGGGATTTGAACTCATGACCTTTGGAAGAACAGTCAGTGCCCTTACCCGCTGAGCCATCTCTCCAGCCCCTGTAGTCATGTTCTTAATTGATGATGTCAGGGGCTTCCTTGGCTACAGGGACCCCATCTTGTATACAGTCTCCATTTTTGTAATAAGCTAAATTCTAAGAAACAGCTGACTTACCAAAAATGGTGCCCAGGTGCCCCGTATGAACTTAGACCACAATATCTTACCCTACACTTTGTTGGTCAGGACCCAGTCAGGACCGAAACCCAACAGCTGCTAAAGAGGCTCTGACTGGCTGATCTCAATCCAGGCCAAGTTATCAGGAAAGCCGTCTGAAGTACTTGACAGATAATAACCCACTTAAGGTGCCAGGTGTGAGAACAGCTGCAAATATACACGGTCTGCAAGTACCCGACTGGTTTCCTCTACCCTTGCCCCACCCCTCCTAACTTGTCAGGCTTTGCTTTAAAGGGTTACTCTGTCCTGCCCCCACCCGA
>NW_022196905.1:42382013-42383905 GCF_008632895.1 Mastomys coucha | reverse complement strand
AACCCAGCCATCTCCCTGATATATCAGCTTTTTGAATAAAGAAACTTTTGTTGGCTCGGAAAAAAAAAGAAAAAAGAATATGAGATAGAACAGGTATACAGGTTACATGCCAACACAATGCATTTCTATAAAGCATTTGAACATATAGAGACTTGGTATCATGGGAAAGACAGACCATAAAATCAGTGACTCAGCAACAAGGAATGAGAGTGCTGTAATTACAACCAGCTTCTGTATAATGCTCTCCTTTGCTGCCATAGATGTCTGTTTTTTACCAATTAATTTGTAATGTTTCATATACTAAACACTTAGCCATTAAGAGATTTGGTCCCATTAATAGATTACAGAGCTTCAAATCTTAGCTCTCATACTTACTATGTCATCTGAGAAAGACACCTAATCTCCGAAAAAAAAAACAAAACAAAAAACAAAAAACAAAGAGGAAGTCAGGTTAATTGTCATTTACTAAATGAGGGTCATTATGATAACTTCGTAGGGCATGTTGTGAGGACTGAGGGAATACATGGAAAATTCTCGAGAGAATGCCTGATGTAAGGCATTAGGTATAAAAAGCAAGTGTGTTTGGGATTACTGAGAAACTAGACAAATGAGTTAGGGTCAAATGGAAAGATAACAGGAGAAAATAAAACTCTGTATGTGATGATAGCTTGAATGTAATATATGAGTAAAAAAGCAATCAAAAGAGGAAATACAAAAATTAATATACTCTTAGAAAAAATTAAAGCATCAAACTTTAGCTGAGAAACCTCAAATAAAAAAACACACTGATGAAAATGTGCATAATAGAA
Organism: Mastomys coucha; assembly: GCF_008632895.1. Taxonomy (NCBI): domain Eukaryota; kingdom Metazoa; phylum Chordata; class Mammalia; order Rodentia; family Muridae; genus Mastomys; species Mastomys coucha. The sequence goes on along the minus strand of NW_022196905.1, from coordinate 42,383,096 downwards.
AAATAATTAAACTTAATCTTCAGCTCTTTATTAAAAATATGGAGTGTATTAAAATTGTCCAATTTTACTTCTTACGGTAATTTTAGTTCCTTTAAAGATTATCCACTTAAAAATAAAGTTTCAACTTGAGATATTTAGAAAAAGGCTGTGGTCTATAGTTTATGTTATTACTTTTCATTAGGAACAGAAATATTTTCTTCCTCTCCCTTTACTTAGTTGAAGCAGACATGACCCTTCCTAGCAGGGAGGTGCCAAACAAGATTGTATTAAGCAACCCTAGCTGAACAGAAAAACCCAGCTTTAAATCCCTATTCAACACACACTGGCTTTGTGAATATTTGTCCCATGAAAATGACATTTGAAAGTGCAAAACTAAACACTGCTCTAAAATAAAGATCTACATAAAACATGGTTTTGCCAAGTAGAAGGAAAAACATGTAGAACTGAAATACACTATTTCAATTCCAGTTTGAGTAGGTAAGCTCATCACATGCCTTAGACAGTTCTCAGGGCCTCCCAATCTTTGCTCTCAACCTGCCTTTAAGAATTTGTTAGCTGTGTAAAGAGTAATGATTTTGCATCCAAGAGTAGCATACTGGTATTGGCCTCATATATTTTTATCCCAGTAGTTTATGATAACCTAATTTTAAGTTTCATACCACATATAATGAGGCTAGAAATTTTTTTCTGCATGAGAAATAATGGCATGATATTAACTTATCACAACTCATCTCTGCAAGAAATGTTTTAGTAAAGCATTTTGCATGTTTCTTCTATCACTGAAAAATAAAAATAAACAAACAAATGAATAAATAAGTATTTTTGAATTGACGGTACATATACCAGAGGTGATAGAGTTAGTTAATTTACTCTGAATTTCGTTTTATTAAAGTATTCTGATACATCATCAGGATGGGGCTGAGATGGAGATCTGCATTAGGACACTTGTCCTTTGCTTATTGCTCACCTTCAAGTGATCAGATTCTCATCCTGGGGTTTAGTACAAGCCAATTGATCTCTAAACTCCTTGAGAGGGGACAGTATCTGAGCTTCTCCCAGGTGTCTCCCAGATTTCAAGAATTT
>NW_022196905.1:42377653-42382003 GCF_008632895.1 Mastomys coucha | reverse complement strand
AACCGACACAGGGATGTTGCAGGTCCTCAAAGAAACTGATGTAGCATCATTAATAAATGCCACTGCTTTCTTATAATCAGAATATGTACAAAGATGAATAACCATTAAGGTTATTATATCTGAAAACCAAAGTATGTTCAGGGTTTTTCTGGGTTAATTCAGTGGATACTTGAAAAGCCCCTAAGCAACCCCTGCCTGCAGACTTCCAGAGATCATGTGGAGCACATCTCTGCAAAAAGATTCAAAGTTGATTTGGGAAAGACCTCTGGGTGACTTCTTAAGTATTTCAGCTTTGGTTTCTTTTGACACTGGATTTCACTCTATAACTAAGGTTAACCTCAAATTTAGAGCAATCTTCCTGCCTCCAGAATACCAGGATTACAATCGCAAACCAAAATACAAGGATAGAAATTTCTTTGTGGTACATGTAAGCATGGTGGTACATTCTGTTATCTTATGACTTGGGAGGTAGAGGGAGGAGACTTACTGGTTTGGGAGGTAGAGGGAGGAGACTTACTGGTTTGGGAGGTAGAGGGAGGAGGAGACTTACTGGTTTGTGAGGTAGAGGGAGGAGACTTACTGGTTTCAAGCCAACCTAAGCCAGACATGGCATCTTTTTCAAAATCAAATGAAATCAGAAGGCTTTTTTTTTTTTTCTGATTTCTTACAAACATATCTAGACTTAGTTCTGTTACTTATAGTACTTAAGATAATGAGAGGACTGCATTCTTGTCTGACAGCTCTGCAGACACCTTGCCTCTGACCTTCACAATAACCTTCCTTTATTGGTATTTTATGTTTCTCATTAGTTCAGTGATGCTGATGGGACACAGCAAGTATCAAAACTGTGCATTAGTCTCCAGAACCTTGTTTTTCTGTTATTATTGGTTGGATTCTAATTATGATTTTGGTTTCGTTTCTTGTATTTTGAGACAAGGTCTTCGGTTGTTTTCCAGGTTTGTCTGAAAGTCACTATATGCTCCAGTGTACCCTTAACTCTTGCTTTCCTCTGCCTCCCAGATGCTGGGATTCTAAGCCTGTGTCACCACAACTGGCTCAGAGTCTATACCTTAACATAGAATAAGTCAATGACACTGATACCAGTCTTATTTGAATCCAGTTATATTTTGGTAAGATTCATCGGTTGGCAACTTATCCTTAGGATAGTGCCCTCTACTTATACCTCATTCATAATGAAATCAAGATAAGAATCTGAAAATAAAGACATGCCAGATGACTATATAGCATGATGTATATGGAGCTTCCTAAAATTCATAGGCTACAAATCATTTCTGGATGCTGTTAAAATGCAAATTCTGATTCAGTAATGCAAAGCAAGGTCTAGAGCATCTGCAGTTCTAACAAGATGCTGGGTGAGGCTGAAGGACTCTCACATCATAAACAGCAAGGACATTAAGGAGTGGGACAGACAAAAATGTGAGAAGAGGTGACAGGAAGACTCAGCTGCACAGCAACCAATTAATTAAGTTTTGCATTTTCTAGGTTGTGTGAATGTTCTCTCAGGTGAAGTATGCACTATGATAGCAACCTTGTTAATCTCATTGGTCTGTGTTTTAATGATCAAATTAGAAAGTGTGCTACGAAGTATAACAAACCAAAAATGAAACAAAATGATGAATGATATATGGATCCTACCAAAATGAATCTCACACCTTTTAATCAGTGTTCCAGTGCCAGCACTGACTTCAGATCTCTGTATAAATGCAGCTGTCAAGACGGGTTTTTCTATCCTCTGTGTACATGTGATCCAGAGATCATAGTAAATTCAGTGGGTTTATTCATCCAGAAAATAAAATAAGTCCCATAATTTCCCTTGCCCAGGAAGTCATTTTCACAAGCTTCCTATGAAATTTTACCCTGAGAGCACAATATTACTTTCTCCCCGTAAAGATATCTTATCTCAATTTCATAACTGCCATCACTTCTTATGACTGGAGAGTGTTTTAACAGCACTGCTTTCTCACATTATTGAAGTTTACTGCCAATGCTAGCCTTTTTTTTTCTTCTTCTTCTTTTTTTTTTTTTTTTTTGGACCCTCCCCAAATCCTACTAACTCATAGTCTAACATAAGAAACTCATCAAGAAGGGCTGGTTCTGCCTGAAATCTTCAAGCCTTGGCTTTCTAATGGCCTTTTTGATTTGGTAACAGGTTTGCTAGGATCTGGCAATTCAGATAATCCCAGTAAAATGCTACTTGTGCTGGAAACTCTTGGGAAAAGATCAATTCTTCCTCCTTAGAAATGAAATTTTTTTATCCAGATATTTAATAAACATGAACTTTGTGGATCTTGCTAGGGAGAAAAAGATAGATTAAACCCAATGGAATTTTAACAAGACAGTTTTGTATACATACTGCATTCAATTTTAAGCTTCTATTCTTGGCTATGTTAAACATCACTCTTTTGTTCTTTTGAAGCTTATTCAAGATAATATTATATATTATACTATATACAGTGTTTAGTCATCCCAGACTTCTAAAACATGATGGTTTTTGTTTCCCATGAGTCTCTTTATTTCATCCCTCATAGATCTGGAGGAGTCAGGGATTCTGATATATGGGTTACCATTTATACCACACATACATGGCTAACTACATTGTAAATAGTAAGAGTTCATCACTTCAACTGATTTGATCAGGTAAAAACCTAATATTTTTCTCCAACAGTCTGAATTTGAATCCTTAGCTATGTTCTAATGGGTATAGGAGTTACCTAAAATTCCTGACGTTGTATATAGAACAAAGGCCATTTCTAGCTTTCAAAATTGTAATGATGTGTGATAATTTATTTAAAAAAACAAATACTAGATTTCCTAACATGTTATCTACACATCTCATCTCAACTAGACATTAGGCATTAAATATAGGACTCATCATAATCTAGTATAATGTCATTTTAGCTGACTTTATCTCCAAAGATTCTATTTCCCGTAAAAAAGGTAACATTCTGAAAGGTTCCAGATGGACATGAATTCTTGAGACATTGCGGAAAAAAAATCTTTGAGAGATTGAAAATCATAAGAAACTAACATAAACAAGCTAAGCAAAGCGCACATTCTGTGGTTTGTTAAGGGGGTATGCTGAGAGTACTGCCTGTCTTAAAGGGGCAACCAGTAACAGAGCTAATTATTGCCATGAAGGAATGCATATGGTTTTGCAAATATTTCCACTTTTCATAAACCAGAAATCTATTTTACATGACAAATATATTAAAACGATTGTTCTATAACTTTTTTTTTTTTTTTTTTTTACAAAATGAGAATTAGAAGACATCACCTTTAACCCAACAAGAATTCATTTACAACATCACAATTATGAAAGCACAGTTGTTAAGGAAACATTTCTGGCTAGGAACAGAATGGGAAGTCTCAAAATTGATTTTGATTTAACTACTATAGTGTGATTAGGCATGGAAAATTTTCTAAGGCACTCTGGCAATGCTAACAAGCAGGCAAGGAATGGATTGCAAACACTTAGTGTCATTGATTATGTTATTGGATGCTCATTCCAGCTTCCTAGCAGAGAACCTCCTTGCCAAATAGTCAGTGAATATTTATTGATTAAATTAACAAACTAAATAATCTTATTGAGAAGACACATTGTTACACAATGAAGAACAAACACAGAGGCCTGAAAGGACTGAAGTAGCATCTCCAACTGGAAGTTATAATGGAGTAGAGGTTTTTTTGTTTGTTTGTTTGTTTGTTTTTTTTTGGTATTTGAAGGATTTCACAGGAACAACTACTCTAATCATTCCCTAAATTCTTTGAAAATGGTGTCATGTATTATTAGTTTCATTTCAGATGAAGAAATTGGCTAACAACATTCAGAATGAATTTCTTCATTTCAGATGAAGATATTGAATCTCCTACCACAACCTTCTCTTTGACTGCATTATTATTATTATTATTATTATTATTATTATTATTATTATTATTATTATTTAGTACCAGTAAGAATATGATGGGTGGTACAGAAAGTGAAATGAAGGGCAGTGTTTCTAGCAAAGGAATATAAGCCACAAGGGCATTAAGAGTATATCTAAGGCTGAATGAATAGAAAGTCTGACCAAGGAGTTGGGGGAGGAAACATGAATCAGACTATGACAGAGAACAAATATTCTCTATGTGAAGATTGCACAGCAAAACTCATTTAATAAATGAACTTATACATTGCCTGGAGCTATTGTTACTGCAACATTGAACTCAGAAAATTAGACTAGGATCTGGGCCAATGGACAAATGCTCTACCTTTGGACTGCCAAGTACCAGGTGAACACCTTTCTAGCTTTAATGTCCTTACAAGCAATGTGGTTTTTTTTTTTTTTTTTT
>NW_022196905.1:42355095-42376719 GCF_008632895.1 Mastomys coucha | reverse complement strand
ACTCCATTGTGTAGATGTACCACAATTCCTGTATCCACTCCTCTGTTGAGGGACATCTGGGTTGTTTCTGTGTTTTTTATATTAACTACACATAGTACTACTATAAAAATTGAATGATATAAGGCATGTACTGTCTCTGGCATGTAGACAAGACTATCTCCATCATTGTCCCAGTATTTCAGGAGATGTTTATTTCCATAGTCACTTAGGGAAAGGTCATCACCAATGTGAAACATGTTTGCCTTTCCTGGGCTGTATCTAATACTTCTTTCACATTTGCCATCTCAGCTAAAATATAAGTTGTGTGAGATCAAGGACTGTGGTTTTTGTCAGACCTGAGGAGGGGAGCAATGAATACTGTTGAATGAAACATCAAGCTTTATGATGTCATCCCTCTGCTCACAAAACATGTTTTTACCTGTTTCACTCAGAGTAGAAGCCTAAGTCATTATGATGGTCTAAAGGAACATAGAGGGATTTATAGAGTGTGCTTGAATAGCATGGACAAGAGCAAACAAGCTGTTTTCATCCCAAAGTTCTATCAATATATTACTAGTGAACAGTAGACAGGCAATTGGTCAACTATAAGGTGAGATAGCCTGGACTATGACTAAACGTACACACTACATATTGTACACAGGGTTGGTAGAATGAGATCACTCATTATATAATAAGCATGCTGTTCAAATTGACACTGAAATTTGTAAACTCAACATCTATTTAAAAACAGTTTTCAAACTGTATCTTGATCTCCTACAATCAGAAGAACCAATCTCAATCAACTGTAGTCATCTTCCTGACTGAATATCAGCTCATGTAAAAGAAAAACTGAATTTATAGTGACTGATAATTCATGATGCTTACTATTTAAAAAGTAGTTGAAATGAAGTGTTAGTCTGAGGAACAGGCATGGTACCCTTGTAGTTATCATGGGGCTGATTCATGTTTGTATATCAAGTAAAATTATTGTTAAATGAATAACTTTTATGGAGAGATGTTTGGTGGGGTACCTACCGATTGCTTTATCAAAAATGACTTAGCTGTTACTTTTTAAATTTTTTTTTTTTTTTTGGTTTCTGAGCCTTCTGCACATTTGTCTCAGCATTCACTGCCTAAGGAGAGAGAGTCATAACTAGTTAGCCAGGAGCTGTATGCACCTTATTTGAACCTCCTTTCCAGTGCAGGAAAGAGCAGACGTGCAAGCAAGATCAAAGAGGCTCTTTCAAAGTACTCTGCTTTTCCAGTCTTACAAACAAACAGCGGCAGTTTTGATTTAAGCTAATTACCTTTTTTTTACTCTGATACTGAATATCTTTCCACTGCGGCCTTTACTGTGCCTCACCCCCCATGTTGTCTTGCTTCTTTCCTGCTAACGATGCCTGTTTTTAGAAATAGTGTATTAAATGACGTAGTCTTCATATGGTTTGTGGTGTAGTGAAGTGGCGCTTTAGTCAATGAGCACAATAATCTATGAGAGGTGACTACACCGTCTGTTAATATGTATGGTCACAAATTGTGTCCTGGGAATAAGGACAGTTTAGAGCATACTGGGGCTTGAGAGCAAAGGGGGTTAGGGTAGCTCCCACCAACTGGCAAGATCTTGTCACCCTAATTATAAAAATAATACAGATGAAGCCTAGCCTCCCATACAAGAGATATCCCCTTAGAAGACATCTTAGTAACTCATACATGGGAGAAATGAAATTTAGATTTCAGTGAGGAATCCTAATGGTCCCAAGGCTGGATGGAGATGCAACTCAAGGGCAGAGTGCTTGCCTAGTACAGGCAGAGTACAGGACCAGATTCCTAGTATGTTCATGCCATCCAAGGAGGAAGGAAAGGAAGGGCAGGAGGAGAGAGATGGAGGGAGGGAAGGAAAGAAAGATCAAACAAACCAGCAAGAAAAACTGACTTTTTTTTTCTCCAGACAGTAGCTATTGTTCTGTAGCTAAACATAATTCTTCTAGTAGATCAGGAAAGTTCGAATAACTTGGAGTGCAGACTGAGTATTCATAATTAGGAAAGCTGACATTTCAAAATTTCACATTAGCTACAAATGACTGTCAAATTCTACAGGCATCCAAAATATAAAATGCTTCTAGTCCCTTGACTTTCAGCTAACAAGTACTGACCCAGTGTTGGACTTGAAAACAGTGTCACCTTGGCTATCTTTTGTTGCTGACATTTGCTCAGGAGAACTTAAAGTTATTACTGGGTACTCGGACTGACTAAAGCCATTTTACAAGAGTTCACAAAGAATAAAATCAACAACAAGGTTAGCAAGCTCAGATGAATGAATAATGAATCGAGTCCAGAGTACTGAGAGAAAGAAAGTAAAGTCAGAAACAAAAAAGAGATAAATGCAAACATGGAAGAATGGAGGGATTCAGTGAGGCAAGGAACAAGAGAGAGCGGGGAGAGTTTCCCAGAGAGATAAAAGATGGAGTAAAAAAGGAAGACAAGTGGAGAGACCAAGAAGGAAACAGAGGAGCAAGAGAACCAGGCAAAGCAAAGTAGATCAATGAGGAAGGTTAGCTTTGTGCTTCTGAAAATGAGACACACCACAAACCACAAGCATTTCTCCTAATAGTCAGACATGAGTATTATTACTCTTCTTAATGGTGAATAATGGAGAATAGGCATAGGACTGAGTGACAACTGCAATTGTATGGAGTGTCAGGACCTTACAGGGAGTAGTACCTCCACAGTATGAACTCTGGGTTATTGTGTGCTATATAGTTTCAGGATCAGATTTCACAATATGCAGTGAATGAGGTGTGTATGGGGGGGGAGATAGATATAGAGACACACAGACAGAATGCATATGTAAGGAGTATTTATTTATTCATTTAAAACTAGCTATCTTGACAAACTGATTGGTAGCTGGTATAAATAATTCATGTTCTACCTTGAGCACCCAAGCCACTGCTAATGAATCAGTCTATCACAGATCCCAAGAACACAGATGGAATCACAGTGCCTCTAAAGCTCCTGTGAGTTTGTCATGGATACTGATATAGGAGAAGACACTGTATCTTTCAAAGTATGATTGGTCATTTTCTTCTAACTGACATTCACAGGCCACAAGCAAACATTGTGTATAATTCACAAGCCTAAGTTAGAAGCTGAACAGGTAGTGAATGATGGAGTAGGAGCCTTTATCCCAAAGCAAACCACATGAAATATTTGCTCTCCACTGTCCTTCAAAAAGAGGGAAGAAGAGTATAATCTCATTATGATAAAATTACTCTGCATTATCACTATCAGAACTTTTGAGGCTCTGAATGCATGGTTCACCATTCAGCATTGAAACTTTATTTATATACAATGACATTTCTTAAATATCACAAAAGACAGACAATGAAAAGTGGCCACTTGCATATAAAACTCTGCATGGAGGAACTAACTTGATGAGAGGCTGATTTGTTATCTGGAATGAAAGAAACTTTGATATTAATATTACATATATGCATATATACATCTACATAATTTGATAATTTGAAAGTGGCTATGATGCCATCTTGTCTTATTTGATAAAACATGACTCCAGTGCATCCAACTTCAACAGTTTTTTAGCCAACATGGTTTTAAATGATATCTGCTTCTCTGCAATACCCACCACGGTCTACTGAAAGAAGTCTCTACCTAAGCCCTGTTGGTTTTCTGATATACTGTATATTCTCCTATATATTTTACTATTTACTCTTTCTCTTTTATATCTTATAATCAAAAACTATAAGATTTTTTAATGTATTATACTGAGATGGTAACTAGGGGATACTAGGAAAAATTTGAATGAATTAATTAATGAACAAATAGAATTTTATTCCCCCCCAAAATCAGAGTAATCAAGTGAAATCAATAATCCAATCATGCAATGTTTTAGGTGTTAGGGCAGGGGTTTGATATCCAAAGCTTGGTCTTTGATGTAATCACTCCACGTACAGTTGTACAAAGAAAACAATTTATAATGTTTATAAATATGCATTTATAATAAGCATTTTGAATACCTTAGTAGATAAATGCTTATGGGATACCTGCTAATTCATTTATGAGAGTGTATAGTCTTTGTGTGGGTGACAGCCTATGGAAATTTCTGGCTTCCTTACCTTAACTGATTTCCTAGTATTACTGCAGGAGAGCAGAGTGCCCCACCCCACAACTCTTTCAGCACTGTTCCCATCACAGGGGCTTTACACTCAGCTACTCTTTTAGGATGTGGGGAGGAACTGTGGGGAAATATATTATGCAAATTCCAAATGCATCTGTTAATTATAGCCCTTTAGATGATATCAGACTTCTTAACCTGAAAAGATACATAGTCTGGTTTCCTGCTTTGGTGGATACAGATTGAGCAATTTATATATCAGACACTGTGATAATGGCGGGAATACAGTCATGGATGAGCAAAACGCAGTTAAAGGTTTAACTATGCATTTGACTATAATTCCACAAAAGTTACAGAAACTTGGGTTTTTGTCTTATTTTGAATTAACTATATATGAATGTGTGCCATTTTAGTTCCCCTACTGAAGTTTTAGCCATACTTCCTTGTATTGCTTTAATTGGTGTTCTAGTATCTAGACATTTTAATGTATCTTCTTCACTCACTACAGGCAACTTACAACTAACATGGTCCCACTCTGTATGAAATATAAAAGCCACATAGTAGTAAATTCTGCTTACCTATTCATGATATTAGTCTCAGAAATTTTTCATGTGTAGATACAATAAACTTCACGATTCATTTTTTTTAACATATAAAAACAAGGCAAGTTTTTTTCCTTGTTTTTGGATATTGTCAATTTCTATAACTTTGTTTCTATCTGGAGATTTATGTGTCTGTATCCCACCATTTATTCTTAGTCAGAGCAATTGTCTTTATTATATTTTATTAGTGCAGGTCCATTGACTAGGTATTATTGCACCTTTGTGTGAAGATGTACTTTCACCTTCATTTTTGAAAACAACTGTATTGATTGAGTGTAGGGATCTGGATTGATGTTCTCTGTATTCAACCTGAGAACATCCAGGAGTCATTGTATCATCCAAACCTTACTGTATCTTACAGTACACCATCCTCATAGCATTGCTCATAGGTATTTTTTTCATTTTTTTTTTTTATGATATTGTTTTCCCATTGAGCTCTCTATTATTCTTCTTGAATTTGTCTTGCTTTAGGTTGAAATAAAAATTGCTGGTTTTCAACAAATATTTCTAAACAAATGTGAAACACTTAGGCCATTATTTCTTAACAAAGATCCTATCTCTCCTTGCCTCTTTCTCTCTAGTCCTTCTTACATTCTTAGGATTTTATTATTCCAATGGATGATTTAATTTTTGCTATTTTGCAAGCTTTATAAAGCATTCTTTGGCAATCCCTCAAGTGTTGGTAAATCAAACTAGATAAAGATGGTGCTGTACATTTAAAACATTTTTAGTTAAATTATAATTACATCACTTTCCTCCTGCTCTTGCTCTTTTGTCCCTCAAACTCCTCCCATGTCTCCATCCTTCAGATTTTTTCCATGTCTCCTCATTTTCTCTCAAATTGATGGCAACTTTTATTTATTACACACACACACACACGCACACGCACACACACAGAGAGAGAGAGAGAGAGAGAGAGATGAACACATACACAATTTTATAAATATAACCTGCTTTAGTATGATTTTGTTTTTTGTGTTGAATATGACTTCAATAATGACTACTTTGTATTAGATAACCAGTTAGGATGCTTATTGGAGAGGCCATTTCTCTGACTCTTGGCAGTATTAATTAGCTCCCTATAATTCTTTCTCTAGAGAATGGAACCTGTGAGACTTCTTCTTCTTCTTCTTCTTCTTCTTCTTCTTCTTCTTCTTCTTCTTCTTCTTCTTCTTCTTCTTCCTTCTTCTTCTTCTTCTTCTCCTTCTCCTTCTCCTCCTCCTCCTCCTCCTCCTCCTCCTCCTCCTCCTCCTCCTCCTCCTCCTCCTCCTCCTCCTTCTTCTTCTCCTTCTTCTTCTTCTTCCTCTACATTAGTTTGTCTATTGCTGTTGTCATTGTTCAGACCGTTTTTAGGTGGCCACTTCTAGGAGGCACAGTTCCATAGTAGACTCCCTCCCTGGTCCTTTGGCTCTTACAAGCTTTTTATTTTGAATATTTTGCTTTGCACTTTCTTGTTTCTCTCTGTTGCTTTAATTCTGTTCCTGAAAAGTTCCCTAGTATTACAGTCATCATTTTCTTTGAAGTAATTTACTATTAGTTTCACTATCTGTGCCCACTTTAGATCTGTTTCTATTCCTTCCTTTATTTTCCTCTTGAATATGGGTCATCCATTTTTACCTCTGCTGCATGCCAAGTGGGCCTCACAACATTACTGGCTCTCTTACCACATGATATAGAAAGTTTGGTTAGCACTGTCTATCTTTAAATATCTTCATATCATTCTAGAAGACTTTCTATAGTGCAACTGAAAGATCTCCAGCTTTTGTTCTTTTTCCTGTTAAGAACAGTCAATTTGGGGACTCATAGAATGGTCCTAGGAGATTATTCTTCCTCCTCTGTAGTCTTCCTGAGCTCAGAGAGAATAACAGATGTCCTCAGTGCAGTTGGTGTATTTTCTTTTATCTTCTTTATAAAAAGGTGGGTCCATTTGGGTAAGCGTAGTTCTGTACGTGTGTGCATGTGCGTGTGTGTTTGTGTCTCCATGTGTCTGTGTATGTGACTGTACCAGAACTTCAAAACTGCTAGGTACCTGAGACTTCTGTTATCATCATTTTATTCTTAGCCCTTCTGCCTCATATGCACATGACACCTCATCCTGATCATGCATTTCCCAACCCTTACTCAACAACCCACACATAATCCTCATAGAGGTTCCTGAAACATTCCTCACCATGCACAAAAATTACTTCTCTTTTTCCTTGAAAATTCTAGTCACTGAAGAAGGCTCACTCATGTCTAAATCTCAGACCAGTGAGCCTGGATATCACTCTGAACTCTGAGGGGAGCATGCCACAATGCAGAAAGAGCCCCCACAGACTTACCTCTTGGCTTTCTCTTCTCCTAAGCATCCCTGTTCTATACTGCCTATTCTCTGTGCTTAGAATAATTTACCTTATATTATTTATCCAGTTATCTGATTGTTTTTAGTGACAGTCAACATATCTAGTAACATTCATTAACCACTAAATGCAACATTCTTCAATATTATATTACAGTATGAAGATATACTTTAAAATATATGAATGTGTTATTAATTGTACTTCCTATGAAAGAAAGAAAAGGGAAACCACAGGAACATATAAAATTTCTTCATGTTCTGTCTTATTGTATTAGGAATTCCTCCAGGAACAGTCTTGGAACTGAAATTACATGAGTGAATAGACATGAACTAGACAAAAAGGAAGAAAAGCAAAATTCTAAAGTTTCCATGCAGATAGCAGCAAAATAAAAGGCTCTGGGGCTGGAAGTAATGTGGTCTGTTCATATGGTAAAAAGAAGAAAAAAGAAGATCTACCATTCACTGGGCTCATATTATAGAACTGTCATTGAGTTAAGAGTTCATTGTTGCCTGGCAGTGGTGGCACATGCCTTTAATCCCAGCATTTGAGAGGCAGAGGCAGGTGGATTTCTGAGTTCAAGGCTAGCCTAGTTTACAGAGTGAGTTCTAGGACACCAGGGCTACACAGAAAAACCCTGTCTTGAAAATCCCAACCAACCAACCAAACAAACAAACAAAAGTTCATTGCTGATATACACCTGATATCAACAACTTTTTGATGTAGACATTGTGACTAGCTTATTTTTCTAAGGAGAAAAGCTGACATAAAGAGAAATTGAGTAACTAAGCCAAGGTCTGTGCTAAGATACAACCTTGGACTGATTGTTTCCAGTGCCTGAATACCAAATCCCTAGATTTTTTAAAGAGAAACGTATAAAAGTGTAGCTTTTCTCATGAACTGATATCAGAGAAAGAAGAGAAGAAGAAGTAGAAGAAGAGAATTACCCATGCCCACAGAGAAAGAAGGGAGGAAGAAGAGAAGAAGAGAATTACCCATGCCCACATTCTGCTTTTTTTTTTCTTTCTGATTTTGTAGCTCATCCCCACTCTCTCTTACAAAATATTTTGTTGATTCTTTGGGAATTGCATATCATACACCCCAATCACACTCATTTCCCAGTCCTTTCATGTCTCTCCTCCCCCAGTCCTTGTGAAAAATAAAAGTTAAAATTAAAAAGGAGAAAAAGAATAAACAAAGCAAATCCAGTTTGTTCTGTGTATGTACTCACTGGAGCATGGTTAAACTCTCAGGCCAGTCCCTTAAATAGAACAGAATTGTTCCCTTCATGCACCCCACCAAGAAGCCATCAGTTGTGAAGCGCTAACTTCAGTATCCATATTAAGCTTTTTAAGAGTTCTCTTAGATGGCTTCCTGTTTTGAGAAAGAGGGACATGGAAGACTTCTGTAACAACTCATACCTCCACCCAACCCCAACCCTCACCCAAAAAACTAGCAGCTTAAACATCTGGCTTTTTAATTGCTTTTAGAAGTTAACTTTTACTTCAGTGAAACCAAAATACCCAATGGAAATAATTTAAATGAGAAAAGTTACTTTGGATATGGCTTCAGAGGGTTCATGGGTGTCGGCTGCCTTACCCGTCCAGCGGAAATAAGGAGGCAAACACCAAGCCCTTCTCCATGCAGTTTAATCAGGAACCTTCATTTTTTACTTCTTCTCTAGCTAGCTAGCTTCTTTTATATTCTTCTATATCTTCTTCTTACATCTTACTTATTACTACTTACATATTATTAGTTACACCTTATTAGTTACATACTTATTCCTAATTCTACATCTTACATCTGTCCTTACATCTTATTTCTATATCTACATCTTCTCTCCTATCCCATTACCAGCCCCAGTTCTACATACTTACTTCTAAATCTCTCCTAACCCATCACCAGCCCTAAGTCTACATACTTACTCCTAATTCCTATTCTGCCTTACTTACTATACTACATACTTACTCAATACTCCTCCAGCCCCCAGCCTTTGTGGGTTAAATACTTTCCCTGGTCCCAATCATCATCGGCTATTTGGCAAAGCATAATAGGCTACGAGAAATCATGCCAGCTTGCATCACAAACTAGAGGCACACAGCTTTTCCAACTAAGGCTTGTTTATCTCAATGCTCTCTGCTCTGGCCAGAGACCAGGTGTTCAATATATATGTGTAGGGTGGCAGCTGCGGCTCCCCACACATGGGGAAGATGTGGCTGAGCAGGTTAGATCACGGTGGCACATGCGTATACTAAAAACTTCACCTTAAGGCAGATCACAAAGCAGAGTGAGAAAGAAAGTTGCCAAGCCCAGTCCTAGCTGCCTGTCTGAATCTACCCAAAGAACACTATCAGCTAAGGACTAGTCAATCAAAGTATGTCTATTGGCAGTCACATTTTAACCTTAGTACTCATATACAAAATATAAAGATGCATTCCTAAAAGAAACATTTGAACTTATTTCATAAAGAAAACAGATGCCTGGAGTGTAATGAACTCACCAAGGCCACTTAGAACAAAATAGTAAAAAGTGGGGACTACAATCCTAAAACTTCTTAAGCTTAATCTAAAGTAACGACTCGTTAATATTATCAAATAATACAAGAGCAACAGAGGTAACATTGACAGTTTGAGGTCACTGGGGAGGGATATTCTTCCCTTCCACACATAAAGCCTGAGCTTGTAAATAGAAAAGGAAATCAAGCAACCAGGAAACATCTTGAATTTTTGTCAAAAATTCAGAGTCTGGCTATTTGTCAAGAAATTAAGTCTTAAGCTAAGAAGCTGTGATAGAAGCTCCCTTAAGGTCTTCTGTGTCCTCTACAGAAGGTTGGCAGGACACTGTTCCTCAAATTCTTTGTCTCTTATCTACGACAGGGTATGGTGACATGCCAAAATATAATGGGCTGATGGACCTTAAGGCAGGGAGAGCAAACAAAGAAGTCTTTCTCCACAGGCCAAGTGGAGACTGGAAGGGACAATTTGCCAAAGGGATGTACCTGAACTATATCAGAGGCAGATTGGGAATATAGAGGTTGACCATTGGTGAAGGGCTGATTACAAAGAAGGATGTAGCACATACCTTGCCATGACAGTAAGGAAATAGCAAAGACAGAGAGACAGCATGCCTGTCTGAGGGTGGAATGCAAAATCCTAATGCCTCTGAGCTTCCAGAGGAGGGTGCCTAGGTGAAAAAGTTCTTCCAGAAACAGAGGAGGAGGATGAAAATCGACAAACACACTATATAAATCAGACTTAAAACACAGACATTGATGTTGGTCTTTATACGCTCAATGTGAATTTATTAACCTTTTATTTTGTGCCAGGTCCTCAGCTTTCTCTTAGGAAGTCAATTGAGGAAGGTGTTTCACGCTAGCTAAGTGTCCAGGCCGGAAGGATGATTCATGAGTTCTGACCAAGTCAGAAAGGACCACTTGGCCGGTGGGCAATGAGCTAGAGCAGTAAGGACAATGGGTGAAAGTGTCATGGAGTGATGCAGCCTCGGATGATGTACAGACATCGTCGGGACATTGATCCCAGACAGTTTGAAGTTTTAAGAGCGCTCTTAATCAAGAAGATTGTCTGATTTGCATATTTATCTCTTCCTTCATTTTCTCACTCCTGCCACAACAGTTTTAGCCAGTATGTTCTCCTGGTGAGGTGGATCTATAGGTTCAGGGTCAGGGCTTGCTTAAAATTCCAAGGTAGAAACAATAGAGTAGAAAAGGAACAAGAGGCATAATACTTGCCAGGTCCCCAACATAAAGGTAATATAACTTTCAGTTTAATTGATGCTCTTCCTTTGCTTTAGATGAGACATCTTCCAGACCAATTTGATTGTTACAATTCATTTTAACAAGCAGATTCGTGCTTTCAGGCATTTAGAGTGGCTGAGATGATGCTGAATTGAACACAGTGGGCTCCTGACATTACAAGTTGTCTCAGGCACTTGTTAGCTTGCCTGCAGAGCCACCACTGATTTTTCTGTCTTCTCCACTGCCTGAAGTCATAAATGTGTTCCTGCAGCACCAGGCTCTATTCCTGGGTTAACGTTTCAGAAACACACCTTGCTTCTTTGGGAATGGCTTCACTTGAATAAGCTCCATTCATTAATGTCACTGTGTGAAAAATATGAAGGATTTCTTCATATCCGACTCCTCAACATATGCTAATGAGACTGCCTGTCAAGGCCATTGATTTTCTCACTTTCAGGGAAGGCAAAAGTACTATCAGGTGATTGTTGTGTGCGTGTGATTTATGAGAGCAACCACCTCCTTTGTAATCAAAGCCTGGAGCAATGAGAGAGAAAAGAAGATTGAGATGCGGGGCCCTTAACTCTGGTTTGAATATTGAACTTTCAACCTGGGCAACATTTTCCCAGTGGTATTTGTTGTGCTTTTGATCTAAGATCCAAAATAAGCCACCAATTTTACTCTTGTTATCCACTGAGAATCCTTTCATCCTGTTTTCGTTTGCTAACCTGCACCTTTAGTGCATCATAGGAAGATTACATAAAAGGTAAATAAGGAAACCAACTTTAGGGGCCCTAACCGGTGGCTGTCTGTGATTGCCTGAGCTAGCAGCTAGCTGGCTGTCTCCCCATCCTGCCTGTCCAGCTTCCCTTGTGACCCCTGCAGCCATGAGGGACCTTCTGTGCAGAAGGCACTAACAGAACGGATCATGTATTTTCTAGGTTTCCTCTACGCCCAGAACAACACCAAGCGCAGCATTAAAGAGCGGCTCATGAAGCTCTTGCCCTGCTCAGCTGCCAAAACGTCGTCTCCTGCTATTCAAAGCAAGTTTCCTTTTCTTTTCGCCCCCAAATTGTTTGCTTTGCTTGTTTAGGTCTGCACGCACTGCAATTTCTGCTTCTCAAAAGAATCGATATATCATCTCCTGCGAAGCAATGTCTATTTACAGCTCGGGTTTATCTGAAACACCGAGGTATAAGCAACAGGCGTTTTCCATTTGGCAGGCTGAAAGCTTGGTGTCAGTAACAGAGGCCCATGCTTCCTGAAACTGACACATTTCAGTTTCATCTGAAGCTTGGGGACAAACATAGAGGATTGCTTTGCTTAAAGTGGTAGCACGGCAGCTGCCAATTTAAGCTAAGTTACTTTACAAGTTTCCTGTTTTCTAGTTGCAACAGAAAATGTCCATATTTATGGAGTGCCATGTGGTGTTTTGATACATGCATATTCTGCATAATGTTCAGATAGATAAACATATCCACATCCTCAAACATTTATCTTTTCTTTGATACAAATTATCCCAAACTCCCTACTTCTGGCTTTTCTGGGATACATGATATTTTATAGTTACCAATGGCACTCTGATATACAACAGAAGCCTTATCTAGCTATAACTTAGTAACCAGTAATTAAACTTCCTTCCCCCACCCCTCATTCACAGGTATGCTTCTCACCATCTGGTACCCACTATTATATTCTTTTTTAAAATTTACGTATTTATTATAAGTAAGTACACTGTATCTGTCTTCAGACACCCCAGAAGAAGGCATCAGATCTCATTATGGATGCTTGTAAGCCATCATGTGATTGCTGGGATTTGAACTCAGGACCTTCAGAAGAGTAGTCAGTGCTCTTAACCTCAGAGCCATCTCTTTAGCCCCCCACTATTATATTCTTAACTTCTATGAGATCAACTTCTAAAAATCTTTTCGTAAGTGAGATGATGCAGTGTTATGCATCTGTGTCTGGCCTCTTTCACTTAATGATGTCCTGATCTAGCCATGTTATACATATGACAAGAATTTATTCTTTTCCAGGATGATATATGCATTATCATTCATATATATATGTATATATGTATCTATATATATATGAATGAATGATATATATATCACTGAATATACATGTTTTCCAGTAATAGTTACCCAATAGGTTAATTCCTTTGCTTGACTATGGCAATAAGTTCTACAAGGAAGTACAGGTGTCTCTTTAACAAATCAATTAAATTTACTGTGAACTTTGGCTTCTAGGATAGTGGCAATGGGTGGGTTGAAAAGTTAGACAGCATTTGATGCTGTAGGATAGAGTCAGGACACTTGAGGAAGCCTCTTGTTTATTTAACACCTTGACTGATTACATGAGACTCACCCACTATGTCCAAAGTAATCTATCATTTACTTGTAGTCTGCCAATTGTAGACATCAACACTTTTATATACTACCTCCACATCAACACTTAGATTTGAGTTTTATTAAATAATTGAGCATTCTAGGTTAGCCAGGTTGACACATAAAACTAACACACTGGCCTACGTTCTCATTCATTCCAACTACGTGGCATCCTTGTGTGTTAGAAAACAGTGAATTCTGAACTACTGAAGAGAGAACTTCAGTTAACATCAGTTATTTTACAAAGATAATAAATGCCACTGACTCTGAATTTATAAGTGGTCTGTGCACAAAAAAAAAAAAAAATGTTTACAATAATTTAATTCCAAGCATCAAACAACTCCTAGAATCAGAGGAGAGAAGATCATCTTTCCTACTAAGGAAATAGAACATTAGAAAATGAGGAAAACAATCCTCATTTGTTGTGGGTCTAGAGACAGTATCTCAGTCCATCTTCCTTATATTTTGCCATATCATTTTGTAGAAACCATTGATTCAATTGCTAATTTAAAATGTAAATATTGTAACTCTCCATAAAACAAATAAAGAAAATATACCTTTTAAAGAAGGTATATTGAGTCAAATATTTTAGAATTAAAAAACAACAAAACCAGGTATTTTGAACATTGCTATCTCACACTAGTATGATACAGCAGGCATACATGCCCATTTAGTGAATACTTGTCATAAGACAACAAAATGGGCCTTATGTTGAGAACAATAAACAAACCACATTTCAAAATACAGAGCAAAATCCAAAACAGGAAACACACCGATGTCTACTCAACTAGATCTTCTGTTAGATTCTTTATGGAAAAGGTAACAATAAGAGGATATTTCCAGGTAGAAATTCTGTGCAGGGAATCATTAACATTATTATTAAGGCAAATTGTTGTATTTTTTTCTTTTGTCATACACTTATATGTATACACACTTACAAACACACAACAGTTCACGAGTAAGACATTGCATGTCAGCAACAACCTACAAGGCTATAATACAGAGGGATGAAAAGCAGTAATCTGGCATGATGCTGAAGCTGCAGGGTTGATGACCTCTGCTTTTCAGAGACAGCTGTCTATTAGAGCAATGGCTTTTCTCCTCCCAATGTAGAGTCAACATTGCCAATTTATCTGTTATTTGCTGAAAACATAGTCATTTGTATCATAGTAAAATTTGAGTGCCAAATGAGTCTTCATATTTGCTTAGTGAAGAACAAATTGTCAGATTTGGTTAGTGTTTTCTCTGTACTAATATCTAGCAAAAAACATATTTACAGAGGATGCAAATCAATTTAACTCTGCTGTACTCTTAAAGGATGTTTCTTGAGATTACAGCTGAGCAGGAAAAAAAAAATGTTCTAAACACATATAATAAGAATAATGAAAATCTCATATTTGCTAAATTTAATATCCCCATTCACCAAAGAAATACAAAATAAGTTAAATTCATGACTTGATTTCATGTCATTCAGCATGGTTATCAGAAATAAAATGTATAGTAACTAATTCTGGTAAGCAGAGAAACCCTTATATACCTACTGATGGGAATGTAAATGCATCCCAGCACTCTGGACACTATTGTGAAGATTCCTCAAAAATTTATAAGCAGAACTATTTGGAGGCTCAGGAAACTCACTCCTGGGTATACACCCAAAGGATTCTAGGAAAACAAATCATAGAGATTCACAATCTATTTTTATTATAATACTATTCAAATCGTCGAGTTATTCTACCAACTGAGGAAACCATCAACAGATGAATGAAGAAAGCATCACATGCACAATAGAGTTCTACTCAACTATAATGAAAATATATATATAATTTTTGAACATATCTGTACTATGAGATTATCATAAAAAACAAGATCGATATAGAAAGATAAATATTACACATTTTCTCTCACTTGTGGATGCTAGATTTTATAAAGATATATATATATATAATGCCACATACACATAATATATAGTTATGTTTAAAATATGTTTATATAAAGTTATCTACATGTTATACATGAAATAAACTTTTGGTAAGACTAGATTATATACAACTAATATGTACCAATTTTTAAAAACTAGAAACTAGCTGTTGTTTACATCATGCGAGACATATAATATGATTTGTATACCCAATCCATCTTCAGATGTAAAAGTCTCTATTCAGCAGCAATCATTTTCATGTATCCAATTATCAAAAGAAATCACATCAGATAGGAGTAGCATACTTGGAAAAGAAGAAAATTAATTCCATTGCTATGTTAGCCAAGTAATCATATTAGCACTCCTCTGTAGACTAGATTCTAACAGTTGTGCACAATGTAAAAATATAACATGTGAATATGGGATGAGAGGCAGAAAGGTCAAATGAAAAAGCAGATAAGCAGAGGTCCCTAGGCCCCAAGAAGAAATGTATACATAGCCCGTGTCTGGGCTGTGAGAAAGTGAAGATGAGTCTTGACTAAGTTCAGTGGTTCTAGGCCTGATTGGCCTCTGAGTGGCAGAGGGAGTGTGCTCTACAAGACCTCATGAGACTTCCAATGCTCTGTGTCTGAGAGTTAGCTTCCTAGAGAAAAGCTTACACTCTTGCTGAGCCACGAAGCACTAGGAGCCCAGAATTAGAAACTTCAAACTTGAAGGATCATGGGAACATATCTATATGTTCTCTCCATTTTGTATAAAAAAATATCACTTGTCCTCAACAGACAGCAACATTGCTCTCTGACAACTAAGTATGAAGGTGTTACCATCTTTAGCATTTTGCAGTGAGCATGAAAAAGCCTATCTCTGAACATGTCTGTGACAGTCCAACCCTGAAAGCAAGACACAATGGGGCTGCCTCTTCTTTACCGCTGCCTGCTCTTCAACAACCACCCTCTTCATCCCACCTCTTTCTTCACTTTCTGTCATTATTTCAATGCAGACTTGAAATATTATTCTTGCCATGTGGTAAAGGAAGTAGCACATGGTAAAGTGTTTTTACAAAAGACCATATATTTTCAAGTGTTTGGAGATAAAATATTTAATGAAAGGTAAAAATTGGACAATTCTCAAAATTAACATTTTAAGAACATTTCTTGACTCTGGTGGTTGAAGTCCCGAATTCCAACTACCATCGAGAGGTTTTCGAGAGCAGTACATGACTCTGAGAGGAAAGAATAACCAGTTCAGGTGATGCTATTTGTCCTTCTCTACTCAAGCCACACGATAGTGACTGGAAATTAGAAATTGATGTGATCTTGTGCACATTCATTTAGAATGTAGAGTTCTTTCTGGTGTTAATAACTTCTGAACAACAGTGAAAAATGAGGTAAGGATAGAGGCTAGGAACAGCTGTCTACTAAAGTAAGTATTGTCTAACTCAAGTTTTAGGTTCACCCCACTGTCCCTGACCATTCATTTCCCACTGATCTTTGAGTGTCCATCCTGGGCTATTGATGAAGCACAGCCAAATGTAGCAGCCCAGTTGCCTCATTTGGCAGTGGGTCCAGGAGTCCCCTGTCACTTGCCTGACATCATCAGCTACCTACTTTCTGAAGCTCTTCTCTTCTCCCTTGTTGCTTCTCCATCTACCTCCCTACTGGTCAGTCTTCTCTCTGAGACGTAAATTCAGTTCTTTAAATCTTGTGCTATAATACTCTTTGGTGCACTTCCTTCTTCCAACAATAACTTAAAGACATAGATGGACAGTAGCATTCTGGAACATATTGGGTTCTTGTTGTGATAGTTGTGAAACAAATTCCTGGGATATTTTGACCCACAGTTTCTTTATTTAATCTTTACTCCACAGTACTATCTTTGTTTATTTACAGAGTTTATATGAAACATGCAGAAAAGTCTAAGAGAGAACATTTTTCAAGTTATATGTCTCTTGGTGCTGATTTTGGGAGGGTAGAAATAACATGAAAACAAAGACAATCCCCTCTTGATTGAAGAGTATTAAGAATGCATGCTTCTGCTCTTAAATGTAGATGTGAGCTAGGAAAATATATCGGCTGGATCAGGGCAAGCATCACTAATGAAATAATAACTGAGAATATGAAAAAGAACATGATTTATGGAGGAAAGAATAGCACACTGGAGACTCAGAAAGCTCTCTGTTATCATCTGGAAATATTATTATTATTATTATTATTATTATTATTATTATTATTAATACAGTATTAAATCATATAGTTTACACATAACACTGAAGCACAATCAGAATAAATAAATGACAAGTTGTAGCTCAGCTATCATCTAAAAAGTGATTATTTGTCACATATAATATCTAAAATTTATAGATTTCCATGTTTTAAAAACGTATGTTTCCAACAAAATTTTCAGGGAGATCTGTCTTCATCACCTCTGACATCTACTGAAGAGGCCCCTTTAAATTTGACCATAGTTGATTTATTCATAAGTCTTCATATTAAAAGAAATATTGGAAAGCAGTGAGTCTAGACTTTGCTTCCAGAATGTAGATTGTACATCTTCAGCTCTGTCCTTGTTTCCCCTGTGATCCCTTTTTAGTCATTCCTATTGGCTAGACAAAATGAGAAGACAGAACATCAAAATGTATGGTAATATTGTTGATTAAATTCAACTTCTTTTGACGATGCCCCTATTCCCTTTTCACCATTTTCCCCTTCCCTTTTTTTTCTCTTTATAATAAGAAAAAGAGAGGTATGTTGATATCATGAATCAGCACAGCAGATTGTAGCTGAACCCAGTGACATCACACATAGGCGACAGAGATTTGTACATCTGTTGCCATGGCTACCACCACTTATTACCAGAATCCACTTGACTCAGCTCCCACCTTGCAAGTGACTATGTCACAATCCAAATAAAAGGCAGACCTCTCTGACCTCTCTCTCTCTCTCTCTCTCTCTCTCTGTCTGTCTCTCTCTCCTCTCTCTCTCTTTCATTCCCCTTGTCTTTATCGCCACCTTTACCCCCTTCCCCCACAATAAACCCCATGTGGAACTGTAAAAACAAAAAACATTCAAATAATTTACTTAAAGCACTAATGGTAAGAAGAGGATGGATGGAGCCAGGGGAACATATAAAGATGTTATACCTAATTCTATACATTTGGTTATCTTTAGAACCAATACCAGAATTCTCAAAGTAACATGATTTTTTATAATATTTAACCTTAATCCCAAAACATGACAACTAACATGCACATGCTTGTGTATGAATGCATATTTATACAATTAAGGAATATGATGGACCACATCACCTATGGTTTAGTATGAAAAAGTTTCTACTAGCATCACAAATGTGAATAGAAACTGCTTTTCCTCCAACAACAAAATACTGGCAAAGCCTGTGGCTATGTTTCCTAAGTAAATAACTGAGTAATTTACTTTATCTCTAAAAAATAGCAATCATTTTCATATTTAGTCAAGTGATGTTGTAATAACTAAAAGGAAGGGTACTTACTGATAATAGGGAGGAGCTCATACAAAAGAGGAAGCTTTAAATACTTGTTTATATATTTTTATATTTGTATATATTTTTGTTTAAATTGGAATCAAAATAGCATTCACTTACTAATGTCTCAATATTTCCATTCAGTAAATATAGTTAGTTTATTTACTAAATTAATGGTTTGGTCCATAATTTGTATTGACTTGAGAAGGCATAAAGAGCAGATGAGACAGGATCACCATTAGACTAGACTACTCTTAACTGATAACCCACCATGAGCACATTGGCATAAATAATTATAAGGGAATATTTCCTACCTATATTAAGACTTTTGGTATCAAATAAAGCTTAAGGTTCAGTAGGTCTTTATTTTTCCCGGGTAACATATTGACCATGGAAAATTTCATGTTGACAGAGACCTCAACAGAATTTTGCTGTTGGTGGTTTTGTTTTCAAAAGGAAGCTCTTAAACTGCCACCCTGATGATGAATAGAAACCTAACATCAATCACCAGAAAATTTAAAAAAATGTTTGCCTCTCACAAGTAACCAATTTCATGGTACATCTTTCATGGTAAATTTGGCTAAAATCTTCAAATTAGGCAGATAGTACAGAAAGTTGATGGAGGATCTGAGGATCCAGGAAATTTTGTAAACTTTATTTTTAGCTACTGGAGGGTAGGTAGATTTCATTTATGAGCCAAAGAATTATGATT
The DNA here is from genome assembly GCF_008632895.1 of Mastomys coucha. NCBI lineage: Eukaryota > Metazoa > Chordata > Mammalia > Rodentia > Muridae > Mastomys > Mastomys coucha. Next base: position 42,357,407 of record NW_022196905.1, on the reverse strand, counting down.
AAATTCACAGATATTAAACTTACTTTGTAATATCTAGCATATGTACTGAATCTAATGCTGTTCTAAGTTCTACACAGGTCAGCATTTCAATTTACTATAGCATACACAATCATGCAAAATGAACACTATTCTATGGAATAGGACACTGAGGCATAGGAGATAGATTATTTTGCTTGATTATACCATCAGAAAGAGACAGAAAAGGGTCTTAGCCTGTGGTTTTACTCCACAATCTACATACTTTATCTGTTATCTAGGTGTGTTCAATATTTTGACAAATATATGCAATGTCAACTTTAGGAAAGCAAGATCTTTTTCTCCATTCACTTTCTTGAAATAAGCTCATGAGACCAATTTATCTGGATGTGCTGAGATAGTCCCTTAAATAAAAGTTTTCTCTTTCTGAGATAATATGATAAAAACTCATACCAGGTCTACTTTAATTTAGGATCGCAGGACCCACTGAGATAACATTTTGATAAAGACTAATTATGAATGTTTTAGAGCTATATGGAATTTCATTTTTTTCTTGGTATCTGAGCATCAATGAGATGCCATATAGGAAACAACAAATATTTATTTTATAGATCAGGTGTAAAAACAATTGGCACTACTGTTTACTTATTGATGATCTATGCTGCTAACTATATTTGTCCTCTGCCTTTGTTGTGGCTTTTTACAGGCTTATCTTTTCTCCTGAAAACTGTATTTAATCATCATAATTTTTTTTTAGAATAACTAATGCCAAGAATGTTTGTCTCCTTTTCCTAAAATGAAAGACGGGAATCAGAGGGAGAAGGATAAAGAGGGGAAGAGAGAAGGAGAGGGAGAAGAAAGGAAGGGAGACACAGAGAAAGTTTAACAGGCTTACCCAAAATTACATAAGTATCCATAGGTATTCAACAGCCTAATGGCTAATGAAAAAATATAGAACATTCCTTGTCCAGGTCCATTGTATATCCACAAAGAATCTTGATTAGATCATGATATAGGCCAGCCAAAGGCAAACAACCCTGGAGAGATTAAATTTATTTCATTTCATGGTGGTAGAGTTATGGAGTACTATATTATAGATAATAGTACCAAACCAAAGGGAAGTGACAGAGCCCTTGTCCTGGTCTGAAGACTGTCATTACACTGAAATAAGCATGTGTCAAGATCAGCGAGGTACAATTATTGTAAATAAAATGATGTAAGAGGCACTACTAAAAAGAATTACCACTGAGAGTGTCACAATTATTTGGCACAAGCATGGATTTATGACAGATATGCCACGGAATATTTATAATTTTTTAATCTTTTATTTATTCCTTTATCTGTAATATGGACGTTACACTGATAAATAGTCTTTGCACATGCTCAGAGAGTTAACAGTGAAGGTTTTATGACTTTTCTGTTGATAACTGTGCTGTTGTTCTTCTACTATCGTGAGGGTCACAAATACTGTTGTCAGTTAGATCAGGCTGACTAACCTTGGGTGTATTGAGTGGAAGGTAGTGTGTGTGAGTGCAGAGCCCTTTGGAAAAGTCATCACTTCGTCAAAAGAGATAGAGCAGCTGCGTAAAAGAAGAATCAACATAGTCTGGTCGGGTGGGGCAAAAAGCAAGGGATAGGAAAGAAAAGAGAGCAGAGAAGTCAGCCAGAACCCTGCCCTAAAGGTCTGTGTGAGAAATGGTCTCACTGCCTACCCTGTGTAGCATGACATAGCAATTATAGTTATTAACTTCAAGAACCTAAGATCAACATAGTTATAGTCCCACTTTAAAGACAAACCTAAAATGAAAATAGAAATTTAATTATTAACTAGAAATCTCACAATTATTCCTTGTTGAAGAAGTTTTTACTTCATAATATCAGAGCTCAGGGAGTATTCCCTGGATTGGACTGCCTTCCAGAGATGACAAAGGTCTAACCAACAGGTGAGAGTAGCAGAAAGGGGAAGGTAAACTCAAGTGGCTTGTAAAGGTGTTCATGGGAAACACTGGGAAACTATCGGTGTTGCTGAGTGAATAGTAGAAAAGAGATTTCACTAAAGGGCCATGGTGGAATTCACCAAGATAGGAAATACAGAAGGAAAAGTGAAATGAGTTCGACAGAGTAGTAGCTATACATCAGACATCATAAGATGCCTGAAGAAAATATGTAATCCTTTGAAAATTAAGCAAGCCTGAAACATATTTTATTGTTAATTAGTATAACTTTTTCTTTTTTGGGGGGTGCCTATTTGAAATTTTTCATTTCCTACTTTTTATGACTATTATTCTGAGTCAAATTTGTCAGCCTAATAACATATATATATATATATATATATA
>NW_022196905.1:42331613-42355085 GCF_008632895.1 Mastomys coucha | reverse complement strand
ATATATATACATATATATATATACATATATATATGCATGGCGCAATGTCTTACAATCGTTAATACAATTGAAAAGATCCTTATACAAATGTTGAGTCTGGTTCACCATCTTAATTTTATTAATACTGGGATGCTGTTCACCTGCATAGCTAACAAGAGTTCTTACAAACTCTTTTCCATTTGCATTGACCTAAGAAGTAAAATTCAGAATAAATAAGAGTCCAGTCAATAAGGCTGGATTCTGCCAGCTTCTTTTAGACACTGTAATGGTAACTGAATACTTCAAATAGACTCAATTTTCCACTCCACCAAGTATATAAAATTCAGACTACGGCTACATTATCTGCTTCGATTGCAGGGTTAAAGCTTAGCTGCTTACTTTCAAATTGCCTTCTTGCCAAGGGATTTAGAGTAGCAGGGTTGATGTGCAGCATCCCTTCAAGAAAGGCCCAACAGTGCCTGCAAAGTATCATTATAAAGATAGGCTATAAGACAAGTTATGAAGATGAACTTTCCAGGGAAGCCTTACTCATCTTCTAGCATATACTGTTCCACCTGAAACCTTGTCTGGAAAAAAACCCATGTTATATTATAGATTTAGATTCTCAAGTCTGTTTTAAAGTAGACACATCTCTACTGGGTATTCTGGATATTATAACAAGTACATATGGTTTACCTTGATTACCGCTTAAAATAATTAGTATTTCACATGAGTTAGAAGTTTCAATGGCAAGATCATGTTTCACAAGCAGAAGGCATGTCTGGATACCGAAAGATGCACCATGCACGGTGCAATGTCTTGCGATCTTTAAATTGACTTAAGTGCAGTTACTCTTCCATTGTTATAACCACCACTATATGAATGAAAAACTCAATGTTGCTATTTTTAGTGCATTTCCCTAAATTATACAAGAACTACCCAGCAACAAAGATGGAACTCAAGCCAAGATTGTTTAATCATAGGACAAAATCTGTATCTAAATCTACTGCATGGCAGGTATTTTCTTAGCTGCAAAGGATACCTCCACAAATGAACAACTTCACAATCAAGTGTCTAATGGAGAAGGTCTGGGACTCTGATTTCTCCCTTCATAGTATCCTTCTAAGGCATAGTTAAAATACTTAACAAACAGCATTTCATTTCAACCCCCTGCCAACACTGTGCAAATGGCTTTGTTAGAGACTCTGCCCAAGTTGACACAGCTAAGAGTCAAAAATCAGCTGTTCCATAGCCCCCACTCTTGTAGAGGCTAGAAAAATGTTTCACTTAGTAAGTAGACAAGAACATGAAATCTGCCATTCATTGACTAATTAATATCTGCCAGTAAGTACTTCAAATATTCTTTCAAAAACTTTGTGAAGTAAACACAAATATTATCCAGTTTATAGATATTTTTTAAAGGTGAGGCTTGGAAAGGTTAAATACTTTCTTTAGTGACGGAATTGTGAAATGGATCCAAGTAGAATTTTTGTGCTGACTGCATGATTCCTAGAAGTACTGTGGGCATGGTTCTAGTCATTGTGTTGAGGAAGATACTCAACTTTAATGTTGAAAACAGAGTACAACAAATAACGAAAAAATCCCATTATCACTCAAATGTTTATTAGATGCCAAATGCACATCTATTTAGTATGTCCAGGCACAAAATCCTTTTAAGGACTACTTTATGTCAATCTTATGTCATTAAACATATGAGAAGCAAAGCCATACTGAGTTTTATAAAGTTTTACCTGGTCATATAATACATTTCTAGTTTTTGTTTGAACTTAACAATCTTATATTTTCTAAAACAGAAAACTATCTCAAACATTGAAGGAATTCAATTGATTCTCAATTTATTTAATATTTCATTCTAAACATAGCTACAATTGATAAGCATAACATTGCAATGTTACTGCTATAACTGAGTCAACTCCAAGATATCACCTACTACCTTGCAAAGGCACTACCCTTGCTAACGTCAACCAGCCTTCCTCAGGATCAGTTTCCTAGAGGACTTTCTTACATGTCTAGGCCATAAATTTTATCAGTTTCTGTCTACTCTTAGTGACAACTACATTTTTTTAAAAACTAAGTTTTCTCCAAGTTTTTTCCTTATAAGTCTTATAAATATATATCTTAAATTGACACTCTAAAAAGTCATGTTTTTCTATTATCTTCTTGAACAATTAGTAGGAGAAAGTCTTTTCCTAGAAATTAAGGATTAATAGTTTCTAGTTATTTTCTATGATATACCTTTTCCTCCTGCAACATTGTTTCTCTTGGTTTTCAGACAATTTGATGCCAATTCTAGACTTAAGAATTTTAGGGTCAGAATTTTAGGGGTTAAGTATTAAATTTGTATCTTCCGTTTCTATGTCACTAACAAATTAGATCATTCCTTCAAAAAGTTTTATGTATAGAAACAAGGCAATAATATTTAGAATACTTACAATATTTAGATGCAACACTGGAAATTAAATAGTTTTGTTTACAGTAAAAAGCCACTGTGTGTTTTTCTAGGCATGTCCTCGTCCTTTTCTATATGATGCTACATGAAATAAACAGCTTATTGAAAACCAATGATATTCTTATTGCTAATAGATATTATGACTACCACTTGGCAGAATATTACATCGAGTCAAGTAAACAAAGTTTTAAAGCCTAGTTCTGTCACTGGTAGCTTTCAGTGTATAATATTTACAGGGCTCTGTATTTCAGTCGGATATCACAGCATCAGGCTTGATTCCAGGCCACTCTCACTTCCAATATAATTCTATCTTCTGCTTTGAGTCCATCACTACCACTTTTGTGATTCTTCAAGGATGTATATTTCTACATAAGTGTGTGACATCACTTTCCTTCCCTCTCTGGATGAAAGAGCAGCAGAAAAATTAAATACATTTAAGATGCCAAAATACCAAAAAAAAAAAAAAAAAAAAAAAAAAAAAAAAAAAAAAAAAAAAAAAAAAGGCCGGGCGGTGGTTGTACACACCTTTAATCCCAACACTTAGGAGACAGAGACAGGTGGATTTCTGAGTTCGAGGCTAGCCTGGACTACAGAGTGAGTTCCAGGACAGCCAGGGCTACACAGAAAAACCCTGTCTTGAAAAATGAAACAAAACAAAAAAGAGAGTTCTGGGCTTCTTCACCAAATGATCCTGCTGCGTCAGGGTCAACAGTGAGTAAGCTTAACCCAGAGCTTGTAAATAAAGACTGCAATATGATTACATCAAAGTTGGCTCCTGGCTGGATTCTCCCAGCTCTCGAAGGAAACACAACACACACATGAACCCAAAAACCTTGACCATTGTCAGATTGCTTAGTTTCTGTTTCCATGTCAGTGTCTTCATCTATAAGCCTGGAATTCAGCATCAATCAAACTTTTATTAAAGTTTATAAGTTAAGCAAGTAAGTTGCTTAGGCACAGCAAATTTTCTAAGTGTGATTTGAGCATTATTAGATTTTTAAGGGCAACCAGAGGAAAGTCTGTCACAATTCAAAAGAAACTCCTTTCTCAAAGCATTTTTTTACCTTTTTGAGAATTTCATACATGCATATAATGTGTTTTAATAAAACTTACTACCTATTCTTTCCCCTACCAAAAAAAAGAACCAAAATAATAAAAAAACAAAAACAAAAAACCTGCCAATTCCCCTCTACCACTTCTCCTCCTGACTTCATGTTCTATCTCTCTCTTCCTCCCTTCTTCCTCTCTTCTTCCTCTCTTTCTCATCCCACACTCTCAATACCAACTGAATTATAGGACCATCTGAGAGACCATGGGCAACCTCTCAGAGCCTCTTCCCTGAAAAGAAAAAAATCCTGATATTACATCTCTGAGGAGTTGTCAGTTATCAGTAGGGCCTTAGATAGGAGATTCTAGTCTTCTGTCCCCTCTTCTGTGTTGACTCCTAAAGAAATAGCTGCAATACAGATGTCCCACTTGGAGCTAAGCACTCTGTAACTCTGTTATGACATTTTTAACCAAGTGAACTGATCTAGTTCAAACTTCTTCTTCTCTCTGTTTCATTACTTTTGAAAAAAAGTATCCAGTATAATCACTCTCTGGGTTTGCCTTTCCTGATTAGATTTTTTTTTCCTGACCTGTTTTTATGGGTAAATCCAATCACACTCTTTGTTTCCATCCTTCTCTCCCTTATCAGCTTTAGTATAGATTATGTCTGTATATATAATATTTGGCAATATTCCTTTTATTTCCTTCATCTAAAAAAAGTCCCTTGTGACTAGATAACCAAATAAATAACTATTGTCTTAATAGGCCCTCTGATCTACTATGGTAATGGTAAGCGCAATGCTAATAAAAAGCAATCCACTTGTGTGGCTTTTAAACAAAGTCTGATCTTGTTAGAAAGTTATTTATGTTTACAAAGAAAACAGAGACAATCCATTCATACATGCTGTGAGGAATTGCTCTGGCAGCTCACCTCCGGGTTGTTATGTTTTGTAGTGATTGAATTCAATCATGAAATTGCAAAGCAATTCAAGTTCTCCTAAAATGGAAATTGCTATGTCATTGCCAACAAATACCTCTAACGGAAAATGCTCAAAATAATTGGCCATTTTCAAGGTACTTTTCATTTTCCATGTAATATATGAATATAAAGTAGGATACCATTCTAATTAAAAGATGTTTTATTTTGGTCTTAAAACACTCAATGACAGATGTAAAGAAATATTTTCATTCTAAGAAACATCAGAGCTTCTAAATGCTCAGGGTGGTTTGTGCATGCCTTGGAATCTCTCAACATTTCTGATGGCTTGATAGTGTTCTCTTCATGGGTTATGTGTACATCGTCAGATTAGAATTAATTATTCATATATGCTTCATGTGCACTTCAAAATAGTTCCTGGTGGGTGGATGGATGAAAGGTTGTAAAGATAGGAAGTCAAGAGGGTTGCCCGGTCATCACCTTCATGACATTAAAAAATAATTAACATTGTCAAGCACTTTAAGGAGATGCTTACAAGGCCTGGCCCAGGTTTGAACTCTGCCCTTGGATGTCAAATGCTAGAACAGAAAGAAGAAATAAGTAATTTGTGGCAGGTACTCTCCCATCACTCTTCAACTGTACAGTGTGCAGACTTCAGCTAATTCTCTTATCCTCGGTACTATTTACTAACTGATGTTCAGACCAATATTTGTGAGCAAGAGGAGAACTAAGGGGTGTAAAACCAGATATATGGGTGTGCACCATGTGTCTGTGTAAGTCTTTGAAATAAAAAATAAAAGGAGAAAAGGAGTTACCTTGTTGGCAAAAAAAAAAAAAAAAAAAAAATACCTTTGTATATTATTCTCCAGACATCTTTCCCTCAGGCCAGTGTGTCATACTGGGACAAAAATCAAAAAAGAGTGTAACCCCCACTCATTCTAGGGGCTATGAGGATAGTTTCCAATGATGAGTAACCTTCCATATAGTGCAGCATTGAGATAAGGCCTTGATAAAACTTTTTGGAACCCCATTAATGCTCACTATTTGTCTAAGTTTCTCCTATTTAATAAGAGACAATATACTAGAAAATATTCAAGATTATCATGACATTGCTTACCTACTAACTAGTTTATCAGATTAAGTTAATAAAAGGTACAAGCTAGGAATAAAAAACTCAAAGGGTGTTGCTGTAAAAAAAGAAAAGGAGGTTAAGGATTTGGCAAACTGATTCTTACTCTTAAAGTTATATTGCTAATAGAAAATATAGATGGCTTTTGGTACAGGGTCTCATGAGCCCCACTGGCTCTTGAACTCATTAGAAATTTGGCCTTGAAGTCGTCATCCTGTAACTTCAGCCTTCCAAGTTATGGGATTATAGACATGCTCAGCCTCAGTAGACACATTTTTAAATAAACATCATATTGAATTTCAAAGGGTATCTTGCATAGATATATTCACTTCCTATCACTGAGATGCTTCACATAATTTCTGTGTATCTTCATGTTTCTGTGTCTCTGTCTGTATATGCCTGTACCTCTCTCCCTCTCTCTCCACCTCCATCATCTCTCCTCTCTGCTGCTTCTCTCTGTCTCTCTCTCTGTCTGAGTGTCTCTCAGTCTCCCTCTCATCTCTACCCCCTGTCTCTGACTGATTGATCATCCTCATATACAAAAGTTTGTGCTATAGGTGTGGCAAACCAGTGGTCTGCTAATTTTTAAGTAAAGAAGGGGGATAGAAGCCAGCAAGATGGATCTGGTAAATATGAGTGTTTGCCTTTAAATCAGACAACCTAAATGCATTTCCCCAAACACACATATAGAAATGGAAGAATCAATTCCCACAAATTATCATAGACCTCTACATGTGCACTCTGACATATGTGATTTTCACTACCACTATGGCATATATTCATACACTAAATAAATTTAAAGTAAAATTATTAAAAAAGAAACTATGGCTTCTTAGGGAAGAACCCTCTTCTATGTGAGTGGAACATGCATCCAGAAACCACTTCAGCAACACCCGTCTATAACAGATGATTTGGTTGTTGCATTAGAATCATTGTGCACAGTCTTGTGTCTTTAAAATCATGGCACTGGCACTGGAGAGATAGTTTAGCAGGCAAGAACATTCTAAAGGAGCAAGGTTCAATGCCCAGCACTCACATGGCAGCTCACAACTCTCTGTAACTGAAGATCCAGCCCAGTGGATCCAGCTCTGTCACACAGACATACGTGCAAGCCAAATACCAAATGCACATAAGAATTTTAAAATGAGTAAATAAGCTACTTTTTAAAAGGTCAGAACACACATGCTTCTTTCTATAGAACAATTCTTTGTAGTTATTTCCAGGAGGACAGAGACTACAGGTAGGGTCAAATTTGCATAATTATGACCAGCTATAATGGGCTTCTATGGTGTTCTAAGAAAAGTTGTTGGAAAGATGCCTATTTTAAAACTCATCTTGTTATTCCCAAGTGATTTAAATTCCAGTTTCTAGCCCAATTGTGCCATGGCCTGCGGGGCCTGTTGACTCAAATGCAGGACAGCTTTGGCCCTCAGAGACATAAATCTAAGGAGTAAAGAATAAAAAGAGACAGCCAGAGAGCTCAACAGTGTCTGGGCTTGGGAATCTGTTTTCTGATCACGATTAAATCTGTTAGAAAACCCAGGAATTAAAATATTATTTGTATTCATGGAATCTAGGATACAAATACAGCACTTGGGTCAGCTCCTTGGCAAGATGCCTGAGTTTTTCTAGTTTGCAAAGACCTTGCATTCACATGAACGCAGAGCCCACTTGGGTCCACTGGTTTTGTCATAAACAAAGGAGCACCTCCATATACATCCACCTGTGTCTTTCCTAACCCAGGAGCCTTATCCCATCTTCCCCATATTTCTCACTGGCAGGACATCCTTTCCTAGTTGAAAACTTCCACACTGTACTTTGGCTTATTTTGCCTGGTGATCACACAGGGTACCTCTTATCTCTCAAGATTATGGAGTCCACCATTATTATCTCTCTAAACAGCCAATGGCTTCAAATTGACTAAACTCAGATCATTGGCGATAAAAAGGCAAGGATTGATTCCCAGGTGCCATGTGGCCTTGAATAAGTTAGTTCAACTTTGAATGTCCCAGTTTGCTCTGTCTAAAACAAAGGCCATAGTGGGTATTTCACTGAATTGATGTTAGTATTGAAATGAGATGACATGCTGCCAGGCTTAAGTGGTAGTTCCAGTAACAGAGATGACTTTATTATTAAAAAAATAAATAAATAAGTAAACAACATCAACAACCAAAAAAAAAAAAAAAAGCCCACAGCATTTCATTTATAATACTTAGATGATCAGGTACCAGACAGATGGAAACACTGGTCTATTTCACTTCTAACTAGCAAGTTGACTGTGAGCTACCTACGTGAAGCTCTTATCTGAAAAAAATAATGAAGTTGATAATTCTACTCTTGAAGAGTGTTGTGAAAATCAAATGATGGAATTGGCTAGCAAACTTCCTTGGACCCACTGGGAATCCTAGGTAACAAGACATCTTTTAATTAGTTTTGTGTCTCACCTGAACTTCATTGGATGAGAGAGTATGACAGAGCAAATGTGTTTGGCAACAGGCTTTTACTTTCTCCGGAGTCTGAAGGCTACAGGCCTAAACTCAGAGAAGCAGGGAGTCGCTGTGCTTTCTTTGCATCTGCGTGAGGAATTTCCTTTGTGAGTAGGTCTTGGTTGTCTTTCACTGTCCTCATAAACATACAAGGCAAGTTGGGTGTTGGATTTAGACCCCACTATCATGATACTTTATAATCCTGATCATGATCAAGGTCCAGCCTCCAAATGCAGTCATGCAGAGGATGTACCATTTTCCATTTTCCTGTACTCACTTGAGCTGAGTAGTTCATGATGAAATCATCTGGTTTTCTAAAGTAGTTTCGCTGAAATTTTAAATAATAGGATGCCATCTCTGAGGAGGGCTGCTTTACTGTATTACACCATGGCTAGGGCAACATGGAAGAAGCACATGAAAGGAGCAGGGTGTGTCATGAGAGTAGACCCAGAGCAGGAGAATGGAGGGTCCAGGAGAAGCTCCCATTAGCCCTGCCTTTTAAAAATCCCACTATCTTTTTTTTTTTAATCAGGACTAAGTGGAACATGTTTCAGCACATGAAAACTCTGAAGGTAGCCTCATCTAAGCCACAGAAAGACACTGGGTCTGGATGACACAGTTCATTCCACACAAGTAAGGATCAGAAGTCAGATAGCAATAGATGCAAGGGAGAGCAAGTGCCAGGAAATGAGTATCGTTAACGTCTCAGACATTGACAGAAGATGACAAGAAGTTGCCGTTATTTTTGTCACTGTTATTTCTCTCAGAACCAAAAGAGAGATGGTGGAAAAGGAAAGAATCACCTAGAGACATCAAGATTTGAATATAAATCAACTGCCCCTGTCTTTTCTTCACTGTGAAATCTGGTCATGAACTGTTTTCACTCTGTGAGGCTCAATCTCCACATGTGTGGAAGATGGTCAGAGCTACTTCATTTGGGGGATTGTTGTAAGGGGATTTCATCTATCTCCTGGTGCACACCAGGAACTTAATCAGCTTTAGGTACTACTGTGTTAGACTCTTCCAGAATGCACGTGCACAGAGAGCATCCGAGTCAAGGGTTCCCCTGCAGGATGCTGCTGTGCTTTTATGAGAGCCACCACTCAGGAACCAGAGTTGATTGCATTCAGTGCTGCTGCTTCTTAAACCTAGCATATGATGGCAATTGCTGGTGACTTTAAGGGTCTTTTATGTAGCCTGTCATGCACCTTGAAATAGAAAGAGCCTTTTGGCAGGTCAACATCACAAAGAAAGTGCTAGTCAGTGGGGAAAACAAGGGAGCCCACAGGCAGACATCCTGAGCGTGATTCCTTTTGAATATCACATGAGATGATCACCCTGCTATACTGCTTAATTCAGTCACACTGACCTCCAGCCTTAGGCCTTTTGTCTCAGCTGCAATCTGTAAGGGCAGGAGAAAGAAACTATCCCTAGTGACTAGTGCAATCAGACTTGCTGCATGGTACATAGGTTGGAGGTTAATGCATTGGTTTGTTCCTCGCTACTGGAAAGGTCACTGGATCTCTGCAAGGCCAGCCTGTGATTGAAAAGAGGGTTTGAAAAATCTGATTAAACTCTCCTCCACTTTTGCTTATTCCATATTTCTCAGAACAGTGAAAAGAGCACAGCGGTTCTAAAGAAGACATTTTAGGTCAACTGACATCCCCGTAGATCACAGTTTGAAAAGTTCTCTGGGGAAATTTTTTAAGTTCATGGGCCTCCAGAACAATGGGAACTCTAGCATCATCAGCAACAGGACAGCCATTATTTATATAGTCACCAGATCACTGCGACCTCAGGGTAACTATTAGAGCCAGAGGAAATTCAGAGGTGTAAAAACCCATGAAGGAGACATCAAACATGAAAAGGTTATTATGTCATGCTCAGTGGTTTTCAACCTTCTTATGTTGTGACCCTTTAATCATATTGTTGTGACCCCCCAAGCATAAGAGTATTTTGTTGCTGTGACTGTCATTTTTCTTACTTCTATTGCTATGAATCATAATGTAAATATCTGACATGTAGAATATCTGATATCCAACCCCCAAAAAGCTTGTGGCCCACAGGTTGAGAACTGCTGTCTAGTATATCTGCCAGCTAGAACCTCCTGTTGGGCAGTCTGGATAGGCTTCAGAGAGGAGGTAGGAATGCTTGGATCAGATCTCTGAAAACCTATACATTTTAACAGAAGTACAAAAGGAAGAGGATTGCAGGTTGCTGAAATTCTACTTCTATGTGGAAAAGAGACATAGCGATGACTTTATGAAGCTGGAATTCTTTCTACTTGAGGGACTTCATGCCCTCGTGTTATGTCTGAAGAATGGCATTTATTTGTATCAGAATATGTCAGAACACAATGCAAATTAGGCCACTAATCCACAGTTACCTTGTGAAGCAACTTTTCCTGCATCTGTTAGGCACTCTGTTTTCATCTATTGGAGTTTCTCTTTAAATTCCAGGCTACGGTCAGTGTGTCAGTAAATGCCTAGCATCCTTTTCCGGGCTACATTCATTGCTTCCTGTTACATGATGTTAACGTACTACTTACTTTCATAAATTTTTTTCCTTTTCTCTATTTTTAAGAATGTTATACATTTATATGATAAAATATCCCTTCTTCATTTTTTTTTCTCTCAGACATCCCCAAACTCACCACTAACAGGATTCCTCCCAACTTCATATTGCTTTTCTTTTATAACCTACAAAGCCTAGCTATAACTACACATATGTGCATAAATGTGATTCTATTTACTGAAGCATGAGAAACCTACCCACAGATACATCCTCAGGAAGTAATGATTCTCCATGCCACAAACAAGCATCCAGTGCCAATAGATTCTTGGTAAGGGGTTGGGCCTTCATATGCTTGCTCTTCATCATCTGTCTCCAGTTTTGCCTGACTTTATCTGTATTGGTCTTGTAAAGACAACCACAGTTACTATGAGTTCAGGACTGCATTAGCCATGTCATATCTAGAAGACACTTTCCATTGTGCCTCTCTGCTTTCTCTGGCTCTCACATTCTCTCTATTCTATTTATCAGTAGTATTCACAAAGCTTCATGGTAGTGGGATATGGATGATAAAACTTTTTTTTTTAAATTTATATAGTTTTATTTTGGTAATTTTACTACATGTATGTCTGTTTGAGGGTACTGGAACCCCTGGAGCATGAGTTAAAGACAGTTGAGAGCTGGGAATTGAACCCAGGTCCTCTGGTAGAGCAGCCAGTGCTCTTAACCACTGAGCCATCTCTCCAGCCCTGATAAAGATGTTTTATATAGACCCAAATACTCAGCCTCTTATTCTCAACACTTTAGCCAGTTGTGTGTTTCTTCATTGCCTACTGTCATTTGCAAAAAAAAAAAAAAAAGCTTCTCTAGCCAAAGTTGAGAGCAGCCCAAATCTATAGGGATAAGTATAAATGTTCTGAGGGCAATTTGATAACAGAATTTTATAAAAATAACAATAACAGGTTTTACCCTAGGGTGTATGATTTCCAAAGATTTGGGATTTCAACCAAGATTACAATACTAGGCATGAAATTCTGCCCTGTGGAGCAGGTCTCAAATCTAATAAGAAAGAAACTTCTTTCCGTTTAACAGTCATCTATGTACTGTAGCAGTGTGCACTTGCCTGGTAGTCAGTAATGGCAGTATTCAGGGTCCAGTGTTAGATGAGACCATTGAAGTCTTTCCCTCCTCAGCTCCCTAAGTAACACCCCCATGTGGTTGTGAAAGATTGCCATCAGAAAGGAAAATTTTGATCAATCTGAGATTAGTTTTTCTGTCATATAGCCGGGAGCTTACCAAGTTTATCATGATAACTAATAAAAAACAACAGGACTAGCCTGTGTTGTTTTAAAGACCCCTGGAGCGTCCCTGTCAAAGATTCACATGGAGGCATCCTATGTCTTGCACTGGAATTTCATTTAGTAAGCCATGTCTTCTGGGAGGGACATTGTCCACACATATGAGATAAATTTGTTCAATTGTTTTTTCAAGTTGCATTTTGAAATTACCTTACTAAGGTTTTCATAAGCCTATTTTAGAGACCTTCAGTGTTGCTTATCACACCCCTACCCCTTCTCTTCTCCATTTCTTTGTCCCTACCCCTCTTAATTCTTTAGACTTCAGTATTCTATAATCATCTTTCATTTTATATGTGTTCTATTATCCCTTCAGTAATTTTTTCCACTGGGAGTGACTAGTAGGTTTCCATATGGCCTATCATCTTGCATTGGTCTAGCCTCCCCATTATGCCCTGATTTCCTCCATATCCACACATTCTTCCCTGTTTAAAGCCTTCTGTACCCAGTATCTCGCATCACTACTTTTATCGTACTTATAACCTAATGCCCCCTCTCAACTAACAAGGCCCTGTCAAAGGCCTGGTTCTATCTTCCTGGCTTCTATATGTGATCAAAATTAAATACACAAAAGAAACTATTTAAAGTCTGAATCTCCATATTAGAGAGAATAGAGGGCATTTGTCTTTCTTTTTGAGTTGCCTAACAGTATCCCTTTTTTTTAGTTCTATCCATTAAATTAGAATTACAAATTACCATTTTTTATTAGAGCTGAGAAACAGTCCACTGTGTATATGTACCACATTTTTATATCTGTTCATCTGTTTATGGAATCTAGTGTGATCTGCTTTCTAGATGTTCAAATAGAGTCTAAATGAACCGTGATATGCAAGTGTCTCTGTAGTAGGATATAAAGTCCATCATATATATATATATATACATATATATACATATATATATATATATATATATATATATATATATATATATATATATATAGTCCCTGAGAACTAGGGTTATAGATGGTGGTAAATCTCTAAGTGGGTGCTGGCCACATAACTCTGGTTCTCTGTGAGAGAAACAAGTGCTGTATAACTGAGAAGCTACCTCTCTCCATCGCCTTATATGATAGATTTTTCTAATATTTTTAAAAGAATATCCAGACTAATTTCCAAAATGTTTACACTAGTTAACATCCTAACCAACAGTGTATAGGTGTTCCCCTTTCTGGGCCTAAAAAGAGGGTCCACATAGTAAGAACATTTGTTGTTCTTGTGAAGGCCCCAGTTTTGATTCCCAAGACCTACATGGTGTGTTACAGCTGTCCACAACTCCTGTTTTAGGAAACACTCTGCAGACATGCAAGCACCAGACATGGACATGATGTGCCATAAATAAGTCATTAAAAGAAAAAGGAGTCCTTATTTTGTCATATCCATACCAGAATGTGTTGTCTTTTGTATTACTGAAATGGTCATTCAGGTTGGGGTGATATTGTGTCTTAACGTAGTTTCATTTTTCATTTCACTGATGCCTAAAGATGCTGAGCACTATTTTAGTTGTTTTTTTAGCTATTTGAGTTCTTCTTTTAAGACTTTTCTGCTCCATGCTATTGCCTATATTTTAGAGCAATTTATGTTCTTAATGTTTATGTGGTTTTATTTATGTGTTTATTTATTTATTCCTGATACTAATCATCTGTCAGATTAATGGTTAGCAAACTTTTTCCTCTCATCCTGTGGGCTGTCTCTTGATTCACTTCTCAGTTTCCTTTGCCATACAGGTTTTTAGTTACATGAGATGCCATTGTAGATTTGTGGTCTTATTTCATGAACTACCAGAGAATGTACCAAAGAATGTACTTCACTATGCCTACAAATTGAAATTTGAGAGATGAATAAAAAGATGGTATTCCCACTACCATCTGAAACAAGGAAAAGGGTCTACTTCTCCACTCCTATTCAACATAGTGCTTGAAATCTTAGCTAGAGCATTAAGAAAGAGAAGAAAATAAAAATAAATGACACAAATAGGGAAAGGAGAAATCAAGGTATCCTTATTTGCAGATGATATGTTCTTTAATATAAAAGACTCCAGTAAAAAAATCTCCTTAAAGGATAATAACTACTTCTAGCAAGTGACAGAATAAAAAATTAAGACATAAAAATCAGCCACCTTCCTATAAACAAATGACAAACAGACTGAATAATACATCAGGCAAATAATCTCATTCATGGTGGTCACAAAATGTAGATTAACTGGAAATCATGATTTTTTTTTTATTGTTTCATCTTACATTTTCTTTATTTTTTTATTTTTATTAATCATTTTATTCATTTACATTTCAAGTGATATCCCCCTTCCAGGTTACCCCTCCACAAATCCCCCATCCCATTTCCTGCTCCCTCCTTTCTTTGCCTCTATGACAGTGCTCCTCCACCTACTCACCAATTCCCCCCTCACCACTCTAGCATACCCCTACACTGGGGCATCAAGCCTCCACAGGACCAAGGGTCTCCCCTCCCATTGATATTAGAGAGGGCTTCCTCTTCTACATATGTATTTGGAACCATGGATCCCTCCATGTATACTCTTTGGTTGATGTTTAGTCTCTGGGACCTCTGGGTGGCACTGTTAGTTGATATTGCTTGTCCTATGGGGTTGCAATTCCCTTCAGCTCCTTTAGTCCTTCCTGTAGCTCTTCTGTTGGGCTCCCTGGGCTCAGTCCAATGGTTGGCTGTGAGTATCTGCATCCGTATTAGTTAGGTGTTGGCAGAACCTTTCAGAGAACATCCATACTAGGCTCCTGTCAGCAAGCCATACCACCCTGAATGTGCCCGATCTTGTCTGACTTTTTTTTTAATCTTATGTCATTTAATGTGACGAGTACAGCCATTGTTCCTTTGCCATTATTGTCTTCCTGCACAGTCTTGAGAGCAAGAGTCAGGAGATGGTTGAATTCAGTTTCTCCTGACCTTCTACTCACTGTTGAGATCTCTACCCCTAGTTCCCTCAGTTGACAGATGGAGATTGAGTGCCACCGATGGTGCATCTCCATAGCAACAGCTGCATATCTGTACATTTCTAATTGACCTGTGGGGCTTGAGTTGCAGGAGCCACAGGCATGGGATGTGAGGAACTGTGCAGTCCCTGTTCTCTTGAGTCCTACTTTCTTATATCTGCAATCTATAGCCAATGAATAGTCTTTCCCACTGAATTCTTGTGAGGAGTGGATGAGCTTTAACAAAGAAAATTCACTAATGGATCCACCTCACTCTTTATTGTAAAGATACTGGACTAAGGAGTGCTATCCTTGGAGGCACAGTTCCTTCAGATTTGTGTTTATATAGGCATACGCTAAATATACACACAGTATTAGATGTGGCTTGAGGGGGAAACATTTCCTCTTGACAGATCTTTTGGCTATATTGTATAACACAAAGGCAAACAGACTTTGCAAGTTCTGAAAACTGATATATTAAAAAAGAAGATATATTGCATTATTGTATTCCAAAATTGCATTAAAGCTTATATCAATTCCCAGTCATATTGGTACAAAACTTTTTTTTACACAAAGCATCTTTGATAAATTACACTGTATATATAGTACAGAGTAAGATATACTAGTATAATAACATTCATCTAACTGTATTCACCGTATGACATACAACAACAGACTATCTAGTTGCAAGTACCTCAAGGCCCCAGTCCTTCTGGCAAGCTGCAGAAGGCTGGTGTTTGGCTAGTCCAGCTGACTTCTGTTGCTTTGCCTTCCTCAGTGCCTGATCTGAATATTTACTTTGTAGAGCCTGTAAAAACAAACAAACAAATGAACAAACAAATTTAAAACAACCTCATTTGAATGGAATCCTCAGAAAGTACAACAGAGTCCCATATGGTGTGTGCATGATATATTAAATGGTGGGGATTTTTATTCAATTCTATATTTAAAACTAGTGCTTAATATACAAACAGAAAGTTCAGTTGATGATTTTTATACATTTCAAGCTCTTCTGCATAAATGCTAGGAATTATAAAAATTACATTGATCAATGGCTATTTAAGGAAAATCATGCAGCGATGTCTAAGTTTAATATTGTGAAATCTGAGGGATGAAGACAGCTTTTTTCAGTGTGAGAATGCTTCCTGGAGGGACAAGTCACTGAATTCTGCGTTGCTCACTCTGGATCTCAGGGAGTAACAATTATGCTCAAGTCTCTCTCTGGTTTTCCTCTGCAGACAGCGTGGAAGATGAACTGGAGATGGCCACTGTCAGGCATCGTCCTGAAGCCCTGGAGCTGCTGGAGGCCCAGAGCAAATTCACCAAGAAAGAGCTTCAGATTCTTTACAGAGGATTTAAGAATGTAAGGATGTTCTTTAAACCTCACCTTTACCCAGTTTTCAGAGGAAGACTGAAAATGTGTAGAGGAGGGGACAGGAGCACACTGTCCTGTGAGAGTCCAAAGCCTGTGCATCCCGTTTCTCATCTCTCTTAGATCTGAATACAGTCAGTACCTATTGGGACTTTGACTTTGACAAGCCAGTGCTGGGAGAGTTTAATTGACTGTTAGACAGGATGGATCCTGAAAGGATTGCCTTAATTAAATTCTTTTGTTGAGATTTATTTTCTTCCTTGGGTGTAAGCATTTCAATATGTGCTTCATTTTTTTTTAAACTATAAACTAGTGTATGCTTATAAAATGTTATTTGGGGCCACAGACATCCAAACACATTGAGGATGCCTGTTAATGGCAGAGGCGGAGTTCAGCACCAGGCTGTATAGTTTCAGAGTCCATGCGAGAAATGGCTAGAAAAGAAACCACAAAGCAGTGTTAAAGAGCCACCTGGAATCCAAACAAGGCTCGTGGTCTTTCCCTGGTCAAAAGAAACATCAGGAAAACACATTTCAATGAAAGAATAACCACAGGACCAGAATGAACTTGGGGGAATAAGTGTGAGAAAGGGACCTGATTTTCCTTTATGTCCTGTCTCTCCTCTCCCTCTCTTTCTCTTTGTGTGTGTGGGGGGCACAGGTGTGGGTGTATGGGTGTGTGGGTATGCGTTTGTGCATCCATGTGCCACCTGGGCACTAGGGTCAAGCTTCTGTTTCTTTAATTAGGTGCTATCCACCTTGTTTTCTGAAGACATGATCTAACTTGTTTAGAGCTTACCAAGTAGGCTAGGCTCCTATTCAGCAAGCTCAGGTGTTCTTCTGGAGTCACTTCCTGCCAGGTTGGAATTACAGACATGGTTCAAGGCACTACCATTTTGCACATAGACTCTAGGGATCAAACTCAGGTTCTCATGGTGTTAAAACAAGCAATTTACTGATTCAACTATCTTTCCAGCCCACCAAGTCACAAATCTCTCCCCACTACCTGTGTATGTGTGTGTGTGTGTGTGTGTGTGTGTGTGTGTGTGATGAGTCTCTGGCCCTGTCTTTCAATAAAGCATTTCTTATATATACCA
Organism: Mastomys coucha; assembly: GCF_008632895.1. NCBI lineage: Eukaryota > Metazoa > Chordata > Mammalia > Rodentia > Muridae > Mastomys > Mastomys coucha. The sequence continues at coordinate 42,337,762 of NW_022196905.1, read as the reverse complement.
CTCATTTGGAAAGAAAAGATATGGAATTGTGGGTAGGATATGATAAGCAATGGTAAACAGCCTTTACAAATAGACCAGCATTTGCTATTTTTAAATCCTGGTTGAGGCAGCTTGAATATATGTCTCTACACAAAGGCTAGTACTTTGGAAAATTAGACCTCTTCAGTCTTCTCCAGTGTTTTGAACTCAATCGGGATTCATCAGATAAATGACTATCAATTTTTCTTTTATTATTTCTTTGTCTGCGGTAGTGGCCTGTACTCACATTGACGAATAATGCACTCAGTGTCAAAGGGGAAAAAAAGTACCCAGTGCTTGTCTCATAGATTAGAGTCTGTTCATTATGTCCATTTCTGGTACTAAGAAAATTACTGTGTTTTATTACTTGAAGAAGACAATACTGTCAGTCACTCCAAACCTCAGGGACCCATGGGTTGTCACCGAGCATAGTTGTCTGTTATCCTGATGTGCGCATGACCTCCTTCCCAGATGTATCATCATCAAGGGAAGTGCTCCCTGAAAGGATCAGATAAAGATCAGTGTCTCAAAAGCCAGAGAAAGCATGGTCTCCCTTTAAAGAGTTCATAGCCTAAGCAGAGTGTCCAAGCTCACTGTTGTAAGTCCATTTAAACATAGCTTCCTTTAAATTATTGTTTGTGCCTCCGATCAGCCACATATTGTGATCTTATACACACCTAAACCAAAGAAGGTAGCTATAGGTACTCCTTTTTGTTTCTTTCTATTATTTTATTTTTAGGTTTCCAAGTTGGGATATAAAGTAGTAAGTTTCATTATAAAGTTTCTATAAATACTTTATTATTGGTCCTCCTTCTCTGCTCCCTTCTTTCAACCCTCTGCCTCTCTTATGCTAGACACCTTCCTGCCCAAACCAGATCTCCTTCTCTTTTCATGTCTTGTGAATTTTCTGTACTATTTGCTTTCTTAGCCCCCTTTCAACAATGATTAAAGACTCCACTGCCCTCTCATGTTCCCCTTTCCTAGCCTTCATTCCTCAACTCTCTCTCTCACTCTCTCTCTCTCAGTCAATCATACATACATATGTACATACATACATACATACATACATATGTTAAAATCTAGCATCTGCATACAAGAAAAAAAGTATCTGTCTGGGCTTGGTATATTTTCCTTAGGACAATAATTTCCAATTCTAACCATTTTTCTGTAAATGTTATTTCACATTTTTATGTCTTCAAAATTCTATTGTGTATACATCCATTCTCCTTATTCATTTTCCTGTTGATGGGCAGCTGCTTCTATTCTCTGTGTATTATGAATAGTAGATCAGTAAACATAGGTATTCAAGTATCTCTGGGTTGACTTGAGTTCCTTAGATATATACCCAGGAATGTTTCTGCTTAGACCATATGGTAGCTCTATTATTGATTTTTTTTTTCAGAAACCTTAGTCCATCATTATTTTCAAAGGGACTGAACAAGTTTATGTTTGAGTCAACAATGAGCAAGAGTTTTTTTCCCCCTCACAATCTTACCTGTATTTGTTATTAGCTGTTTTTCTTGATAATAGACATTGTGACTGAGATGATAGAGACTATCAAATTCTAATCTTTACTTCAATTGTGACTAAAGAAGTAAAAAACATTTCACATATTTGTAGTTTGTGATTATTCTATGAGCTGCCAATTTCGCTCATTGGGCCATTGATGGTTGAAAAGATTTGAAGTTTTCTTCACTGAATTTTTTTGTGGCTTTTACATATTGTAGATTTAGTTCTTGTCTGAGGTATAACTGGTACATAGTTTGTCTTATTCTATGATTTACCTCTTTATTCTGCTGGTGGTTTGCCTTGCTGGATAGAAACATTTTTTATTCAATATAATTTCTCTCTCTCTCTCTCTCTCTCTCTCTCTCTCTCTCTCTCTCTCCCTCTCTCTCTCTCTCTCTCTCTCTCTCTCTCTGTGTGTGTGTGTGTGTGTATGTGTGTGTGTGTGTGTGTGTGTGTGTGTGTGTGTGTGTGATTTATGTGATGTGTCATAAGTGTGCTGGACCAGCAGGTAGATAAAGAAGACAGAACAGGTGGGTCCAGAAGGTCCTGCATAAGCTGTGTCTTATGTTCAGCAAGTTTATTAAGGAGCTGAGCCAGCAGGCAACTATTGTGCAATAGATCAAAGTCATCTGGAAGTTAATGAGTGCTCCACAAGGAGAACATAGAATACCTCAATGGCTTCATAGACCAAGTATCCATCTGCCTTGGGACTGATAACCATAGCCCCTTAGAGTAGGTAAAAGGATCTCCAGGACCCAAAGCTGCAGCTTCCCGCAGGCTTTGTCTCCAGGCCATTACTGGCTCTGTCAACCACATTCCTTGTTTTGTAGGAGAAGCTCTGTTTCTTCTCTGTAAGTTAGGACCTGGGGGAAACTCTGCCAAGGCCCTGGCCCCAGGCTAGTGCTTAGCTCTGCTAAGCATGATCCTGGTTAGAAAAGGAGCTATGCTCTTTCTTAATACAACAGAGCCTCAGTGAAAGCCTTATATCAGCCTTGTTTCAATAGGAAGGTTTTATTGGGCACACAGTATCTTGTATTTCATTCTGTGATCTCTGGCTACATTGTTCATGGCTTGTAGTGAATTAGAACATTGGATTAGAATTACACAATACAGCCAAGCTGCTCACTTCATGTCAAGCAAGAAGCAGTGAGAACTAGGCAGGGCTAAAGAGAAGACACACCCCTTAAAAGCAGCCTCGCCTTCACCAGTGGTCTACTTCCACCAACCACCACCCTATCTGATAGTCCATTCAAGATGAGTTCATCAATGAATTATTAATACAGCACATGCATGATCCAATGACCTCTGAGTAATAGTGGAAACATTCAACACATGAGTCTCAGGGCAAGGCTTTAAATCCACACCAAATTAGCACATACCTATGAGGATTTGGATAAGCAGGTAAGAGATTTCTTAGTTATCCCTTCCTCTATACATATCTCAAAGAGAAGTGACTTCAATGACACTAGAAAACACTGATTGCAACCTCCAGTTGGGAAGGGTGTAAAGAATGTCAAAACCTAGACAAAAGTCAATACCAGGACAGGTTATTCACAGAATAAAACCTTAGATATGCTCACTTCGAAATTACAGAAACATCTCAACTCTTTTTTTTTTTCCCTCAGAGATGTCATAACAAACCTTTTAAATACAGCGGATGGTACATTATATCCAAAATGGTTATGTACAAAGGACTCCCCAGTCTACACTAGCATCCCTGGGTGCCTTGGCTGCTGCTACATTTTTAGTCTCTTGCTACCTCTGCAAGTCTCTCCATCTGAGGTCTGGATGCCTTTCATCCCATTTGTTGTAAATTGGAATCAAGATTACTACCATCATTAACCTTTGCAGCCAGCAACTCTGCAGCATGTCTCACATAAGTGGCACTTCACGATAAATTGCCTGCCTTTCTTTTATTTACTTATTTTCTCTGTTCTGTACTTTCTTTTCCCACTACCACCCTGAGTCTGTTCATTTCCTAGCATTATATCCTTGTCCCTGTCTCTGCTTCTTTTCTTTCTCTCCCTTCACTTTTTATTTTCTTATCTCTTTCCCTCCTTTCATTCTTTTTCCTTTCTTTCTCAGCTACAGTTAGTTGTCTCTACTCTTCCTTGTCTTTCACATCTGGTGTAAATGTGAGACTACCTTTCATTCAGATCTGAATGTACCCAACACACATTTCACATACTGCTTTCAAAGAAAGGACGGTGGTTTGCTCAACATGTAGTAATAGAAAATGAAACAACAGTAACCTTTTGATTTTGTGTAACTCTAGTGAAATGTACAATTGTAACAGATGTGCCCTAAATCATAGCAAGGCAGACACACGGGAGAAGGTCAGAAAGGCTCACAAGTTATTGGATGGTAGCAATCAGAACCAATTTCCATCAGAGAAACCAAACCAACTACCCTTGCTTCCTGAATATTAATTATCTTAAGCCCTCAAGCTCAAAAATCCATTTCCCTGGACACAGTGGGAAGACACATTTTTTAATGAAACCTTTAAAACTCTCCACAGTTTTTGATTGAAAGGATAAACCCTTTCCCCACATTCCAAATAGTCACATTTGTCTGAAAGTGGCTCAAACTGGTAGTCACCCTTGCAAATCAAGTTTCCCCATGAACACAAATGTTCCCATGAGTGCGTACTATCCCATATGCAGTGCACCTGAGTGTTCCTTGTCATTGTCGGTATACATTGTGAATATAAATGAAGAACTGGAGAAAGGGAAGGCAGAGAGTAGGTTTCTGATCTTTTCTCTCTGACAAACTGAGTCTCCACATATTCTTGTTTCTCTTGCCACATGGTGATTCTTTAAAGTCGAGCATCTCATGGAGATGGAAGGAGCCTGACAGAGCTTTTGACTGCCATTACTGTGTCATAGAACCACCTGCCAAGCCCCAGCCTGAAAGATAATGACTTAGTAGTTCTGTGGGGACAGGGAGCATATATTTTCATTTCTTATAATTTCACAGGTGTTGTTACTGCTGCTCTGGCGTCCTTACTTTGAATGTCATTGCTGTAATCTAGACATCGTATGCTTGGGGTTGTTCAAATTCAGGGCTACAGTTGACTTGGGCAGTTTTTTCAGCCTCACTGAATGGCATGCCTTTGTCTTTATAAACTGAGATAATGATTACAGCATTAAATTTATTTTACAAGTAAACACAGAATTAAAGAGAAAAATGAAATATGCAGTGCATCTCCACATTGTATGTTCCATCAATGTGGGGTGTGGAGTATTCAGGCCTGGTCTCACTAACTCCCAAGAGTCTCTTGGGTATTCAACTTCATAAGTATTTGTGAGGATGGATGCAATAAAAAAAAAGTACAAAATATTATCTACAGATCAGCAGTCTCAAATTTCACTGCATATTGTAATCATCTGGGGAACTTTAAAATTTACAAAGTGTTGGGTACTATGCTTGGCAATTTTGATGTAATTGCTTTGGAGGAAGCAGGACTAGAAGATCAGGATTTATGGAGCTCTTTGTAATTATAATATACAGGCAAAACTGAGAACCATGGAATGAAAAGTAAGAATCTAGGGCTGGCAAGATGGCTTAGTGGGTAAGAGCACTGACTGCTCTTCCAAAGGTCCTGAGTTTGGATCCCAGCAACCACATGGTGGCTCACAATCACCCATAATGAGATCAGATGCCCTCTTCTTATGCGTCTGAAGACAGCTACAGTGAATTACACTGGAGCAAGTAGAGCCGGCAGAGGTCCTGAGTTCAATTCCCAGCAGCCACACACATGATGACTCATGGCCATCTGTACAGCTACAGTGTACTCATACACATAAATAAATTAAAAAAAAAAAAAAGAAAAGTAAGAATCTAAAAAGTTCTTTTTACCATATAAAAGCATTTTGACCTAATTGGGATGAATCCCAAAATATCAAATATCAATGATTGCCATGATTACACTGGAATCCCACCAGGTTTTCATTGTATACACACACTGCATGTGTGCCTGCATTCGTGCATGCATGTGTAGAATTCTTATGACACAAATGTATGTGTTTAATGTCTACATGGGTTGAAGAATCTACCAGGTTTTGGTGATTTTGGTACTGTTCATTCTGGGGTTAGGTGATGCTCAGAAATTTTTGTTTGTTTCAAATGTCCAAATTTCTGCATTAAAAAAATCATATCACATGTAGTATCCAGAGAGCCATTTTAATTTTAAGATTTCATAGGTTTAAGTTCCAATGTGGTCTTATCTCCTTGGTATTTTCTTTCATTAATTAATAACTTACAGGCCACTTTTCCTGGTTTTTTTTGGGGGGAAGGGGTTGCTTTGATCTTTTTGTTTTGCTTTGTTTCCAATACATCCCAACAACAGTTTCCCCTCTCTTCATCCCTCCCATTACTTCTACCCTGCCTCCCTTCTCCACCAGATCCACAATTGTTTCCCTTTAGGAAAGAACTGGCCCAGTGAGACAACAAAGTAGGAGGAAAAGGATCTTCAGAGAAAATGAAGGAGTCACAGAACCCCTTCCCACTCTCACTGTTTGGGGTCCCACAAAAATATCAAGCTAGACCTAGCACAGCCCCACAGGTCTGCGGTTCCTGCTTTCAGTCTCTGTGGAGCCCCACAGGGTCTGCGGTTCCTGCTT